>NC_062559.1:933844-1275570 GCF_016906955.1 Phacochoerus africanus | reverse complement strand
AAAGTTCGGTTTCGTGGGTGATGTTGGCCAGAGCCGCCACTGATTGAGACAGAACAGGGGCTCTTAATGTGTTTGTGGTTTCTTTGCACCGAGATTCCAGGAGCTGAGTTTGCACACCCTCGGCCAGACCGCCTCAGATGCCCCCCGGGCAGAGGTCACTGTGAGGCCAGGTGGCTTCTGCTGCCTGCGAGTGCCAGGATGTTGGCACACATCCTCTGGCCAGGAGTGTCATTTTGCCACTTAGAGAAATCCGGATAGAGGTGGGACACGGCCCTCTTTGATAACAGGGCCCCCTCTTCCAGGCAGGGCTGGGAGCGACCCTTTCGGGGTTCTTCTGGAGACAGGCTGCAGGCCACAGCACTCAATGGTGTGCTAGGGAATTTTTTTTTTCAGTTTTGTCAAGAAGACCTGCCCTCGCAATGACCTTGCTGAGACCCAGCCAGAATCGGTCTCTTCGGAGGCTGCTTGGACCCTGCAGGGGTGGGATGGCCAGGCCTGCCTGGGAGGTGCCCGGATGCAAGGAGGGATGAGATGGGCTTGAACTGTGGATCCAGGCAGCAGGCAGCGGGGAGATGTGGTGGATCTGGCCAGAGGCAGAATTAGCTTTTCCTTCTTGCTTAGAAGATTCCCTGCTCTCCCAGCCCCAGCTCTGCGCTGCATCAAGGTCTGAGGCTGCTTGCGGCCATGTGGGGCCCAGCCCATCCAGGACCGTGAACTGATCCTGCGTCTCTGGACCTGACCAGCCACCCACCAGGACTCGGTCCGTCCAGCAGGATGGACCTTCCTGGGTGGTAAACCCACGGGCGCCTTGCCACTTATCAGCATCTCGTGGGGGTGACGCTGGACCACAAACGGGTGTGAGCAGTTTCTCCCCAGATGCTACCAACTGCCCAGGGAGAAACAGCCACTGACCATCGGGGAACGCTGGCCTCAGCCCAGGGACGGCACGCACCAACCCAGGGAGACGCAGCTGGGCCTCGACTGCTTCCAGGCCACCCCTCCCAAGACCCAGACCCAGGACCCACCCCGGGAGTGCCAGACAAACCCAAGCCAGAGACGGTCCCCAGAAACAGCCAGACCCGGCCCATCCTCGAGGGCACGGGCTTGTCCACCGTGGAGACGAGGGAGAGGTGGCTGCTGAGCGCCCTGCGGGCTGGACTTGGACTGGACCCTGTTCCAGAGAAAGCTTCCTGGGGGCAGGACGCGTCGGCAGAGCCAGCAGCTTCCCGGCTTCGGTTGTCCCTGTGGCTACCTCAGCGTGACACCGGGAAGCCGGTCAGGCACGTGAGAGTTATTTATACCATTGCTGTAAGTTTTTATAGATCTAAGATAATTTAGACTTCAAAAAATCGAAGGAGGAGTTCCCGTTGTGGCTCAGCGATAACGACCCCGACTAGTACCCATGAGGACACGGGTTCGATCCCTGGCCTCGCTCAGTGGGTTAAGGATCCGCCGCATTGCCGTGAGCCGTGGTGTAGGTCGCAGATGCAGCTCGGATCCTGCATTGCTGTGGCTGTGGGGTAGGCTGGCAGCTGTAGCTCTGATTTGACCCCTGGCCTGGGAACCTCCATATGCCACGGGTGCGGCCCTAAAAAGCAAGTAAAAAAACCCGACGTAAACATACGGAGTGTGGTGACTTTCACATCAAGTCTCGTGACACAAAGGGCCTTGTGACAACCCTGCACGTTCTCGGGCCCAAAATACAGGGGAGGGACCGAGGGGCTGTTCGTGCTTGTCATCCAGCCCCTCCCCCAACCCCGATGAGGGCAGAGAGCAGGGCAGGTGGGGGTGCCAGCTGGACCGGCATCCTGACCGCTCAGCCTTCCTTTTGGTGCTGCTTAGAAGAGTTGAGATTCTGCAAGAGAATTTTGTTTTGCCTCAATGCTCAGGGCTGACTTGAGCAACTCAGAAGCAGCCAAATGGCTCATTAAGGTTTTTTTTTTTTTTTTTTTTAAAACACTTTTTTTGTCTTTTGTCTTTTTAGGGCCGCATATGGAGGTTCCCAGGCTAGGGGTCTAGTCGGAGCTACAGCCGCCGGTCTACACCGCAGCCACAGCAACGCCAGAGCTGAGCCGCCTCTGTGACCTGCACCACAGCTCAAGGCAATGCTGGATCCTTCACCCACGGAGCAAGGCCAGGGATCAAACCCACAACCTCACGCCTCCTAATCCGATTCCTTTCTGCTGCGCCACGACAGGAACTCCTGTTTCGGTTTTTTGATTTTTATGGCCCCACCCTCAGTATATGGAAGTTCCCAGGCGAGGGGTCGAATCAGAGCTGCAGCTACCAGCCTACACCACCGCTCACGGCAACGCCAGATCCTTAACCCACTGAGCGAGGCCAGGGATCGAACCCACGTCCTCAGGGATACTGGTCGGGTTCGTTACCCCTGAGCCACGACGGGAACTCCTCACTAAGGTGTTTAAAGAAATGATCTCCAGCTCATGGGATGCTCTTGCTTCTTCCTTCTGCTCAGCATGTAGACTGTTCCTGCTGTCCCTGGGCTCGGCACTGGCTGTCCTGTTCAAGTTCTCAGTGTGACAGTCAGAGAGGGGGCGTAGGACCTGCTCGCCCTGTGTGGGGGACGGTAAGACCCTGCGGCGGTGGGCGGGGGGGGACTGGGCTGGGGTCCCAGAGTCGTCACCCCCAGGCACCAAGGCCCAGCCCAGCTTGAGTCACAGGAGTCCTGCTGGTAAGCTAGCCCTCGACGTGTAAAGCAGCAGTTGTGCAAAGGCCCCTCTCATCACCGAGATCATGTGGCACATGGGGCATCCGGCCCACGGGGGAAGGATGAGAGTCTGAATCCCACGACGAAGTGCATGCGGCAGCTTTCGTTCTCGGGCACAGATATTTCCAGAACTCTAAGGAAACGTGCCATGTGAGCCTGTTTCTAGCTCTGGTTAACCCATGGCCAACTGGTAATTTTTTGTCTTTGCTCCTGATGCTGCACACTTGGCCTTTTTCAAGAAGCATGCGTGCGAGCTACTTAGGGACATCTGGGGATGTCCCGGGGACCCCTGTCCTGACGACCGAACTTGGAGCTGGGAATGTCAGAGGCAGGCAGACTGTTTCCTGATCACAGGACATTCCACACCAGGGGGGCTGGCCTTGGAGTTCCCGCTGCCGTGCAGTGGGTTAAGGACCTGGCATTGCTGCAGCTGTGGTGTAGGTCACAGCATTGGCTTGGATTCGATCCCTGGCCAGGGAAACGTCCATGTGCCGTGGGTGTGGCCAAAAAAGAAAAGGTGCTGCCTATAAAACTGCACTGTGTTCCCCCCACCCCCCCCCACCCCGAATGGCGTGTCCCCAGGACTCGCGATCCCGCCACAGCTCCTCAGGCTGAAACGTTGGGGCTGTTGCCAGAACAGCCCGCGACCTGCCCTGTGCCAGCCTGACTCTCGCTCCTCTCGAGAAAACCAGCTGAGAAAGACATCCCCAGAGCCCTCGTGCCCAGGACCAGCTGACGGTACCTTTGTCTGGACCATGCCCGGTCTCTGGTCCCGCAGGTGCTCCAGCGTCGCCGCAATGTCAAGCTCCTTGGCGCCTGCAACAGACACGGACGGGGGTGAGTTCAGACACAGACCCCCCAGCGCCGCTGACCCCTGCGGGCTGCTGGGCCCCCTCCGAGCCAAGAAGCCGACTGAGATGGACTGGCGCCCCTCAGCCGGCATCGGTGCTTTCAGTGTGGGCAGTGGCTTTCGTCAGCGTTAATGCCAGAAGGCTGGGCTGGAAAGCTCTTTCCAGACGCCCACGTGGACACCTACCAACAGGAGCCAGCACCTTTCGAGACAAAGGCTTTGTTCTTTTTTTTTGGGGGGGGCGGATTTTAAAGAATGTTTTAAACCACCCAAAGCAGCGTATGAGTTTTGATCTTTTTTTTCTTTCTTTCCTTTTTTTTGGCTTTTTGCCTTTTCTAGGGCTGCACCTGCGGCCTATGGAGGTTCCCAGGCGAGGGGTCAAATCGGAGCCGTAGCCACCAGCCTACACCACAGCCACAGCAACGCGGGATCCGAGCCACATCTGCGACCTACACCGCAGCTCACGGCAATGCAGGAACCTTAACCCACTGAGCGAGGCCAGGGATCGAACCCGCAACCTCACGTTTCCTAGTCGGATTCGTTAACCACTGCGCCACGACGGGAACACCTACTGCACAGGACTTTTATTTAGAGAGATGAGAGATGAGGGAACGCATACACACACAGGTTGGGGTTTAAACCCAGAGCTGCTGGCCTTTTGGGAGCGAGTGTCCACATGTTAAGAAACGGCCAGGATGCCCAGGGAGCAGGGTGGCCGGGACCCCCCTCCTAGAGACGCGGCCACAGAAATGATGCTGCTTGGGTTGACAGCACAGGGACCCGTGTGTGGCTGGGTCAGCCTGTTGTACAACAGACCCTCAAGAAACACTGCAAATCAGCTATACTTTAATTTAAAAATGTAAAAAAAAAAAGTCAGTTTATCACAAATTCTTGTTTGGCCCTTTGCTAGACCCTCTGGTTGATGGACAGAAGGATGGAGTCCCAAGCTGGCGGGTTCGAGGCGGAGCCCTTTCTGTCCGCAGGGGGTTCTGTCCTGCGCCGGGGCTTGGGGGAGGCGCCCCCGGAGTGGCCAGCCCGACCCTCAGGCCCTGCACAGGTGGGGCCTCGTCCCGAGAGCAGGTGGCCGTGTTCCCCGGTCCCAGGCCTGGAGGAGGGACGGGGCTGGTCAGCCATCCCACGGCGTCTTGACCCAGTGCGCCCGGTGCTGCCCTTGGCCGTGGGGCCGGGAGGGGCTCCATCCGGCGAGACATCCTCAGAGGGAGGCTGTGGGCAGCTGTGCCATTTTCCGAGCGGTGGGCTGAGAGGGGCTTCGGGAGCTGTCGCTGCAGATGAGGGCGGGAGGGTGAGTGGGGCCCCGAGAACCTCAGAGAGGGCGCGGCTGGTGAGGGTGGGGCCACGGGAGGAGATGCAGTCCAGGCAGATGTACACGGGCAGGCGGGGAACTGCGACAGGGCTGCACCCCTGGAATGAGTGTTTCAGACCAGGAGGCGGGGTCCGGCTGACCCCGTGTGGCCAGCACAGCGGCCATCCCAGTGCCCAGGCTGTGGAGACAGGGCTGGCAGTCTCTCTCCATGATGAATGCCATCCTGCTGGGTACAGGAACCCTGGACCCCCCCCTACTCCTACCGGGGTCTAAGACGTCTTTCTTGCCAGGGTCTTGGCTGAGAAACTAACTCATCCAGGCCAGAGACAGGCTCTTGTTCCGTTTGCCCGAGGGCTCCTGGGCAGGGCTGGTGGTTTCTGTGCTGTGAGGCCCCAGGAAGAGCAGTCCTGCTTCAGAGGGTGCCCATGACTCCGGGATGGTCTGTGACAGTGGCTGGGTGTGCCGGGCCGCCAGGCCCCCCGCTTGGGGAGAGGACCCTGCCCGGTCCACAGGCCACGGCCCAGCAGCCCCCCAGTGCGTCTTCATCTTCCCAAAGGAACCCCAAAATGGGCTTCTCCAAACACAGGGTGGCCTTAGTCCTGCACGGAGCATGCACCCAAGGCAGCGTTTCATCCCCAAGCCCCTGTCTCCCCAGGAACACGGGCGCCTGCTCGGGGCTGCCCCTCTGCGCAGGGCTCCTGCTGCAGGTCTGCTTCAAGCATGAAGAAGCCTGGGAGGGCAGGATGCAGACTCCTCTGCCTGGGTGCATCCTGGGCGGGTGCCAGGCTCTGGTGGGGACCCAAGGAGATGGTGCACAGTGACCCCCGGAGGTTCAGGACCCGCAGCCACACAGGCTCAGGGACAGAGCCCCTCTGGGAGAAAGGCCCGTGGAGAAGCCGGGTTCCCAGCTCCGCTCGGCTTCCCTCCGCTGTCCCACGGGTTCCGGGAGAGGCGGGTGTGGACCAGGGCTGATCACCAGCCGGAGAAGATTCTAGGCCTTCAAGACAAAGCCGAGAGGCCCATGCGGGCCCAGACTGACACCCCCGCTTTGTAAGGGTGTGCAGGCTGCTGTCTTCTGTCTTGGAAACTCTGCCTTTAAAGACCCTCCCAACAGCTATTTTATTCTGAATGGCTGCTCTGAGCACCAGACCCAGCACCCATCGCCCCCGCCCATCGGTCCCAGGAGGTGGCCGTGGAAGGACCCTGCGCAGGGCTGGGGCGGGGGCAGGTGCACCCCCAGGTGCACCCCCAGCTGTGGAGCTGTGCATCCACAGCTCCATGGGGAGGGGGTCCGGCCCCCTCGAGCCCCTCGGATCGGATGTAAGGACCCCCCGGCTCTCCTCTGACGGCAGGGACACCCTTGGGGGGACTGTCAAGAGAGGAGGCGAGAAAAGCAGGCGGACAGTCTCATCAGGGTCTCCCCAGACGAGGTATTTAAAGGAGGAAACACGTGGGGACCAGAGCTCAGCACCCCACTTAGCCCGAGACCAAAATGTGACAGCGGAGGAAATTACATGGGTGCTTAAAAATGTACAGGACTGAAAAGAGAGAGGTGGGGGATGTCTCAGGGAGACTCGACGGTCTGAGGTGACGCGACGCCTCTGCGGGCATCAGGATGAAGGCTGATGAGTTACGTGAAGGGTGTGGAGAGAGGCGTTTTAACAGAACCACGGGCAGATCTTTTACGAGGGGCAGGGAGGATGTGCACCTCGCCCCTTCAGCTCCGGGCATCCTGGTGAAACTCCGGGGCATCAAACACAAATCTGTGCTTATAAAACAGCTACAGGGGGGTGGGGGGGCTGCCCTTCGTCACCTTATAAAGGGCTTCACTGAAGGTGAAAGGATTTATTTCAGTCCCCCAAGTATCTAGGAAGCTCCCTGCAGGGTGTTGGAAGTGGAATTCTCGCTTTACAAACCCCGTCTTGTGGGTCCGGGCCAACATTCAGATGGGGCCAAAGGCAGGTGCCCAGCTGAAGAACTGATGAGACAGATGCCGCTAAAACGCAGACAGACGGCAGGCGGGAGCAAGACAGCCCTACCAACCCACGGAGGGAGCCCCGGCTGATGCCAGGCCGGCGGTTCCCGTGTTTTCGACCGAGAAGCACCGTGGACGCGAGGGGAAGGTATGCACTTGCTGAGGTGCTGCGGTGGTTCAGGCGGGCGACTCCACGATGCACAGCAGAGGCCGGGCAGCGTGAGTCACCATGGCCCGCCTTCCCTGGCACCGGACGCGAGGCCCACGTGGCCCACAGGCTCCCCGGGGAGGCTGGCTGGGGGCTGCTCCGCGCACACCCACGGCTCCCGCTGTGGCTCCTACGACGCAGGGGTGGCTGGTTTCAAAGTTCACATATTAGGGAAGCACATTTTTAAGACAACAGAGGTGTTTTTTGTTTGTTTGTTTTTTCCTTTTTTTTTTTGTCTTTTTGCCATTTCTTGGGCCGCTCCCGTGGCATATGGAGGTTCCCAGGCTAGGGGTCGAATCGGAGCTGTAGCCCCTGGCCTACACCAGAGCCACAGCAACGCGGGATCTGAGCCGCGTCTGCAACCCATACCACAGCTCATGGCGACGCCGGATCCTTAACCCACTGAGCAAGGCCAGGGATCAAACCCGCAACCTCATGGTTCCTAGTCGGATTTGTTAACCACGGCGCCACGACGGGAACTTTTTTGTTTGTTTTTTTAGCTTTCCATAAAAGTAGGAACCACTAAACGAGACACTGGAAAAGAATATTGGTATTAACATATTAAAACCAATTTTACGATGAATCCATTCAAAGTGAAAGAAAACCAAGAAAACAGGCCTCTTTTTGAGGTTCGCTTTGCTCCCCCCTGGCGTTTGCCGGCTGGTGGGCGAGTCCTGTGACTCGAGGCGCCACCTCCTTCCAGGTGACGGCGAGTGACCATGGTTGAGGCGCGAGGAGGTCACAGACCGTCCCGGTCCCTCCGCGCTCGTCAGCAGGGCTTCGACGGCATCCTCACGCACGGTCACTTCATAAACACGTCTTGAGGTTTTGCAGGTGGCAGGGGTGCCATGCACGCTTTCTTCTTCAGTGTGAAGAACTCGTGACACGTTGAGGGCACAGGTGACAAAGGCCTTGATTCTGCACGAGGAAACTGCCTCCACTCATGCTCTGCTCCCAGCTAGGTATACCTGCAGGGACAGAGGGACGGCGGTGGCGGCCAGCTGTCCAGGAGGAGCCTCGTGGAGCAGTCCCCGTGTCCGGGGGGCAGGGGCAGAGCTATCTGTGCGCGGAGCTGGGTCTGCAGGGTCTGCGGTTTTCGGCTGAGCTCCGCTTTGGGAAGAAGGGCTTGGGGGCGGGGGGGGGGGGAACCAGTGACAGGAGCGTCCTCGGCCCCAACGATCGGGCGGATTCACAGCTGAGCTCCCTCTGTGGCGACAGGACCAGAGAGCCCCAAGCCAAGACGACGCATCAGGGAGGCTCCACCACAAGTCGGAGGGCCCCTCCTCTCGCTGCCAGGTGCAAGGGCCACCCTGGGCCTCGACCCCACATGCACGCATGCATGTGCACGCATGCGTGTGCCCACACGCACACACACACACAATCGTCCTGGGTCTGCTGTGCTCAGCGGGTTTACTTCATGTTTCTGGATGCTCTGAATGGACTGAAGATTTATCAAAATTACAACCAGGAAGCGTTCTTGTCGGCCGTCTGGAGTCATTATCGCCTGCGCTTCACAAGGTCTTCCTGGGATCAAAGGAGACTCACACGAGCATCGCAGCCACTTAAAAGTCAAGGGCTCCAGGACTCCACAAGCGAGGACGTTTCCATGGTTTATAAACACAAATTTGAAACCACTTCTCCGGAGAAACGGAGATGCTTTGTAATCTTCATAAAAAATACCCGTTAAACAAAAGCAGGACTCTGTGTGGCTCCTAAAGCTGCCGTCCCCGATGCTCCAGGAGGCTCTGCTCGTGGCATCTGGGATGCCGGGGAGGCATGGGCAGCGTCACTGCCGAGAACCGGGTACCACGTCGGGTAAAGAACAGAGGGCGTCAGAGGGGGCGACTGGTAAACTTGTGAAGATGCAGTGACAGCACGACCGTCGTGAGGGCCCAGTGCCGCCAGGAGCACAATGAACAGACCACGACCTGCCCCTGGAAGCGGAGCGTGAACGAGACGCGGAGGCAGCAGTGCCACCAAGGGGACACTCTCTACATCCCGGCACCGACGGCGAAGTGCCGCCTGTGGGACCTGGAATGACACAGGACACACGCTCCCTAGGAAACCTCCAGGCCGCGCTCAGTCCTCAGTGGGCAGGTCAGAGTGACAAAGGCGACAGCGAGTGCTTTCTCTGTGGCTTCAGGGAAGAGGCCGGGGCCCCGCGTCAGGAATGACCCCGGAGGCTCGGGGAGCAGGAGGGGCTCTGAAGGCAGCCCCCCATTTCAGCCAGGATCTGCCACTCTGAACCGCATGCTCCTGGGGCCCTGCAGGATCAGAACAGAGGGGCGTCTGGGGTGGGGGGGAGCAGCTGGGGCTTCAGAGACCAATGGGTGCCCTGAGGGCCTGGCCACTCATTACCCCCCCCTTTTTCTTTTTTAGGGTAGCACTTGCGGCATATGGAAGTCCTGGGCCAGGGGTCAAGTCGGAGCTGCAGCTGCTGGCCTACACCACGGCCACAGCAATGCAGGCTCCTTGACCCACTGTGGGAGGCCAGAGATCAAACCAGCATCCTCAAAGCGACAGTGATGGCACTCAGGCTGCTGAGCCACAGCGGGAACTCCTCTTGTTACCCTTGAACCGGGGGACAAGTCCTCCGGGGGGGTTGACCCTCAGTCGCTATCAAACCTGCAGTGAGGGCTCTCTGGACCCTTCTCCCTCCCGTGGCCCCTGAGTCTGTTTCTGGATCAGAACGCAAGCATGCGGCTGGCCTCTGGCCTGCTCGGTGGACGGTGGACGCGGCACTGGGGCCCAGTTCTGCGGAGTCCTCGAACCCCCGTCCCCCGCCCTGGTGAAAGGAGGGGCAGGGGTCCAGAGGCCTCAGGAGGGCGCCAAGAGGTCGTGGGAACAGCACGGACGGTCCGTGCTTGCCACAGAATGTTCCAGCACAAGTACACGTGCCAGTGGCCCGACTGACCCGGAGGGTCCCCAACGCAAAGGACAGAGGAGGGGTCCTTGACATTTTGCCCACGCAGAAAACACGGCCGTTCCAGCAGAGCATGGGCCTTGGAATCCTACTTAACACAGTGTTTGAGCCTCCACTGCCAAGCCAGCAGGGGGGCTGTGCTCGGGGGCCCCCTGTGCTGGGGGGAGCCAGGGGTCCTTGGCAGGAGCAGGGATGCGGTCTCACGGTTGGGGCATGAGCTGCTGCTGAAAGGGCCCGGGGTCTTCCTGAGCCTCCGGGGTCCAGGGGAGAGGGGTGCGTGGGGCTGGGGCAATGGCTGGGAGCACAGGGGCCACATGGACCCCGCGGGGCAGCTGGCTCTGCTAAAGGACACTGGGGACCCTGCAGCTGCATCAACGCCTCCACGGCCATGTGGCAGGGCCGGTGAGCCAGGGGCCAGAGGGACAGATGTGACCCTGCCCATGGGATGGGAGAGGTCAGCCCGGGCCTGGGGACGAGTGAGCTGCCGCCGGTCAGGAGAAGGAAGCGCTCACGGGAGGGACCGACGACCTGTCGGCAGGTGGGAGAGTTGGGGGGCCTGCCGGCGCTCGGGGTGACCTGAGGATGGGGGCTGCCTCGGGGGCGGCTGCAGGCCGCGGCTGCTGTGTGGCTCAGAGAGGCCTGGTAACATGTGCTTGGGGCGTTTTCCGGGGACCGTGGCCCCCCAGCAGAGCTGCCCCCAGCCCCCCGGGCGTCTCAGCTTCGACTGCCCAGTAAACAGACAAGGGAAGAAATATCCCCCTGTTGCCTGATGGGACACAATGTCCGCAACTGAAAGACCCCCTGTCCCCTATCTTTTCAGCCGAAACCTGAGCGAGCTGAGGACAAGGCATTAACCCCCCCCACCCCAAGGACAAGGCGTCACCCCCCAGGACAAGGCGTCACCCCCTGAGGACAAGGCGTCACCCCCTGAGGACAAGGCATCACCCCAAGGACAAGGCATCACCCCCCAAGGACAAGGCGTCGCCCCCCCGCCCCCACAAGTCAAGGCGTCACCCCCTGAGGTCAAGGCATCAACCCCCGCCCCCCACAGGGTGTCACTGGAGAGCCCCTCCTGCTGGATCTTCAGGTCTGTCGCTCCAGGGCCCCTGGTCTCTGCAGCCTGCCTCCCCAGCTCCCTTTTGTCCGTGGAAGAGCCAGTGCCGCCCCTCCGGCCCTCTCGTCCAGCAGCGCCAAGTCCATCCCGCCCGGACCTGCTGGACGTTCTCCTCCCAGCGGCTCCAGACTGGTCCCCGCCATCTGGCCTCCGTGGCTTCTCCCAGGTACAGGTTCCACCGGGGCCCTAAGAGACCTGCCCTGCACCCTGCGGGTTGTCGTGCCTCTGGGCGCTGCCCTCTGAGCTCTGGGCTCTGCCTTGGCCCGGCCGGCTGGACGCCTTTGCCACACCTCTGGGATCTGCTTCCTCAGCCATCAGTCAGCGTCTGTCCCCTTGGCGCTGTGAGGAATGGCCTAAGCTCTGTACCGGCTCTGGGACAGGTGGCAGCGAGGCACCCAGGGCCTGCACCCCAGGGCCTCCTCGGCACTCACTGCCCCACATCGCCTGCTGCGCGGGTATAAACTGCAGGGGCCGGGGTCTGTTCCTGTCTCACTGGCCGCGCTTCCAGGCGTTCAGTAAATACCAGGTTGAAATGGCACCTCCAGGGTTTAGCCCAGCATCTGCCAGAGGAGGAAGGGTTCTGTGGCGGTGGCCTCAAGGGACAGCAGGACCCGTGAGAGGCGGAAGGGGAGATCCAGGCTCAGCTGAGTCCTGGGTCCTGTAGGACAGGAGTGGCGTGGCCCTGAGAGAGGGGCTGCGCTGCTGGCGGCGTGTCCCCACATCCCCCTGACCTCCGGGTGCAGAAGAGACGGGGCTCAGAGCCGAGGACCCAGACCCGTCCAGGGGCCGTCGCGGGAAGACAGAGCGAGACGTGCGGGCTGGGCCCAGAGAGGAGGAGACAAAGGTGTGGACCCCTGTGGACGGCCACTGTCACCTGTTCCCAGGAGCAGAGCCACCCAGTGGGGCCTCCTGCAACGGACGGGACCTCTGCACGTCCTGTTCGGCGGCCACTGGGCCCTCGGCATGGGGCCGGTGTTTTCCATCTTAACTCACCTAAGTCGCCACGTGGGACCAGCGGCTGCTGTCGTGACCAGCGCAGCTGGGGGAGGGGTGCTGGGTTTTAAAAGTTCCACGAGCCACGAAATGTTATTTCTCCCAGAACAGGAGAAAATAACGGCAAAGCACCGTCTGATAGGCATTTCATAGTCACGGGATAGAAAGAACTCCTACCAAAAAACCCTCAATTAAACATGGGCAAAGCACTTGAACAGACATTTCACCAAAGGACATATCCAAAGGGTCAACAAATACGAGCAGGCCCTCCCCTTTAGGCTTTAGGAAAATGCAAATAAAGCCCCCAGGGAGATGCTGCTTCATAGCCACGGGGACAGCGGCTTTCAAACCCCCAGGAAGTAACGCGCGTGGAGGGATTGTGGAGAAGCTGAAGCGCCGCTGCAATGCTGGCGTGAGCGTGAAAAGGTGCAGCCACCCTGCAAAACACTAGGGAGCGTCCTCAAAAATTTAAACACAAACCACCCTGCCCTCCAGCCGATCCACTCTGGGCGCACAACCCCAAAGAACCAGAAGCAGAAACTCCCAAGAGAGCCGCACACCCCTGATCGCAGCGCATTGTCTCAGCAGCCGACAGCGGTCACGATGCAGGATGGACAAGGAACCTGGGGTCTGCCCGTGGGATGGCGCGTCAGCCTCCGTGAGGGGGAGCAGCTGGCACCTGCCACGCGGATCGGCCTTGAGGATGCGATGCCGGGCGACCGGAGTCAGACACCGAAGGACAAACCCTGTGCAGGTCCACTCAGGTGCGGTCCCGGAGGACTCAGGTTCCCGGGGACAGGAGAGAGGGTGACACTGCCACCTCCCTCTGGAGGAGAGATGCTTGCTGGCGTCCCTGGGCGAGGGGCGGACGGTGAAACAGGTCGGCTGCTGAGGATGGAAACGGGTCAGCTGGCCACGCTCCCGTGCCGAGGTCACTTGGGAATGACCTCTCAGCCACCTTCGCTTTGAAGGCCTCTCCCGGCAACCTGCTGGCCGGGGTCCGTGAGCACAGAGAGGAAAAGCCCGCTTCCGTGGCTCCTGCCAAACAAAAGGAAGGGGCCTCCCCGGAGAGTCGGGGCCTGGGGACGCCCAGCTTCCTCGAAGTGTGGTTTCTGCTGTGGCCTCTGGGTGAGTGACACCTGGCCAGCCAGCGAGGCCACCCCGCCCCCCGGAGGACCCAGCAGATGTGACCGTTGGGGACCCCACCATCGGCCTCTGCAGTCCTTTCACAGATTGTGAGGCAATGTGGGAATCCCTGAGCAGAGAGACCTCATGGACAAAAATATGAAAGCGTAAAAAAATATCTCAGCTGCAAGAGCAGCGTTGCTGCGTTCGAGCCAAGCCCCTCAGTGCGAGAAATCAGCTCCCAAAACACGGATTCTAATCCAAGTGTTCACGACGCGTCAGAAACGCGTTCACAGCCGCAGGAAAAATGTGCAGAGAATTTTACAGGACGACACTGATTTTCCCGCCACAAAACCCGTGCAGAGCAGTGGGCCCCCCCCAACCCCCCGCTCAGATTGCAAACTGCATTCGTCGTCTGCGGGCTAACAGCCAGACAGCGCAGAAAGGACGTGAATTAGTCCCCGTTTCCTCTCAAAGGCTCCAGATACCCCTGCAGGCCTTAATCCCCGAAAGCCCCCGTGAAAGGCCGAGGGCCAGGCTGAGGCCGCAGCCGGCCGGCTGAGTGCTCTGGGCTGGCCTCCCGGCCGAGGGGCCGATCTGGGGCCGGCGAGCAGGATGCTTTGGGGAGGCATTCTTTGGTCCTCCTGCAATTCATTCCTTTTAAGAAAAGGAAGCGGGAAGAAAGGTTTCGTGTCCAGGCCTTTGATCACTTGATGAACGCGGGGCCTCCAGCTTCTCAGGCCAGACAAAGGCGGCCTCGGCCACTCGGGCCCCGCCAGCCTGGGTCAGAACAAAACCCCAGCGGCTGCTTGCTGGGGTGGCCTGGGAAAGGCCCACCTCGCCGGCGGAGGGCCCCCCCGCCCTTTGATCTCCCCCGAGACCACGGCCCGGGGCCCCAGGTCAGGGGCTTTCACACAGCAGACCCCCCGGGCAGAGGGGAGCAGGTCAGGAACAGAGGAGGGGTGACCAATCTCAGGAAAGGATGGAGACCCCCCCCCGCCCAGCCCTCCCCGCTCCCTGGCTGGTTCCACCCGGCTGGGCTCGCATTGTTGGGGAAGCAGACGTGATGCAGGCACCACGGGGCGGGGGCTGGGGGGTCGGGCCTGCCTGGAGCGTTGGCACTTCCCGCTTCTCCCGGAGCAGACCAGCACCACCCCTCAGCCAGGTGCTGCACATGGCGAGTGGACCCCGGGCCCCCCCAGATACCGAGAAGGCAGCGGTGCCCGCCCGGCCGTGGGCTCCTTTCCTTCGGCCGAGCCAGGCTCTGCACACTGGGTACCCAGCAGGCTGGCGGGTCACGGGGCTCACAGAGGCGTCACCTCCAACGTGAGACGATGTGTGTCTCTTGGTTTAAGAGAACAGAAACAGTGTGCGTGACAGCAGAGAGGCAGGGCAATGACCAGGGGAGAAATACACTTTCCACGAAGGGATCCAGCCTGCGGCCACGCACGTTGCAAGTGAGGAGACAGACGTAGGTGTGGCGACACAGCGGCACTAGCAGGGAACAAAGGATGCTTCGACTAAAAAAGTTAGGTTTGTTGCTCAAAGACCAAAACGCGTTATGAAAGCGGCATTGAAGGCTTTGCTTTTTGCTTCAGTTGTTTCTTTGTTTGCACGACGCGAGCACCAGGCTACTTCAGGGGCATAGAATGGTCTCTGTGGTGCGAGCCTGGCGTCATTGTCCCCGGCCACCAGCAGGGAGCCTCTGCAGCGCCCAGAGGGCCAGCTCTGGACCCCAGCTAGTCCTCTGGGGACCAGCTGTAGGGCTGGCCGCGTGCTCAAGCTCTAGTCCAGACGGGTAACACGGGGCAATTATTTTATCTTCATGCATCTACATCCTTGGGCTAAAGACGTGTTCCAATTTCCTTTTTTTTTTAATGAGGAGAAAATGGAGTAAGAAAAATGCTTACTTCAAAGAGGCTGGTGTTGGCGTAGCATTTCTATAATCAGCATCTGCTCTTACGCCGGGCGAAGGATGAGGTGTGGGGGTTCCGGGGGGAGCGTACCCTAGCTAAGAACACGTGTGTGTGTGTGTGTGCGTGTGCATGTGCGCGTGTGCGCAAACCGATGTGGAGAGGACGATGTTTTCACAGGTGGGAGGGGGACCGAAGGTGTCGCCCTTCCCAGCGTTTCCCTCCCAAGTCCCCTGGGAGGCTGACAGGCACCCCAAGAACAGGTCGGTTTAGGGACCAGCAGGATCCGGGGTCTGTGCTGAACAGCAGGTGGTTCTCCCACAGGCAGGCCCAGGGCCGGGGGGATCCTCTCCCACCGGAAGGGAGGGCTCCCGGCTCCCGGTTCCCTCTGCGGCCACACTCCAAGAGGGGCCGGCTGGGCTCAGCCCCTGCGCTCTCACGGGTTAAACTTTGCCCCCACACAGCGCTCCAAGCCCAGGCAAAAGGTCCAGGACCATGGAGAGCGATGCATGGGCCAGACGGATGTGACAAAGGTGACCCCTTTTCGGGACAATCACGACCCAGGATTTCAGGTGGCTGCGAAACGAAACCTACATTTTGCCATTGTCATTTAAAGAGCAGGGTGGAGGTGCCGAAGGATGCTCTGAGCGGCCGCGGCCCTGGACCGTCCAGGCTGCCTTCTCCCGACTCGGGATGTTAACACGTGACGTCTCCGCCAGCCTTTCCCCGGCACCTACTGTGCGCCCAGCCCAGTGTGTGACCCTGGGCGGAGGTGGCGACAAAGGAGGACCCTCAGAAATGAGCATGCTTGCTGCAAACAGCGTTCCTCCGACTCAGGAAAGGGACAACAGGCTAATTCTCCCCAAGGCTTTTTGTGCCGAGTGCACCCAGGTTGCCATGGCAACACCATCGCGCCACAACAAAGCCACTCGCTCGGAGCCTTACCTTTGGCCATCTTATTGAGAACCATGTCGATCAGGACATAGGTGCCACTCCTGCCGGCGCCGTCACTGTCAACAGAGGGAGAGAGATGAGAGGCGCTGGGCCCTGCCGTCCCCCACGCCCCAACATCTTCCCTGGGCTCGAGGGGGGCCCCCAGAGGGGAGGAGGGCGGGGCACAGGAGAGGAGGGGAGAGAGTGGGGCGAGGGGGACCAGGGCGGGGTGGGGGGGGAGGACGGGAAGGGGATGGAGGGGGAGGGAGGGGAGGGGGAGGGGAGGAGGGGGGGGGAGGGGAGGGGAGGGGGAGGAAGCATCGGAGGGCTCTCAGCTCTCAGCCCAGAGCTGGGAGGGGATTCGCTCTTGTGCTGTGTCGATTTGTTCCATTCTTCCTTTTTTCTCCCCTCTTTGGTCAAAGATGCGGCAAATTTCGTCAGGAAAAAAAAAAAAAAGAAAAAAAAAAGAAATAAAGAGATGCCTGGCAGTGTCAGAGGTGATGGCATTTGTATTCAAAGGATCTGTAAGAGGCCGGCTGGGAGCTGCGCAGGATGCAGGATGGAAGACGAGGGCCGGGCGCAGGTCTCAGGCGCGTCCACGCTCCTGGGGGGGCCGGCCGACCGGTCCCTTCCTCTCTGAAGCTGGGCCCACATGCCCCCCGTTAATCCGAGGGTTCTTTCCTCTCTTCCTCGTCCCCCAGCTCTAATTGGAATATTTACCATCTGGACCCGAGATTTGAAAATGTTTTGCATCGTGGCTCAACATTGGCAAATGAAAGAAAAGCAAGAGCCTTTTCTGGGCGGAGAGAGGCTCTGGCACGTGGTGTCGCTCAGGTCAAGCAGGGCTTCCCTCGTGCCCACCGGCGGCTTGAGGGTCGTGGGGGGTTTTGGCATTTATACTCCCGGCAAAACCAACCGACTTAAGGACAAAATACGTCTCCATCTTCTGGACTCCAGGAGCTGTGCCTTCAGTTTCTGACCCGAAGGCGGGCCGGCCAGCCGGGAAACTCGCTGGGCCTGCGGGGCGTCTCTGCACCGTCAAGAGTCATCGAGCTCGGCCTCGACAAGTGGTTGAAAGAGCCCGGGCTGCAAAGGGAGCCTTTCCGCACCGCGCTCCCGGCCACTGGCGCCGCGGAGGCGAGGACCCGGGCACGCTGTGCTCGGCCGCCCCTCGCCGTCGGGTCGCCGCAGGGTCTCCCTCCCTCCTCCGGCCCCGCGGTGCCTCCCAGACCCGACGGCCCACGGGCGCTGCTCGGGCTCCGCTTGTGGCATGAGGTGTGTGAGCCCACTTCCGAGGGTGCGACCCACGCTCGGTTCTTGTCTTCCTCAGACGGAAACACACACCCGACACACACACACCTGACACACACACACGACACACATGACCCATGCACACGACACACACGACACACACACAGGACACACACAACAGACACACAACAGACACACGACACACACACCCCACGACACACGAGACACACACACACATGAGACACACACACACGACACACACGACCCATGCACACAACACACATGACACACACACAGGACACACACGACACCCCCCCCCACGACACACCACACACACACACACACACACACACACACACACACACACGGCTGTATGCACACACATGCACACACAGGACACACGCAGGTGCATTCACACCCACACCCCCATCCCCAGACACACGCACACACTGCTTGACTGAATGGACACACTTGCTGCTCTCAGGTTCCTGGCAGTCCTGTTTCCTTTCAACCCCAGGCAGAAAGGACGTTGTTCCATCCAGCAGTTCTGGGAGATGGAGATGTTTCTTCACCAAAACAGCGAGTGTGA
Organism: Phacochoerus africanus; assembly: GCF_016906955.1. Classification (NCBI taxonomy): domain Eukaryota; kingdom Metazoa; phylum Chordata; class Mammalia; order Artiodactyla; family Suidae; genus Phacochoerus; species Phacochoerus africanus. Next base: position 1,257,644 of record NC_062559.1, on the reverse strand, counting down.
AGCCTGGGGCAGAGCCCTTCCGCAGAGGGAGGTTTCTTGGGGAGGGTCTATTCTTCCTGGTGGTGTAAGCCTTGGGGGCACGAGCCTTTGGATTCTCACCCGAAGGCCACTCCTTGTGACCAGTCCTGGCCCCACGTGTCTGTCAGCCTCGACGCAGGGTCCCACGCGTCTGCCAAGCGTGCTGGAGCCGAGACCCTGCCTCACGCCAAACGTGCTGTCTCGGAGCCCAGTGAGGGTCGAAGAAAAAGTAGTTAAGATCCTTGGTTTTGGACTTCCCGTCATGGCACAGCGGGAATGAATCTGACCAGGAACCATGAGGTGGCGAGTTCGATCCCTGGCCTTGCTCAGTGGGTTAAGGATCCGGTGTGGCCGTGAGCTGTGGTGTAGGTTGCAGATGTGGCTCAGATCCTGCGTTGCTGTGACTGTGGCATAGGCCGGCAGCTACAGCTCCGATTCGACCCCTAGCCTGGGAACCCCCATGTGCCACAGGTGCCACCCTAAAAAGAAGAAAAAAAAAAGATTCTTGGTTTCCTTTAGAAGTACCAGTTGGATGAGTTATAAGGCAATTAGGAAGTTCAGCTCCCAGGGTTACCAGGATCTGCTTTTGAGGTGGGGACTGTGTTTCAATCCAGGATCTACTTGTGAGGTGGGGAATCCAGGGTGAAAGCTGTACTTGCCTGCAATGGACAATTATCGGACAAGAACGGCCCCTGTAGCACTTGTTTACTTTTCTGAAACAGAGAGAGACACAGATGTTATGGCTATGCTCCCCGACTCCTGCCGCTGTCACCCCAAACAACTCATAAGCCAAAGCAAATAGGCCCCCTCCTTGACATTCTGCAGGAGCCTGTTTCGACAAAGAAAATCAAAGTTACACACTTCCGAAGATTTATTTCCCTTTGCAACAGTCAATCGTGAAATAGAACTCGGAAAACCATGCTTCCTTTCCCACGATTTTCTTTTTCCCTTTACAAGTGTGATCTCTGCCCTGAGGTCCATGGAGCCGCCCGCCCCCCCCCTTCCTCCCCCCTCCCCTCCTGTTCCTCTTGTTGCTCCAGCGATAGGTCTAGATTCTCCACTGTAATTTCTGAGTTTTGCAATTTACCCTCCAAATTTCTTACAGCCTAGGCATCCCCCTGGGATGCAGGGGCACCACGGTGTCTCCAAACAGCATCTCAGAGGCCCCTCCGCATCTGTCGGTTTTGCAGGGACAGCTACATTACAGAGAAACCTCAGGTACGGCCGGGGCAAGTCCCTCCGTTATTGTCAATTTGATTACGTTTCACACCGCTGGTTGTGCAGATGTGAGACCAGGATTTATGAAAATGAACCAAGCAGAGATTGAGACTTTGTAACCAAGTCCGAAAGCAAAACAGAGCCCGGATTTAAAATTCACGGTGTGAGCTGGAAATTGTTTGTAGTTCCGGGAAGCGAGTAAGCATGTTTATAAAGTCTATCGAAATTCTCGCTAAAATATTTCTAAAGAAAGAAAATCAAAGACTGAATTCTGGTTAATTGGAAGGAAAAACGTGGGCAGGGCTGTGCTCTAAGATGTGCCGCGTGGATTTCTACGACGTAGGTCAGGAAGGAAAAATTAAAAAAGAGTGACAGTGGAAAGAAATCTGGTTTGTCAGGCCGGACGTGGGAAAAAGATCACCCTTCTTGGCAGAGGTTAGGCTGCTCTCACGGCAAGAGGCAGCTGGAAGTGGAAGTGCCACCAGCGTTTTTTCTGCTCCCAAACCCTAAGAGGGTGTGGGGTGGCATGAAGCAATGGGCACATCCGAGGATGGGAGATGCTTCTTAAGGGAGCCGCCTCCCCGAAAACCACGAGGGCAGAGGAGCCGGCTGTGGAGCCGGGGAGGATGTGGGCAGAGCCGCCTGTGCCCTGGGGCTGCAGCGTCTGGGAGTGAGACCCAGACCCAGGTGTAACGGGCTGCGGCCCCGGCCACGTCGTGGTTTCTGCTGGGGCCTCTCCTTGCGTCGGCCTGCACCCCAGCGTTAACTGCAGCGGAGGTGGCGGAGGAAATGGGAGCTGATTAGAGTCAAGGGCACGTCTGTGCCGGGAGGCCCCGAACCTTCTCGGCCCCTTGGGAATAAAACAGATTGGAAAATAGATACACACGCCTCCTCCTTCTAAAACCTCCCGTTCTGGGCTCAGGTTGTCAAGGCAACGTGAGCTTCAGCTCCGACAAAATAGATGCCAGACCCTAAGGACGTGCCTCAAGTGTGAGCCACGGGAGTCCGCAGCTCAGCAGAGGCTGTGTGTGTGCATGCAGACATGTCTGTATCCAGGTGTGCGTGAACGCACACGCATGAGCACGCTGTGTGTGTGTGTGTGTGGACATGTCTATCCAGGCGTGCGTGAACACGCCGTGTGTGTGTGTGTGGACATGTCTGTACCCAGGCGTGCGTGAACACGCCGTGTGTGTGTGTGTGTGTGTACATGTCTGTATCCAGGCGTGTGTGAACACGCTGTGTGTGCAGACATGTCTGTATCCAGGCGTGCGTGAACACGCTGTGTATGTGTGCATGCAGACATGTCTGTATCCAGGTGTGTGTGAACATGCTATGTGCGCATGTGTACGTGTGTGTATCCAGGCGTGCGTGAACACACTGTGTGTGTGCATGTGTGTATCCAGGTGTGTGTGTGTGTGTACATGTGTGTATCCAGGCATGTGTGAATATGCTGTGTGCGTGCATGTGTGTATCCAGGCGTGTGTGAACAGCTGTGTGTGTGTGCCTGCGTGTGCATGTGAGTGTAGGACGGGGCAAGCTCACCCGCCAGACCAGAGCTGGGCTGGCTCTGCTTTACCGGCTGTGCGCCTTCAGGCAGGGCACCCTCCCGGGCGTTCCTCAGTCCCTGGGGTTCCAGGCAGGCACCACCCCAGCTCCGCCCCCCATCGTTTTGTTCTAGCTCCTTCCTGACAGGCCCGTCTGTATTCCTACAGACTCAACTCAACTTTGGGTCAATCACCACGTTTTGCTCACTTTTCTTCTGATGGGACCAACACAAAAAAGGTTCATTAAGAAAGAAAAGTTACATGACCACCCAATTCCCTTCTTTAAACTGGGCTGGTTTGGGGCAGCGACAAGACAGGGAGTCCGCAGACCAGCCCTGTTCCACAAGAAAAACCTCCCTTGCTGAGAGATGCTGCTAAAAAAAAAGCGAATTCCTGGCTGCTTTGGCTGCGACTTGCTTCTCATTCCTGCAATTCCTGCCTCTACCTTAGGATCCATTTCCAATGTTATTTTCTCCAGCGTGTTGTGGCTGGTTGCCTCGGCAGGCAGGACCTGGGAAGCTTTTGATTTGGTATTTTGGTTTTATTTTGTTTTGTTTTGCTTTTGTCCTTTTTTTTAGGGCCGCACCTGCAGCCTATGGAGGTTCCCAGGCGAGGGGTCTCATCGGAGCTGTAGCCACCGGCCTACACCAGAGCCACAGCAATGCGGGCGGGATCCGAGCTGCATCTGCAACCTACACCGCAGCTCACGGCCACGCCAGATCCTTCACCCCCTGAGCAAGGCCAGGGATCGAACCCGCAACCTCGTGGTTCCTAGTCGGATTCGTTTCCGCTTTGCCACGATGGGAACTCCTGGACCTGGGACGGTTTCACTGCAATTTTAACACCCAAGCCAGCCCCGCCCTGTGCTAAACCTTTTCACACACAGCCCCAGTCCAGGAGCTGGGGAGCCGAAAGGCAGCCTGCCGCGTGGTTTCGCATTTTGTGTAGAGGGAACCAGGGTGTGTATTGTCGAAACGTGAAACACCACAAGGAAGAAAAGCAGACGCATCCCGAGGTCCACAGAAGCGGGTGTCTGGCTGGTCGACCCAAGACAGAGACGCGGGTCACTGGCGAAGGTGAGCCGTGCACGGCCGTCTGGCGTTACGTGACTAGAACCAACCATCTGAAAGCAAGAGGCCGCCAACACTGAGCCAAACGGGTGTCGCCTGGACTTCGGCCGGAGGAGCCCCTAAGAAGGAAGGATTAGCGATACAAACCAACCCACGGGTCATGGAGTGAGGAGGAGCCGCCATGCACCTGCCAGCCAGCAAAGGTCAGAGGTCGTGAGAGGCTCAGAAAGGGGCTTCCCCCACTGTCCCTGCAGCACAGTCACAGTTTCCAATGATCACTTTTGTGACTATGCAACTGGGCTCATATTACTAGCTGCAACATCACAAAAATGACACTGGCCACCGCTAATTAGCTGGCAAAGTAAGGGTTTGTCCATTTTACCGGGAGCAGCGCTGGCGAATGTCATTGCAAAGAGAGACGTGAGAGAGGAATGGAGCGATGGCGAGAGCGCTTCGAAAGCAAAGCCTCACGTGTGATGCTCATTATCTCTTAGCTTCGCAGTTTCTCTTTAAAGTGTAAATGCGCTCCCTCTGGGCGCCAGAAATATTTAATTACACATCCCGGGCTCTGACGCACACGCTGGGCCGGGGCGGGAATGGATGCCGGTCTATTGTGCAGGGCAGGCCTCGCGGCCCTGAGTGACCAGTGTCTTCAGAAGCATCTCTCCTTCCGACGGCGGACACCTGGGCACCACGTGACACAGAAAATCGCAAAGAAGCAGGCTGCGTCTGCTCGGAGCAAGGATCGCGGCCACGGCCCAGGGAACACGGGGGAGCAACCTCAGCTGCCAACGGGGCAGGAAAGCTCTGTCTCTAGTGAGATGCTCCCGGCGGGTCTGGGGGCTCGTCTTCCTTTTCACCTACTGTCTCCTAGACCCCGGGGGGAGGGACACTGCCCAGCCCCATATATGGATATGAGGGTGGGGGGCGAGCCCACAGGCATAGATGCGCCCACGCACCCCGTGAGCGTAGAGCCGGGCAGGAGGGGACGGCCGCCTGTCGCTACGACGTGTTCCCGATAATGACAATTGTCCGAGGAGGCTCTCTCGGGAATGTGCCCCAGGTGAGGTTTGCAGACGTGAATTTGTATAGAGAGATGTGACGGAGGCCCAGGCAAGGGACAGGCTGGGAGGGACTTTTCAGGTGCGGCCAGGACTCTGCCTTCAGGGTGTGTGTGCGTGTGCGCGTGCAGGATGGGTGTGCCCGTGTGTGCACGTCTCGGCCGGCGTGCTTTCACGGGCTACTGGATACAAAGATCGACTCTAATAAATCGGGGTGTTTTTCAAAGTAGACTAAAAGGCAGGAGAAATAGCATCAGAATAACCTTCAGGATCTGCCACACGCACATCCAGGACACCCGGACATGTGCCCCCGCCCCGCCTTCCTGGCGACACTCGAGTTAGGTACCTGCAACCTGTTCTGATGGAAATCACTTTACGAGCACGTGCAATTATTATTAATATTATTTGTTGTCTTTTTAGGGCCACACCCGCGGCATATGGAGGTTCCCAGGCTAAGGGTCCATTTGGAGCTGCAGCCGCTGGCCTACACCACAGCCACAGCCACAGCCATGCAGGATCCGAGCCGCGTCTGTGACCTACGCCACAGCTCACGGCAACGCCAGATCCTTCGCCCACCGAGCGAGGCCAGGGATCGAACCTGCAACCTCACGGTTCCTAGTCGGATTTGTTTCCGCTGCGCCACGACGGGACCTCCAGCTCACGGGATTTTAAAGTGGTCTGAAGGGCATGTTGCCTTTAGTCCCCGGTTCCTTGTTCTGATTATTTATTTGTTTTCTGTACTCGGCAGGTTCCCGATCAGCTGCCCGGAGGGAGGCTCTCTAATGCTCAGAACCTGGTTACGGGGGCCCTTCAACAGCTTTGCTCTCTCGGAAGTGGTTTATTGATTTGCTGCCATTAAACAGCCAATGCTGATGAACGGGTATCACCGAATCGGATGCCCAATGCTTGTCTTCACTCATGCTTTTCTTTTTGCATTGCCACTATCTTCCTAGCGTTCATTCCACCAGTTCAATAAATACACTTTAAAACAAGCCAGCCCCGCAGGTGCCTCGCCGACTAGCGTGTGAACCAAAGACTCGATGTTTGTAAGGGGTCAGCTTCAAGACGGCACTGCCAGCACACAGACACGTGCAGGGACTCATCTCCGACTCCGGGCCTGAGTTTCTTGGCCGCATCTAACCAGAGTAGTCGCCAAAGGAAACCCGGGTTTTCTTGCTCCGTATCCGCGAAATACACACGCCAGGCTCCTGCACCACTGAAGACGCATGAGCACGTTCCCGGGCTTCTAAGACGCCCGTTTCCCACTCACATCTGAACACCTCTGAGCCAGAACAGCCCTGCCCTGCATATGCGAGCAAACGTCATGCCCCCTCCCTGCGCCCCCCCCCCCAACAAAACACAAAGTATCTGCAAGAGGCACGCAGAAGAGAGAGGCTGCGCCTTAGGGCACGCGCCCCCCTGGACACGGGAACCTGCCGAGGAACCGCCCTCCCTCCCTGTGCGTCCACACCCTGAGCGCGGCCCCTGCGGGTGGGCGGGCGGGCTGCGGGTTTTACCTGCGGAAATCCAGGAGGGACCTCGCGGAGGAAGGCACTCCCTGGTCGTGCCAGCTCAGGAAGTGGAACTGGGTCACGGTGCGCGTCTCGCTGGTCTGCAGGTTCTTCAGGTAGAAGCTCCGCACGAGGAAGTCCTCGCACCAGATGTGCTCAGAGACCAGATTCACCTGGGCGGGGAGACAGCGGCCGCGGCGGGAACAGGGGTCGGCGGGGGACCGGCTGGGCCGGCGCCGGCCCCTCTGCGGAGCGGGATGCAGCGGCGGAGGGGGTGGGGACCACGGGGCACGGAGGGCACGTGGCGGGAGGCCCTCCGACCACCCCGCCCGCCTTCAGGGGGGTGAGTGCAGAGACCCCTTTGGGCGGGTGTTTTATGTCACCTGGGGGCCGAACAGTCCAACCAGGTGACAACAAACGTGTTCGAACCCGAGCGACTCCCGTTGGGGTCTTTTTTCAGCCATGTAAACCTTCAAGAAAATCCCCAGGGAAAACAGATACTTTTGAGCAGAAGCCCCCCTGGGGGTTCCACTCCCCCGGGAATTGCATCAGAGAGGCAGCGCCTGCCTCAGAAAGGACACCCAAAGGGGCCCTGAGCCGGGAAAGCCCAGGCAGGGCCCCAAGGCCACGGCCGACTCAGGGTCAGCCTCCCTGGTCTCACGTGGTCCTGCTGTGGCACTTGGGCGCTGCGACTCATTTTCATGCACGACAGGCCCCAGAGCACACCCTGGCACCCCTTGGATGGCTCACGTTTATTTCATTCCGTCTCAATGGGCAAGAGTCAGGCCAGAGAAATGAACGTGTCAGCAGGTGACCCCAGATAAGAAGGCCAACCCTGCGGACAGGCCCCAGGGGCGGTGGGAGCTGGGGTACAGGCAGGTAGCGAAGAGCCAGGGTCATCAGGGCCTTCGTCCTGAAACTGGACCCATGAGAGCCCCGTTATCCAGAACCAGGCTCACGAGACCACCCAGGGAGCTCATGTTGGGGGTCCCTTCTGTCCGAATTTGGATGCAGAACATGTGAAACATGAAAACCGTTTCTCCCAGAGTGCCCCGTGGCACAGGGTCTGCAGGGGGCCGGGGGTCTGCCGACCACGGGTCTGGGGGACCCTTGCTAAGGGGACCCACAGCACAGTGCAGCTCGAAGGGGCAGCGGCCGCACCTGCTCTGGCCTCAAGCCCATGACCCACGGTCCCTGAGCCCACAGCCCCAGAGCCCACACCGGTCATGGCCCACAGCCCCCCAAAGCCACGGCCCCCAAGCCCGCGGCCCCCAGGGGGCGCCTCAGGGACGTACCTCATAGACGTGGTAGAGGTTGGCGCCTTCATCCGGCCAGTAGTGGTAGCACTGCCCGACACCGTTCTCGGAGAGGGAGGTCAGCATGACAACGACGGCGCAGCCACTCTCCCACACCATCTGCAGGCAGAGGCTGGCATCAGCGGCTGAGCCCTCCCCGCAGGGCAGTCAGTGCCCCGGACCCACGCCGTTCACAGGACCTCACTTCAGGTCCGTTAGACCAGCGACTCTGCAGCTGCTGTGGCTTCCCCGAGGGCCTCCCAAGCCGACCTGATCACGCATCACAGCCCCGTCCCGGCCCAGCCCCGGGGGGCAAAGCAGCAGCCAGACCCACGCTCACACACGCGCAATGGCAGGCACAAAAGCCCTCAAACCCAGGTGCTTGCAAAAAAGCCCCAGCTCTGGAGCTGTGAACCTGTGGGTGAGGACGCAGGGCACAACAGCTCCCACCACAGCCTCCGTGGGGCCACAGAGAGGCGTGTGCAAGAGGAGTTGGCGGGGGGGGGGGGCTGCTTTGCCCGGGCTGGTGACACCAGCTTCACGGAGGTCTCGGCAGCGACTGCATTGAGACCTTCATTGTGCAGCCAAGAGAGCTTCCGTTTCTTTAAAATACGGATTGACCAATCCCACGGCCATCGTGGTCCTTAAAAGAGGCACAAATCTCAAACACAGAAGGCTTTCTTGTCCTGTTGTTAGAAAAGTCCCCCTTTAAATTAGATTCTGGAAATCAGACACAGGCCTTGCGGTGTATATGCCCCGGCAATACGAAGAGTCAATATTCTGAAGGCCCCTCACTGTGTACCATTCACAGGGGAACTTAATGGGACTTGCTAATGTGATTACAGAAAAGCCCACGCTCATCTGAATTATGCTCAGACCCACGTCCCTTCCTCCTCTGCGCAAATCCAAGAATTCAAAGCGTGAGGCTTTCTGAGTTTTCCAGGCTTGCAGACCTGCCCCCAGTCAGTCCCTCCAACACCAAGCAGCTCAGTGGGCCTTGGAACAGTGGAGACCTCACAGAAGCCAGCACGAAAGGGAGAAGCACCGATTCCGTGAGTGTCAGAAAACCCAATGATCTAGACCACGAGGGACCCGCTGAGCTCCGCCTGTGACCCCGGGCAGGGTTGTAAGAAGCCCCTCACCCAGAGAGGGGCCGTCCTTCCGGGTCCCTGAAGGTTTGGTTAAGACTGAAGCCAAATGAGGGGGTTTCCGTCATGGCGCGGTGGTTAACGAATCCAACTAGGAACCATGAGGTTGCGGGTTCGATCCCTGGCCTTGCTCAGTGGGTTAAGGATCTGGCGTTGCTGTGAGCTGGGGTGTAGGTCTCAGACACGGCTCGGATCCCGCGTTGCTGTGGCTCTGGCGTAGGCTGGTGGCTATGGCTCTGATTGAACCCCTAGCCTGGGAACCTGCATATGCTGCGGGAAGTGGCCCTAGAAGAGGCAAAAAGAAAAAAAAAAAAGAAGACTGAAGCCAAATGAAATGTCATTTAAAAAACACCCCCCCCCCCCAGTTCCTATTTCTTTTCAGGTCACAGTGAAAGCAGAGAGAGAAACCACTAGAATCAAACACATCACAGCCCACGCGGGCACCAACAACACGCCCTGCCTGCGGCCGCCTGCACCTGCCCTGTCCACCTCCCGCCGTGGTGCCCACCAGCGGGACTTCGGAACCCACCGAGAAGGCCAACGTGGGCCTTGGTGGGAACAGAGGGTCGCGTCAAATCCCAGGTATGTGGGTTCCGCCTCCGAGCGGGGGAGTCACACTTGCTGTCTTCCTGGGCTTGGGTTCTGCAGGGTGCTGCCCACCCGGAGGCTGGATCTGCGCCCCAAACCTGTGAGAAACCCGAGTCTCCCGCCTCGAGGCCGTAAGGAACGACCCGGAGCCCACCTAAGCTTGCGGTTGGCATTCACGCAGGCGACCTGCTGGATTCAAGAGCAGGCAGGTGAACATCGGAAAGGGCCGTTGCCAGCGCTCTGCGTTCAGCCGAGCGTCAGAGGACACAGCGTTCATGGGCATCTGCTGGTTCAGTGGGCACATCCCCGGAGCCCCTGGCAAGGCTCAGGAGGTCAGAGGTCATGGCAGGGGGGGGGGGCCTGGCCGTAATGTCCTTCGTTGGTGCAAAGTGGGTTACTTTTCCTCAACAGGAAGCAGAAGCTGCTGCCCCGGATCAAAACCAAGCTGTCCACACACAAGCCTCGGTGGGTCCCGAGGAGACCAAGGGATGTGAAATACATACCTGGGCTGTCACGTGATCCAACCGAGTAGGTTTCCTGACTGTTGGTGAAAAGTCCCGAGCTGCTCTTTGCTATGCTTGGGTTTTGTCCCCAGAAAAGACAGGCTGAGGTCATCAGCATGGCATCCAGGCGTGTGGCCTCCGCTGGACACAGGCTCGGCAGATGCCGTGGAGAGAGCAAGGCTCTGCTCCGCTCGGTAGGCCTAGGCCGACAGAGGATGGGGGACATGCCCTGGGGGCCGAGGGCCGAGCCTGGGGAGGTGTTGCCAGGGGCGTCGGGACCCCTGAAGGCTGCAGGGACCCTCCCATCAGAGCTTCGGCGGTGGGGGGGGGGTGGCCCCGTGGCTCCTGGATCCCAACCCCTGGCCTCTTGAGCCGGGAGGGGACGCCCTTCTGCTGGTTTAAATCGCCGGCATGTGGTCCCCTGACCTGATGGGAGGCGAGCAGGCTCACGGACGCAGGGCTCGTGTCCACCGCAAGCCGTCCACGGGGGGTGGGAAGGAGCAGCGTGAAATTTCACACATTAAGCCAATTAGAGCAGATGGAAAGAAGCCACAGCATCGCCTGGTTGGAAGTCTTCTCTGAGGACGAGTGTTTCGCCAACAAAGCTCCCCTGAAGCCCCCGCCGAGGCCTGATTCGAGGGGAGATGATCCCCCCCGAACAGGTGAGCGGCCGGCATCTTCTCGCCCAGCACCGTGTCCCTCCAGGCTGGACGCCTCCTGCCTTTCCCTGGGTCCCCCGGGACCTAGGTTTCCACCAGGGACCCCCTGGGTCTGCGTCGGCCGGTCTTTCTTCTCCCGGACCCTGCCTGTCTGCGCGCCCCTTCCCCCACCCACACATCCAGCGCAGTGACTTATTACAGCTGATGCTGAGTTGAAACCAATGCATATTTTTAAAAGAGATCTTTTGACTATTTCTGTAGAGGGAGACCTCAAAGGAAATCCTATCAAAGGCTTGCCAGGCAGAAATCCTCCCAGGACCTGCTTCCTGCACACAAGAGCGGATCTTCGACCCTGTTTGCATGCTCGCTGCAGCTGCTGCCGCAGGATCCCCAGATCGGGCCTCGCAGCCCCACCACCCTGACACGCGCTCCGCTGCCAACTTCTTTTCGTAGCTTGAAGAGAGATGAGCTTAGGCCCGCCTTGAAGATGCAATTTTAACACGATAAGGAGTCGATTAAAAAAAGAGAGAGAGGAGTTCCTGTCGTGGCACAGTGGTTAAGGAATCCGACTAGGAACCATGAGGTTGCGGGTTCGGTCCCTGCCCTTGCTCAGTGGGTTAACGATCCGGCGTTGCTGTGAGCTGTGGTGTAGGTGGCAGACGCGGCTCGGATCCCACGTTGCTGTGGCTCTGGTGTAGGCTGGTGGCTACAGCTCCGATTGGACCCCTAGCCTGGGAACCTCCATATGCCACGGGAGTGGCCCAAGAAATAGCAAAAAGACAAAAAACAAACAAACAAACAAACAAACAAACAAAACTAATTGAAAAAAAAGAGAGAGAGAGAGCGGGAGCTAAGAGCGCTTGTGTTTTCTGTTAATCTGATGTGGCGGAGGCTCTGCCACAAAGAAGAGCAGCGCCTGGAACCCCTTCTGCAGAGCAGGCCCCAAGCCCCGCGCCCGCCCGGCGCTCATCTCAAGAGACGCCCCACCACGTCGTCCCGGCCTTGGTCGGTTGCAGCCACACGGTCACAGGCTGGGTGTCGGACCATAAACGCTGGGCCGGAGGGCTGACCACACGCACGAGAAGGTCCTGAGAAATCTTCACCACCGCTCCACGCATGACTCTTCACACGCCCACCGGATTTGTGTCTCAGGAAACAAAGCTGCCAGCGTGGGCTTCCTTTCGAGACCAAACCCAGCGGGAATGGTGGCAAAGCTGAGAGCAAGCGCCGACCCCCAGGAAGGGCAGAGAGGGCAGGAGTGGGTCTTCCAGCTGGAGGATCGGACCGGAGCCCAAGCCAGTCGTGATGGCAGATAAACACCCTCGGCCGCCCCTAAAATGTGTTGCCACTCAGGCAAGAAGGAGAAAACCCCTCTATGAGAACGTCTTGCCATTTCACTCGCATCAAATTCTATTGCAAAGAGAGAACCGCTTCCTTGTTTGTGGAGCAGATGCGACATGGCTGGTGGGTGTCACGCAGGCATCCCGCAGCGAGGCCACTCACAGACCAAGCTGCTTTTACACCGAGCGGTGCGCATTAACTCCGGAGGTGTTCACGGCAGGTACGTGACTGCAGGGACATCACTGGGCCCACGACTATTGTCACTTAGAATCACAGCCCCTGGCCTGGGGTCACGCTTCAAATTTAATACGCACGCCGGCTTCTTGGATGGAAAGGGCCTCCACGCAGGCTGCCGTCTTTCTGTTCAAATCGGGACTCGATGTAAATGCATCTGATCCTCTTGTGAATTAAGAGAAGGATGAGGAGGAGGAGAAAGAGAGAAAAAAGGGAAGGAAGGAAGGAGAGAAAAGGAAGAAAAGAAAGAGGGAAAGAAAGAAAGCAAGGAGTTCCCGTCGTGGCGCAGTGGTTCACGAATCTGACCGGGAACCATGAGGTTTCGGGTTGGATCCCTGGCCTCGCTCCGTGGGTTAAGGATCCGGCGTTGCCGTGGGCTGTGGTGTAGGTCGCAGACGCGGCTTGGGTCCTGTGTTGCTGTGGCTGTGGTGTAGACCAGCAGCTGTAGCTCCGATTGGACCCCTAGCCTGGGAGCCTCCCACTGCCGTGGGTGTGGCCCTAGAAAAGACAAAAAGAACAACAACAACAAAAAAAAAGTCCTGGCAAGTCTCGAGCCACAGTTAAAGGACTTCTGAACTCATGGAAACCAAACACCAGGTTTCTCCAGCAATTCTCCCCCCTCGGTTCTCGTGTTCCCCTGAAATTGGTCAAATGATGTGCTTTAAAATTGACCAGCCCACCAGTTAACGGGGTTCCTCAGTAAACCTCTCCTTCCGCACCCTCCCGACTCTGCAGAGTCAGTAGCACCTGCAAAGACGCCCTTCCTGAGGGTAGGTGGCCCAGGCCCGCACGGGGTCGGCAGCAGGAGGGAACAGGAGAAAGCCACAGACCCAGGGCCCAGCGGACGTCCTGCTCCAGGTCCTGCCTCTTAGGGAACCAGACATCACGAGCCCTGATTTGACACGGTCTCCTGATGGGGAGGGGACCATGTGACCAGGTGGCCTGCAGATGGGGGGCCCTGGGATGGCACCGGGTTCCTGTCTGGGATGGTCACCTCGGGTGCTCCGGGCTCGGCTCGGGGGCTTGGATGACACTGGCCGCAGAGTGGTCACCTGTCTGCTGACCTGCCCAGAGGTGGGAGCCATGGAGACAGGGCTGCCACCTTCCAGCTCCCTGTCTGCGGGTCCCCACGCGGCAGCTGCAGGGTCGCCGCGCTGTGCACAGCTCACTCCTGACACTCCTGACCTCGCTCCCGAGGGTCTGCCTAACCCGCCCCCCACAGTCAGGCCCTGGAAGGAGAGACTGCTACCGTCTTGGGGGCTCCCAGGGCACCTCACTCGGGCGTCCTTGCCCATCATGAGAACGAGGGCTCAGGGGTGCGACAGGATTAAAACGCCTTATTGGTGTTCCGGTCGTGGTGCGGCGCCAAAAGAATCTGACTAGTATCCACGAAGACGCAGGTTCGGTCCCTGGCCTCGCTCTGTGGGTTAAGGATCCGGTGTTGCCGTGAGCTGTGGTGTAGGTCGCAGACACGGCTCAGATCCTGTGTTGCTGTGGCTGCGGTGTAGGCCGGCGGCTACAGCTCCAATTTGACCCCGACCCTGGGACCCTCCATAGGCCACGTGCGTGGCCCTAAAAAGACAAGAACGAAACAATCAAGCCCATTGCTTTTGGAAAAGAGCAAGTGCACTTGCTCCTGCGGAGACTTCAGAGCGGATGTGCCTTCCCAGAAAGCGGGAGATGGAAATCGACAGGGGGCATTTTTTTTCTTGGTAAAGTGTTAATAGCAGCAGTTAAGTGTCAACACTACCTGTGCACCAGCTGAATTCCTGCTGACCTGAGCAGACCTGTGCCCCTCTGCCTCGGGGTCTGTGTCCCAGTCCCCAGCCTCCCATTCTGTCTGAAAGTTACCAAAAAGTTTGTCACGCAGGGCGGGCAAGGCTAGAGGTTCCCACGTGTCCTGGCTGCGCCCTCCCCCCCCCCAGGAGCAGGAAAGGTGACCTGTCCAGCCCTGCAGTGTCCCATCCCTGAGCTTGCGCATCGCTCAGCTGGGACGCTCAGGAGGCACCAGCGCGGGTGTGTGAGTCCAGCAGCCACTCCCGGCAGGTGCACTGGCCTCCCCACCCTGTGGGAAACTGTGGCCGCAGAGAAGCCTCCATCCGGCTCCAGCCCTGGGTGCACCCACGTGTGCGCGCGCACACACACACACACACACACACACACATGCACACAGACACATGCACGCACGGCCGACGTAGCTCTGTGCCTGGAGAGGCGGCATCAATCCCCTTGACCCTCCTCGTCTCAGCAGGGTGGCCGCTCTGAGCTGAGTGTGGACACCCCGCCTGCCCCCCTCCCTGTCCAGGTCAAGGTGTACTCAGCAGGGGGACACCTGGGGGCCGAGGTGGGGTTTGGAGAGTCCTTGTGAGTCTCTGGGTCTCGTCTCTCAGAGATGGCGAGTTTCTCTTGTTCTAGAGAAATTCTAGAATTTCTATTCTACACGTCTCATGGAAACGCCCAGCTTTAGGTGCAGCTCAGGGGCCTGAGCACCTTTGCCCGTGGGGCAACCATCACGCCACCACCTCCAGAACTTTCTTGGCTCCCCCACCACACCTCTGCCTCCCCACTCCGGCCCTCCCGGCCCTCCCAGGGCCCCCACCGTCCACCTGCCGTCTTTGTGGGACCTCGTCGGGGGCCCGCAGCTCCTGGCAGCTCCACCCAGCTCGTGGGGACCGTGAGTGAGGTCCCCACACCTCGAGCGCCTGCCCAGGGCGCAGGATACAGTAAGTGCTCACTAACTGTCACCTCCCTCCCGCTCTGCCCTCCCGCGCTCACCGGGAGCAGACCGCCGTCCTCAAGGCCGAACCCACCCCCACGGGAAGGCCATCCAGCTGGAGTATTTGCTCTTGGAGTAAAATACCATGAAAGCACATCACGGCATTTGGAGGAAGAATTCGAATTAGACGGTGAACGGTGCTGTGTGTTCCCGCAGGGCCCGGAGGGGAGGGGGTCAGGAGCGAGGGGCCTGGCGGGAGCCCCTGCGTGTGGTGGTGACCGAGCCAATGACCTTGGGCTTCTCGGCGCCTCCTGTCCCCTCTGCCCGCCCGAGGCCTCTCTCCAGCCTCCTGTGACTGCCACTTGTCCTGTTGCAACATTCCCTACATCTGCAGCTCAGCATCCGCCTCGCTTTTAGCCGCGGCACGGGGTGGGCTAATGTCCTCCAGATCCACCCACCTGTGGCCTGTGACGGGATCTTACTTGGGACGCTGTGCCTCCAGCTCCCAGCCGGGCTCCTCTGTGCCGAGGACGGGCCCCCAGGGCTCACGCCGCCCCCTCGCCGGGGCCCTCCTCACGGAACGGGCACACAGAAGATACCCCTGGGAGCTCCTCCGGGTGGGTGGGGGCTTCGGGCTCTCGAACCCTCGTGCAAGGAAGATGCCTCCACATTTTCTGCAACACGTGCCGAGCTCCTGGGTCAGACTTAAAGGCCACGAGCCCAGACGATGGGTGAGACGTGAGCTCTTACTGAGAGGTTCCTCCTCGGCTCGCCGTCTTTGCCAAAAAACACCCTACGTTTCCCATCAGGTTTCTTAAAGGAACGCACACTTCAGCGAGGTTTTGAAAGGCTCTGTCTTCTGCACGAAGCCTAAATGCAGGCATAGTTCCTCCACGGGCCTTCTGTGGGGCCAGAGGGAGTGGGAAACCTCGACTTGGGTTTTTTTTTTTTTTGGTCTTTTTAGGGCTGCACCTGCAGCATATGGAGGTTCCCAAGCTAGGTGTCGAATGGGAGCTGCAGCTACCAGCCTACACCACAGCCACAGGATCCCAGGATCCAAGCCACATCTGTGACCTACACCATAGCTCATGGTAACACTGGATCCTTAACCCACTGAGCGAGGCCGGCGGGGATCGAACCTGCAACCTCATGGATACTAATCAGATTCGTTTTTGCTGTGCCATGTCGGGAACTCCCTGGACTTGAGTTTTTTTTAAGAATGTCCAGCCCGGGACTTTCGGGCACTCACTAAGGATCCGTGCTTGCTGGAGGGCCGCTCCTGCAATACAGGATTCAGAGGCCGACCTGCGCAGCGTGGCCGTGAAGAAGCCACTCTCAGACGAGGAAGAGGCCTCCGAGCCAAGGGCCACACCTCTGAACTGTGTCCCACCTGCAACTGGATCCTGGAGGGCAGGGGTGTGGCGACCACGGTGTCTCGGTCAAGGGCATTTGGTGGAGACAAGCAGGCAGGTCCTTGCTACAGGGTCTCTCCGAGGCGGGCGTGTTATGTGCCCAGCATCCCGGGAGAGGCACCTGCTGGCCACAACCCTCCTTGGGCAGAGTATCTGCCACCCGCTGAAGGACGTCTGATCAACGCCGACTGAGGGGTGTCTAAGTTGTCTGCACTGCATGGCCCCTTGGCGTTCGCCCTCGTGTCCCCTCACTGTTTGTCCTCGCGTCCCCTCGGCGTTTGCCCTCGCGTCCCCTCACTGTTTGTCCTCGCGTCCCCTCGGCGTTTGTCCTCGCGTCCCCTCGGCGTTTGTCCTCGCGTCCCCTCGGCGTTCGCCCTCGCGTCCCCGTAGCCTTTTTCTCCGGGTGTGATACGTGAGATTCTTCCCTCCCGTCTCAAGGACACGGGCCCCGACAGCAGATGCCGCCCCACGGCAGAACATCTCATGGGCTGGACGTGCTGACAGAATGAGCCGCCCCATGGCTGCAGCCACGCGTGATGCAGTGAGAATCGCAGTCCCCCTGTGCACCAGCCACGCGAAGGCGGCGGCCTGTGACCCTCTCGCCTCCTGGGTCACGAAGCTGATGGGTCTGGGCACAGAGCCTGGCAGCGAGGGTTTGACGGTTACGACGCCAGGTGACACCGTGCCCACAGGAAGCCGCGACTCTTGGCAAGAGCAGCTCTGCCCACATGATGTGACGGCCGAGACCCGAGGCTGGAGGAGGTGAAACCTCGCCTACAACGCCCAGGTTGAGGGCGCACTTGGTGACGGGCGAAGGCCGTGAGCGCGGAGGCTGTCGCGAGCGAAGACGTGTCTCGGTCCCTCACCTGGTGCGCAGCTCAGGGTGCCCTGCTTGTCGCATGCTAGGAGCTGGGCAGCCGAGGTGACTGGGCAGGGCCTATGCTGCCACGGGATTCCCACGCCACTCTGCGGGCAGCGCCAGGCCCGGGGCTCCGGGGGGCATCGGGAAGACCCTGGGCCGGCCGAGCTCAAGTGGGGGGACCCATGCATCCTCCACCGGCCCCAGGCCATGATGACAGGGCTGCGGCCCACTCCTTTCTCCAACGGCGACAAGCCTGAGAGAGCAGGGCCACCCTGCTGCGTCGGGATCTTGTCTCCTGCTGGGGCTCGTGGGGCGCATAAGCTCACCGACGTGGGCTTGTCTGGCCATGACAATGGGCACGTTGGAATCTGCTGTGCTATGAGGCAAGAAGCACGCTCAGCAAAGCCTGGGCCCCTTCCTCCCTTTCAGAGGAGACACAGAGACCACTCTCCAGGGCTGGCAGCAAAGTTGGGAAGGGACCTTGAGCCCCCAGGCGACACAGACCAGGGAACCTGGTCCGTCTGTGCTGCAGGAACGGCTGGGTCAGAGGAGGGCGTCGCCAGGGACCCGAAGGCCCAGCTCTGGAGGCCACTCACCACTCGGCCCCGTCACCTGCCTTGGGAACCATCTCAGCCTCAACTGGGCTGTCCTCGAGGGCTCTCTGTGCCTGTTCTGGGGACACCGAGGTGCCCAACACGCAGCAGGCGTGTGTGCCATTGCTGAGCGATACTGTGTTCTCCTCGCACCCCTGCCCACGGCGGGCGATGGAGAGGGCAAGGGGTCTGGAGAGGGCAGACCCGTGTTCCTCCCTGGCTCCCTCCCACTGGCCAGTGTGACGTGAGTTCTCCAGGTCCCAGCTTGGTCTGGGTGTCCAGGATTTTGCTGGATGAAGAGACCAGCCTGGCTCTTAAAAGACATTCTTACGGAGACTCCACAGAGAGAGCGACGACAATCAGACCCCCATTCTTACCTTCGTGTCTTTATAGTTCATGAAATGAAATCATAAAGCAGCTAAAAAGTATGGTTTCAAGCATTCAATCTTTCAAAGAGAAGTTTTCATACTCAAGTTCTGGGAAACAAAGATTGATGATAAAAAATATTAGGAGTTCCCGTCATGGCTCAGTGGTTAACGAATCCGACTAGGAACCATGAGGTAGTGGGTTCTACCCCTGCCCTTGCTCCGTGGGTTAAGGATCTGGCATTGCCGTGAGCTGCGGTGTAAGTCGCAGACGCGGCTTGGATCTGGCGTGGCTGTGGCTTTGGCCTCGGCCAGTGGCTGCAGCTCCGATTGGACCCCTAGCCTGGGAACCTCCATATGCTGTGAGTGCTGCCCTAGAAAAGAAAGAAAGACGACAAAATAAATAAATAAATAAATAAAGGGCTCATATAAATTCTGAAATCAAGTGACATCTGATGAACTCCTGTAAACAAATTCGCCTTGGTTTAAATGAATCCAGAGGTTATGCAAGATCCATGTGATAAGATCCTATTTTCAGAACAAAATTGAATTTAAAAAGATTCACCTGCCAGAAGTCAGCCACGGTCGCCGGCAGGGGTCCCTGGGTGGCAATGTACGCGGGCTTCCTGGGGTCGTGGTCCATCTGCGGAACCAGACACAGGCGAAAGGTTAGCTGCAAACTGCCTGGGAGCCTGGAGGCCGGGCGTTGGCTGGGGGCTGGGGGCACGCGGGTCCCGCGCCTGCCCCTCCCGAGGCCCCTCCTGACCCAAGCCGGCCTGGATCTTAGGCGGCGCCTGGAGCTGGTGATGGGGGCTGGAACGGGGGAGACGGCGCGGCATCAGAAGCAAGGGAGGGCAGCCCCCTGGAGACTGGGTCCTTCCTGGGTCCCCAGCCACTCTTTAGACCCCAGGGTTTGATCCAAGACTGAAAATTCTCTGCGTGTAAAGGTCGCAGTCACACATGAGTCCATGGTGACACGTGAGGCCACCAGCTCTCAGTCCCAGGTCACCTTAAAGCCTCGCCCCACACTTGGGTCTGAGAAGGGCTGGCATGAGGCGCATGCCCTTGAACACGGGTCCGGCGACCTTGGCAATGCCCGTGAACGCTGCGGGTGGGAAGATGCCCTCCTTACAACCTCGGGCACCATGGAAGTGGGAAAGGGCTAAAGGAACAGAGGGAAGTCACTCTGACAGAAGAGCGACGGGCCGCTGGAGGGGGAGGGGAGCGGGAAAAGTCACTTTTTGTGCATCTAATGTAGTGATTTGTAATTAAAACCAGCAATTCACAGCAACCCACACAATACAGGTAAAACTACGTTACTCTCACTGAAAGCCCCAATTAAAATGCTTCAGGGGGAGTTCCCATCGTGGCGCAGTGGTTCATGAATCCGACTAGGAACCATGAGGTTGTGGGTTCGATCCCTGGCCTTGCTCAGTGGGTGAAGGATCCGGCATTGCCGTGAGCTGTGGTGTAGGTCGCAGACGCGGCTTGGATCTGGTGTTGTTGTGGCTGTGGTGTAGGCCAGTAGCTACAGTTCCGACTGGACCCCTAGCCTGGGAAACTCCACATGCTGCAAGAGCGGCCCTAAAAAAGAAAAAAAAAATGTTTCAGGGGAAAAATGCTTAGCAGAAATAAGGAGTTTTGATGGTCAAAATACGCATGTGCCGGAGGCGACAGCCGCTGACGAGACCCGTGTCTTCCCTGAGAGCAGTTCTGCCTGAAAAGTAAGACCCATCTCCTTTTCCCATGTGCTTTTTTGGCTCCAAAGCAATTTATTTTTATTTTTAAATTTTTCTGCCAAAGCACTTCGGAGAGCAACACATCTTCAATCTTCACTGCGTTTAGCAGAGCACACGCGTTGCTTTCACCGCGAGAAACACGGGATTGAAAGTGGACATCGGAACCAGGTTTCTGGAGCAGCCCTGTCGTGAGAGGTCCATGGCATCGTCCCCTGCCCCGCCCGAGATGGAGACTGGAGGACCGGGGTGGGGCAGGGGCACTCGCGGCCACCCCCCCCCCGGCTGTGTCACATGACTGCCACCTGGAAGGCACCTGATCCCAGAGGGGTGACCGTGCCGCCCGGTGAACGGCAGCTCAGCCGACAATCACCATCCCGTCATCCTGAGCTCGTGGTGCAGAGCAGTCGAGGGTTCTGGGCAGACGCCCTCTGCGCCTGCAGTGAGGATGAGGCTCGCAGGGATCAGCCAGCTTTGGGCATCTTCCGCTGAATGAAGGCGAAGCACACACTGAGCTCAATAAACACAAGGCTTATTGCACCTATGGTTTCCAGAGCAGGAGAAGCGTAATTAGAATCGAGTCAATTTCTATGAGCGCTGGCTGCCCAGTCTGAGATGCTGGCCCTCCGTATTCCTGGTGGGGACAGGCCTCAGCTCCCGTGCTGTCTCTGCAGAATCTCCTGTTCTTGGGAGTTCCCGTCGTGGTGCAGTGGTTAACGAATCCGACTGGGAACCGTGAGGTTGCGTGTTCGATCCCTGGCCTCGCTCCATGGGTTAAGGATCTGGCGTTACCATGAGCTGTGGTGTAGGTTGCAGACGCGGCTCGGATCCCACGTTGCTGTGGCTCTGGCGTAGGCTGGCAGCTAAAGCTCTGATTGGACCCCTAGCCTAGGAACCTCCATATGCCGCGGGAGCTGCCCTAGAAAAGACAAAAAAAAAAAAAAGAAAAGAAAAGAAAAGAATCTTCTGTTCTTCCAGGTGTGTCCCGATGTGTTTGTGTGACTTATGATCGCCAACACGAGCTCCAGGAAGTGGACGAAGTGTCCCTGGCCTCGGTCTCAGGGTCTGTGCGACGGGCTGGGTGGGACCTGGGAGGTGGGATGTGGTCTCTCCAGGTCCTTCAGCCCTGGGGTTTTCAGAAGAAGTAAACCCCAAAGTTTGTGCAGAATCGACTGTCCACGTGCAGACTGGTGGACTACGGGGCCCGCAGGTGTAACCCTACGAATTTCTAAATGCACAGTTGAAAACAACTAGTGATTCAGTGCAGGCTGTGGAATGACACTTATGAACTAATATGAGTGACTAGTTCTAATGTGCATTAAAAAGGTAGCACTATTTCCCCCACGGTGCAAAGCAAACTCCTCTTGAGAAGCAAGCCTCCAGCATGTGTAGACTGGGGTGTCCTGCTCCGAAGCTTTGAAGAGGGGCTGGCGGGGCTGCTGCTGGGGTGCAGGCTGGCGCAGGGCAGGTTCTGCCCCAGAGTCTCAGGAAGGTCTGGGCTCGGCTCCGGGGAGGGGCCTCGGGGTCCCACGTCCTACCTGCCGTCTCCCACGAGGTTATCTTCCTGGCTGCCTATCTGCCCGACTTACGCCCACTTCTCCCACCATTTAAAGCAAACCCCACAGATGTTTTCTTAAAAGCCATGAGAATAAATAGCAAGCCTCAGTTTTCAAATCACTTTTCCAGATACCAAGTCTAATGTGGGAGTTTGCTGGGGAGCCACAGCTTTAGTCATCGACAAGAGAGAGGAGAGGCTGGCTTATGCACTTCCATTATTTCCGTATTTTATTTGAAGAAAAGTCTTGGCTATACACCAGAACTGTACACACAGAGGTGTCTGCTTGTAAGTATTTTCTGAAAACCAAGGAGCCGGCACCCACACTTGATGCCTCATGCTGTGTGGGGCGCCTGTGCAGCCATCCTTCTCCAAAGGGTCCGTGTGCACCTCCGTGATCTTGTCATTTTTTATTATTATCATTTTTTGTTTGTCTTTTCTAGGGCTGCACCCACGGCATATGGAGGTTCTCAGGCTAGTGGTCAAAACAGAGCTGTAGCCGCCGGCCTACACCAGAGCCACGGCAACACGGAATCTGAGCTGCATCTGCGGCCTATACCACAGCTCACGGCAATGCCGGATCCTTAACCCGCGAGCGAGGCCAGGGATCGAACCCGCCACCTCATGGTTCCTAGTCGGATTCATGAACCACTGCACCACGACGGGAACTCCCTCCGGGACCTTGTTAAATGCGCTCTGAGCTAAACAATTTCCTCCGCTTAACAGACAGAGGAGGGAAGGGTCAGTTCACTCTCCAGTACTGCTGGGACTCAGACTCACTCCTGGGGATGGAGCACCTGTGCCCTTTGAGCAAAGGGCCAGGCTCGTGCCACCCTAGGTACGGCAGAGCTGCTGTTGCGTGGCGGGCGGGTCTGTGCCACAGACACCCCACGCAGGTCACTCTGTGACTCCCACGGCCTCTGGTTTCAAAGCAGAGACCTCGCGAGATTTCCTTCCGGATGCGTCAGCTTGCACCTGCTGGACTAATTCTCAGGGTTTCATCCGGCGCGGCCAGGGGCCTCTTGGGCTCTGACCGCAAGCATCTCAATCCACTCCGTCACGAAGCCCTTTATCACTGGACCTTCAGATATTTCGGGAAGAAGAGGTACGAGGATTTCTTCCCGTTCATGCTTATAACCCAAATGTGCACGAAAAAGAATTGTGGTGCGAAATAAAGGGAAGACGTAAGAGACACCGTGAGGTCGCATCTCCCTCGGGGCCCCACCTTCTGACCCAAGTCCCTGCCCCTCGGGCCCGGGAGGCCAGTCTGCGTTTCCACCAAGAGGCGAGCCCGGGAGGGAGCTGCTGGCGGGTGGTCTCCACGGAGATGCAGTTTCGCGCCAGCATCCTTGTCCTCACCGGGCCCTGATTTTAGCCCCAAAGAGCTCCGACGTCAGAGAGCTGGAACGAGGGAGAGCCGGGGACCCCGTGGCCCAGGAGTCCCGTCTTTGAGGCCTGAAACCATTGCTTTCTTTCTCATTGTGTCCAAAGAAGGAGCCCTGAGCTGCCACCACCACGGCCTCAGGGAGGGACCACGTCCAGGCAGCTACCGTCCCAACTCACACAGGGGTGACCATAAACCAGTGTGGCTGTGGCTTGGTTTCCTGAATAGAACCGATGGAAAAATACACACATGCCATGTGTGTTTAGGAGAAAGACTGATTCCATGGCTCCAGTGGGGCCTCTGAACACGGAGGAGCCAGAGTTTGAGGTCTACTCTGCTGGAAGGAAAGGACTTACTCCTTAAAATCACCACAGAAACAAAGGCCTGGGCTCAGGCAGTGTAGACGAAGTGCCTCCTGTGGAATCCACTCTCACAGCGAGTGCTCTGCTGGTGGGATGTGAAGCCGACCCGGGCGCCCTGTAGACAGCAGGTGCTCGGAAATCAGTGAGACTGCGACCACGGGCTCAGCACTGTGCCCAGAGGGTCACTGTCCTGTCCACGTCACCGCCGAGGAACGGCAGGGGCTGGCCGCACAGAGCACTCTCACAAATCCAGAGGTGACCCCGTCCGCGCGGCCACCCTCACTGCATCAGAATCAGGGATGCGCTGCATCCCGCATGCCTGTGTTTGACTGAAGCAAAATTTGAGAATTTGGTGAGATGTCCTGAAATGCCCTGAAGACTGACACCGGGGAACACGTTCTAAGGCGGCTGCTGGCCAGCCTCCCGCATACACCCGAGACCACTCCCAGCCACTCTGCCACCGGTCCGCATGCCATCGGCCAGATGCTTTGAATGCTCGGGCAGGTCCAGGGCGTGGCGCCCACTGGCAGTCACTCCAGCACAAGGTCCAACATCCCAGCCTCCCCTCCTGGCCCTGCCCTGGGGGCTCCAGACTCTCCCCTGCGCCCACCCCACTCCTGGTGCAGACACAAAGCTGGGAGGGAGCAGCAGGCGTGGCTGGAACTCTCTGGAAGCCTGCAGGCCAAGGGGCATCCGGGGACAGGACTCTCCCGTCCTCTGATACCTGCTGCCCAGGGAGGCACAGACTCTGCCCGCAGGGAAAACTTGAGGAAACTACCTGCAGTCCATCGGCCTCACGCCGTCCAGCCTCTCAACCAGCGCCAGGCTGGCTGGTTTTCCTGTTCCTGGGACAGGAATCAGGTGGCCTAGGAACCTTCCACACGGCCAAGCACGGATGTCCCCTGCGAGTCACAAGCCCCTGGAGTAACTTGTCAGGGCGCTGTGGCTGGGCCCCCAGGATGACCAGGCCCAGTGCCCCAGCCTTGTCCCCTTAGCCTCAGACACAGCCCAGCCTGGGGACCAGGGCTGTTGGCAGCAGGCAGGGGACAGGGCACCCCCTGACCTGGCGGGGACCCGGAACCTGCTGGGGGCTAGTCACCAGGTGGAAGCTAGTTACCTGGTAGAGACTAGTTACCTGGTGGACACTAGTTACTCGGTGGAGACTGGTTTAGTTGCCTGGTAGAGTCTGGCTACCAGGTAGAGGCTAGTTACCTGGTAGTACGAGTTACCTGATGGAGACTGGTTACCCACGCCAGGCGGCCCGCTCCCCCCCCCCACCCCCAGAGCTCTGACAGGTGATGGGGCCCCAGCCGCACAGTCCCCGGGAAAGCCAGGTACTCACGATGGGGCTGGCGTTGATGTAGTCAGAACTGCTGTGGCTGTTGTCCGAATTCAGCCGGATCCTGGAGTGGTCGTCTGCAAGTCCAAGGGCAAAGCGTTAACCCGTGTGCCGGGTCCTCACCGCCCCCACTTCTGCTGAGACCTTTCAATGCATGCTTCCCCCCCACCCCCAAAGGGTCCTTCAGGCCAAGAGGCAGAGCATCAGGAGTGGGGGATCTCAGCAGAGAGGAGCCGCTCTGACACCTTCTGCTGCAGGGACAGCCTTCTGGGGGCACACACAGAGCCCACTCCTGCCGAGAAAACAAAGACGGCCTGGCTGCCGCCCGGAGGCCAGGGTTTTCACGGCTGCGAGCGCATCCCCCCCCCGGTCCGCATCGCCCCATTTCTCGCTCCAGCCCCCAGAGCGGCTCGGGGGCTTTGCGGGGCTCCGTGCTTCTTCTGTTTCTCTGGGAGAGTCTACTTATCTATTTTGGTAAACGGCTCTGGGGCCTGGGAAACAGCTTCCACACCTGGCTGAACAGGCGGGCACCGTCTGCTAGAGAGACCGGACACCACGGGTTTTCCTGCGGGTCGATGGTGGCTTTTCCCGGTAGAGACAAGGCAGGTAAGAGGCGTCTACACGTGGACAGGTTCACCCAGCTACGTGTGACCTGAGCACAGGGTACGTGGACGTGGACCTGGGCCCTGGGGGGGGGTGCCCTGTGGGTGTTTACGATGCCAGCTGTGAAGCATCCATCCCACGAAGGTGCAACTGGTTCGAGAGCTCCTGGACTCGGGGGTTTGGGTCCTGCACAGATTTACTCTTGAGAGACTGAAAACTGGCCGGGGCGGGAAGCTGCATTCAAAGGCTGACATCCCGACACGCTACAAACACTAACCCTAAAAGAAGTTCAAGAGGCTCAGCTTCTTGGGGAGGGGGCGCCTGGACACATCACAGCCAGAGACGGTGGGGGTGGGGACGCTGGGATGTGGGACCCTTTCCTAAGAGGGACGGTGGCTGCTGCAGCCACACAAAAACCTGGATGAGCTGAGCAGGGGCTCCTGCTGCTCCCAGAGGGTTCCAGAGGGTCTCCCGGGAGCCCCCCCATTACGAGGACTTTAACACACCAACCTCAGGCACTGGTGACAGCAGCAGTGGGGGCTCTCCCACTGTCCGAGAGCCGTTACCTGGAGCAGGGCCTCTGTGGTCGGGAGGGAGGGGACCAGGGTGCCAAGGGGGGTGGGTGGGCAACCCTGCTTGGAGCAGAACAACCCCCCTGGCCAAGTGAATAGGCACAGACTGGGGGGCTGGGGGACCCTCCGCCTCCACCAGGCCCTGAGAGCAGCTGGGCTTAGTGCATAAGGGCTATCAGGATTTTCTAGTTGGAAGCTCAGGTTGGGAGGCTCCGTGAGCTCAGCCCTCCACGGGTTCCTGTTCTGAGCGCCGGAGCCTAAGCGTGGCTGTGAGGACGACTCAACATGTCCACGCATCCCCAAGGGCGTCCTTCCCACCACGCCGCCGAGTCCCGACGAGGGCTTTCTAACAGAGTTCTTCTAGGTCCCCAGCATGTATTTGATTTTGCAGCAACACGTTGATTTTTAAATTAACAGTAGACTTGTTTTTAAAATTTTGTTCGTTTTTTTTTTTTTTTTTTCCCTCTTTACAGCCGTACCTGCAGCGTATGGAATTCACAGGCTGGGGTCAAACTGGAGTTGCAGCTGTGGGCTTACGCCACAGCCACAGCAATGCCAGATCTGAGCTGTGTCTGCGACCTACACCGCAGCTCATGCCCGCACCAGATCCTTAACTCACGGTGCAAAGCCAGGGATCAAACCTGCGTCCTCATGGATGCTAGTCGGGTTCTTAACCCACTGAGCCACAACAGAAGCTCTTTGTTTTGCTTTTAGTGGGACCACCCTGATCCTTCCTCTGGAACACCCAGGGCCATCCTGGAAGGGCTGGCATCCAGGGGAGGGAAGGTCCATGGAGCAGGGACAGTCTGCTGGACGTTGCGCTTGGCTGGGCGAGTCTCAGTTATTTCGTGGCTCAGATGTCCTGTCCCTCCCTTTTAAAGAGGTGATCTGAGCATGGCCGCCTGTACTCTTGGTGACGCGAACAGCAGACAGAGCGCCTGGCAGAATGATGGGCTTTACCCCAGGTCAACAACTGGGGTGGGGGAAGCCAGCGCGGGTCCCTGCCCAAAGCCCAGTCCCACGCGCCACCGGCTGAATGTTAATCCTTCGTCCTCCTGGTGCAAACACGCACGCCCTTCTTGGAAGCAACGTCAGCACGACCCCAACCACAGAGCACGGATTTTCAGAGCCGAGGCACTGATGTTTCCGTGAAGTGGGTGTCCTCTACGACCCTGGTCTTAGACGCCACTCAGAAGCCAGGCAACGAGACATCCAGGCAGCGTCTCGCTGCTCTGCTTCTGGCTCTATAACTGCGTCATGCTCCTCTAAGATCCATGATCAAAAACTGTATCAAGGCCGGAAGGAGAAAAACACCTTAAGAAGAAACCTGGAGTTCCCACTGTGGCGCAGTGGGTCAAGACTATGACTGCCGTGGCTCAGGTCGCCATGGAGGTGCGGGTTCGGTCCCTGGCCTGGTGCAGTGGGTTGAAGGACCCAGCATTGCTGCAGCTGCAGCCGGGATGCAGTTTCAGCCTCCGGCCTGAGCACTTCCATACACTGCTGTGCAGCCATTAAACAAAGGAAAAGGAAGGAACTTGGTGACGTAGCTGCATGTGCCCCGGACGTGAGCCCCGAGGCATCACTGCGTCCGCCCCAGGGTTCCATCCCCATCCTTCCCGCCCGGACGCAGCTGGGCGTCATCTTCCTTCTTCCTGGAACTCGGGACCACGGACAGAAGCGGGGGGATAAAACGTAGGTCCCCAAAGATCAAATAACTGATTTGGCAAAGGCCACAGAGCCAAGGGCCCAGGCTGGACCCGGCCCTGCCACCAGCTAGCCAGGGAGCACTTGGGTGGGTGAGTCAACATTTTCTTTTCTTTTTTTAAATTTAAAAAATTTTTTGAGTCTTTGCTAGGGCCGCACCCGTGGCATATGGAGGTTCCCAGGCTGGGGGCTGAATCGGAGCTGCAGCTGCTGGCCTACACCAGAGCCACAGCAACCCCAGATCCGAGCCGCGTCTGTGACCTGCACCACAGCTCATGGCAACGCCGGATCCCCAACCCATTGAGCAAGGGCAGGGATCAAACCCGCAACCTCATGGTTCCTAGCCGGATTTGTCAACCATTGAGCCACGACGGGAACTCCTGATTCAACATTTTCAATGGTCAGCTCATCCCCCAGAACGTGGGCTACTGGCCCTCCGTCACAGGGCTGCAGGGATGCGTGCTGGCGGCAAGGGTTTAAGGACCATCTCAGGATCACAGATGGACGAGGGCTGATTACCAGTCGGCTGAACTGGCAACACTGATGCGTGGTGTACACCGAGTGGTCGGCAAACGCAGAATGAGTTTCCCAAACGCGAACAGAAGGGACACTTCCGGCATGTCTTCCTGGTCACAATGAGGTCCTTTGGCAGACACTGCAGCTTCCCCAGGAGGGGACTCCTTCTGGCATGTGCCACCAGCCAGAGCCCTCCCGTGCTCCACCAGCACCCACCCTGGGAAGGGGTGGTGTGTCCTCCTCTGCTGCGACCTCACCCGACGACACGGGTCTCCAAGGCCGGGGTTCTCCCTGGCGCCCTGGTGACGTCACCTCTTGCCTGACTGTGTGGATTCCCTTCTCATCACCAGTAGATGAGCCCACGCGTGCTGCTGATGGCAACACGAACTGGGCATCTGCAGAAGCTGCCACCTGACACTGGACTGGAGGGGCAACTTCTTCATCTGCGGGTCCGCCAGGGCTCCCGGGGGGCTCTCCGGCCGTCTCAATCTTCTGTTGAGATCCAGATGAAACCGTTCCACGGGCTGACGGCCTTTTCTTTGCTTCGACGGTGTGGCCGGTGCCAACACGGGGTGCGTCTGGAGGTTTCTGAGACCCACCCGTGGGGATGGGTTCGTGAATGCGCCAGCCACGGTCAGCGCCTTCTCGAATGCCTCGGGTCACGAACCCACCAACATGGCCTGATTGTCACCAGCTGGCTTCACCAGTCTCACGATTCCAGCCGATCACACTGGCGCTGTGCTTATTGAGGTGGCCCTGTCACCGCTGAGGGGTTGTCTCCGGACTCTGAGAAGCTGAGCTGCCACCTGGTTACCCTGCAGGTCTGGGAACCCGAGGAGCACAGGACCACGGATACACCTGCGCTGATGTGCTGAGTTCTCCTGGGGGCTCGCACATCTGCCTCTTCTCTCCCGCTTCTTTCCAGGAAGCCAGTCGGCCGGGTTCTGTTCTATTCGAGGTTTCTGGAAACCCACACCTCAAACCACAGGGTCCTCAAACGTTTCAGGGGAGAAGCAGAGGGCTGCTCCCTGCCTCCTCATGACCTGGACGCCAGAAGTTCCAGGTTCGGGAGATGGAAGGGGGGAGGAGATGGCGGTGGGGGGGGGAGGGAAGGGAGGAGGGGGAGGGAGGAGGGGGCGGGAAGGAGGGGGAGGGGAGGGGGAAGAGAGTGGCTCTGTTGAGGGGCACCAGCAGCCCCAGCGTGGGAAGAGGCTCCCGAGCGCCAACCTTCTGCTGCGGTGGGCACAGTCGTGCCCCGGGCACGGTCCCCCCCCGCCACCGGAGGGCAGGGTGGTGCGGAGTGTGGGGTGCGAATGCGCTGGCGGTGATCGCGTTGCATGCACACGAGGACTCTGTGCACAGACACCAACCAAGCAGAGCGAAGTCACCTGCACAGGTGTGCCTAGAGACGTCCACCACGGGACCTCGGCTGGGAACCTTCTCTGGGCGAGGACCTGCCTCCGGCCTGCGGCTGAGATGAGGGGGCAGGGCGCGGCCTCCGAGGTCCCAGGGGGAGCTCACGTGGGTTCAACCACACAGCAAACAGTCTGCTCGGGGGGCGTGGTGCTGTCCCCCAAAACAAGCTCGGCCTCCGTCTGTGCTGACCGAGGGGGACGCAGGGTGGAGGCAGGCTTCCTCTTCGATTGGCGGTCATGGCACCTGACGGGGGCCAGGCGAACAGGGCCACCCGGACCCTCTGGGCTGGTGTCTGAGAACAAGATGAACAGCCCCTTGCCCCCTAGGATGCTCGTGGCCAAGGAGGACGATGACGTGGCAGGAGCTTCGCCAGTGACCCTAACAGAGACTTAACCGTGCCGGGCGGGGAGGGAGCCCAGACGGCAGAGGGAACGAAGGGGCACCGGCCAAGAAGGGGCCGTGGTGGGAGAGAAGCCTGCAGATGAAGGGACAGGACCAGAGAGGCAGGGGCGGTACCACCTCTGGCTCAGGGGAACCCACCACGAGGCACCCGCCATGGAGACCCTGCCTCAGGGGCCCCAGAGTCTGTGGGCGGGGGGCACCCGACCAACAGGCCAGGGTCGGTCCTCCTGGGACCCTGGGGAGGGTGGGGGTCGCAGGCTGCGAGGTGGGTGTCGGCTAGCCCCTGGCCCAGCCCAGCCCCAGGAGCAGGGGGTGCGGTTTGGGTCTGGATGAAAGAGACGACGGGGGAGCACCCTGAGTCCCTCGTCTTGAGGGTAACCCCTCCTCTGAGCAGACGCCTTTAGTGTGGGGGTGGGGTGGGGGGAGCTGCGGTGCAGGCATCACTGATGAGGCCTGGGGGGGGGGGGGCGGCCGTGCTGGGTAGTGTCTCTGCTTCTTCACTTTCTTCGCCCAACAGCAGCTGGCCTTATTTCCAGGGTGGTTTTTCGCACAGCAACAAAAAAGTTCATTATCGCTTTTGGACAGGGTGGCGGGGGCAGGGCGGCGCCTGCGGAGCAAGCAGCGCCACCAGCCTGCTCACACCGCCCCGGGGGAGGCTGCCCCCCGCGGACCGGCTCTTGCGGCTGCTGGAAGAAATTTCCACCTGGCACGCCTTTACCTGTCCACCAGCAAGGTGCTCAGGACTCTGAGATGGGTGTGGAGCACGTGGAGGCGCCCCCATTCCTGGCCGGGCCCCACCTGCACCTGCTCTCAGCCCGGCCTTCTGTAAGGACCCTGGCCCTGACCCTGGGAGTCCGATCTGCTCCCTAAGCTAAGGGCTCTCCCAAGAGCAACCTGGCCTGCCACCCGAGATCTGCACTGCCTGTTATGACCACGGGCTGCTGGTGGCACGTCCAGCTGAGGTCAGCACCACGGCTGATGGACGCCTCCTGGAAGAGTCTCTGCTGAAAAGTTACAGAAATGGTGCCAAGCAGGAGAGGAGGTGGTGGGGGGCGAGGGGAAGTGGGGGTTCGAAATAGATATCCAGCTGGTAAATTCTGATTTTCCTGCTAAGACTTGACACCCTGCAAGTTTCAGCGGCGCTGGGGCCACAGGTCCAAGCTGCGTTCTAGGACGGAAAGTTACTAAACTGACGGCGGCCTTGAGACAAAAGCGGCCAAACCATCTTAAAGTCTGAGTTGCCAAGACAGAGACAGCTGAGCATCTACTACAGAACCGGATGGGAGAGGTTTGTTCCAGAGACGCCAGAAGGGAGCGGAGCTGAAGAGAGGTCCCCAGACATCAGAGGGCTGGTGACACGGCTGCAGACACCCCGAGTGAGGACGTGGAAGACAGAATCCAAAGAAACCAGGCGGCCCACGCCTCACAGAAAAGCTCCGGAAAGTGGAAGGGTGCCAGGCACGTGGGGAAACCAGGGGAGTTTGTGCGGGTTTGTTTTATAGTATTTTAGGCAGCATCCGCAGCGTGTGAATGTGTCTGGACCAGGGATCAAAGCTGAGCTGCAGCTGTGACCTACCACCACTGGATCCCTCACCCACTGCACCACAGAGGGAACTCCTCTGTGTATGTTTAAGCCAACATATCTTACCGAGAAAGAAGCCCTGCCTGCTGTAGATAAAATCACTTTCCTGGGTTGATTGCCATTCTGCCTTGGCCCCTTTTATCAAAGAGAAGCTTTTTTCAAACCAGAAAGGACAGAGCGGAGACAGGGGCTGAGCGATGCTGGCAGGTCCCCGTCGCCCGCCGCGTGAACAGGAAGGGGCTTTAAAAGCCTTCCAGGTGTGGCCTCAGGAGGTGCCAGCCACGTCCGGGGCAGCAGCCTGCAGACGTGCAGCCTGGCCGTGGCTGGTTTTGACTCACAGGGTCCCTGGACCTGGGGGTCTCGGGAGCATGACCAGAAAGGGGAAAATCTTAGGTCTGGACACCAGGTAGTCAGCTTCTCAAGGACCCGGAGAAGCGGCTGGACTCCCGACTCTAAATCTTGTGACGATTTGGAGAGGGAGGGAGGCCCCCAAGAGAAGAGGAGCTTATTAGCTCCTTTTTGGAAACCAGGGGGGTTGTTTCAAAATTAAAAAGACTAAAGAGGAGTTCCCGTCGTGGCACAGTAGTTAACGAATCTGACTAGGAACCATGAGGTTGTGGGTTCGATCCCTGGCCTTGCTCAGTGGGTTAAGGATCCGGCGTTGCCGTGAGCTGTGGTGTAGGTTGCAGACGTGGCTCAGATCTGGAGTTGCTGTGGCTCTGGTGTAGGCTGGTGGCTACAGCTCTGATTGGACCCCTAGCCTGGGAACCTCCACATGCAGTGGGAGCAGCCCTAGAAAAGGCAAAAAGACAAAACAAACAAACAAAAAGACTAAAGAAACGTACAATCCAAGATGGGGTTACGGGAGTTCCCCTGCGATGCAGCGGGCTAAGGATCTGCCATTGCCACTGCAGCGGCTTGGGTCACTGCTGTGGCGTTGGTTTGATCCCTGACCTGGGAACTTACATATGTGTGGGGGACACAGCCAGCAAACACCCCCCCCCCCAACAAAATGCATCTAAGCCCCCTGGCTGCATCCTGGTTAAGAAACAAACTGCTGTACATGACATCCACGGGAATATGTGGGAATATGGCATCAGATGAAAAGAGGGGGTGGTTGATTTTCTCGGGTGTCACGACGGGGTGCTGGTTATGGAGGAGAAGGTCCTTTTTAGGAGACACAGACTAAAGTATTCAGATGTCATGATGCGACAGCCCGCTCTGAACCACTGCAGCCAGGGACAAAGGACAGGAGGCCACATGGGAGGCAGGGTCTGAGGGGCAGGTGTGCGGGTCTCACTGGTGGGAGTGTAGGTCCCCGTTGAACATTATTTCAACCTGAGTGCACGCAACTTCTGCAATAAAAAGTGCAGTGGGTCACGCCACGCCGGGCACACTGCTTCTCCCCAAAGCTCCCTCGGATGCCAACAAGGACCCCCTGGGTCCGGAGGGCAGCTGTGGGCACGCCCCGCCATCTCCTTCCACTCCACCAGCCTCTGGCTCTTGGGGGACGGTGTAAAGGGGACACTGCACACGTGGCCTTTTTCTCCATTGCCGTGGGTGCCTCCGGCTGCGCAGGAGGGCGGCCAGCAAGGCGCTGGCTCATGGAACAGCGTCCGGAATGCTCTGTCTGGAACCTTGGCAGCTGCACCGTCTTCAGAAGGTGACCGTGACTTTATCAGTGACTTGAAGGCAGGGGAAGCATGTTTATCTAACGTGCAGGTGACAAGACGCTGATGGGGGGTGGGTACCGCGGTGACCAGGGTCACAGTCCTTCTGATTTTGAACCAGGGTCCCCTGTTCAGAGGCGAATGCAGAGCTCAGCTCTGCGGATGGGTGGACGGCTCGGGCCAGGGCTGCCACATGCCCCCTGCGCAGGGAGGGTGACCTCGGATGCCCCGCTCCAGGAGGAAACACACCCCATGACCCCTCTGGAGGCAGGGAAAACCAGTGCATCCCAAAGAGGGGGCTGGGCTGCCCCCCTGCCACCTCCGCGCCCCCTGGAGGTCACTTCAACGCTGAGCCGGTGAGCAGCTCTGGGACGTGGCTCCAAGGGGACACAGAGCACCTGGCTGTACCGGGTTAGACGTTGCACGAGGTCAGCGGTCTGACTTCCAAAAAAGGAGGGAAGAGAAGATAGAGCTGGGGGCGCTGAACGATGCAGTCGCTGCAGCTCCCAAGCGGACCAGCAGCCCCTGCTCTCGGCAGCTCCAGGGCATCCCTGGAGGGCACAGGGGGTCCTCTGCCCAGTGAGCCCCCAGCACGGAGTCCTCCTCCTCTGCACACTCAGAGCACAGCCCATGAGAATGCCTGGGTGCTTCTGCATCACGCCGCCCTTCAAGAAAATCGTCAGCCTCGGGCAGCACGGTGTCTGCCGGTGATGCTGCAGAGAAAAGAAGCCCTCATAGAACTTGCTGGGACGTTTCCTTTTCAGCACCAACAAGGCCACAGCCTCCCCCAATGCAGAGGCAGCTAATCACCTGCGTTTCAGCCAAACGAGTGAAAAAAGGCAGTCAACTCAGGATCTTCCCTCGACCTGAGTACCTTTCTCGTGGAGCCATTTCACGGGAGAGGAAAAGCCTACTTTTCAGGTGCAGGAGAATTTCCCATGATCACTGGAGGCGAACCAGGGCACTGAGAAGCACCATCTGGCTGCGGGGAGAAATGCTGCCCAGAGCTGGGGCAGATGGGAACGGAGGGTTTGTGTGAGAAGTTGTTTTGTGAGTTTTATGGGCAGTGATGCTTCATCGACGTCCGGCAGCCCCCATACATATCTCAAACATTCCAGCGCGGCATCTGAAATCTTGGCTCACTTTTGCACAAGGGGGGTGAGGCGGGCAGTGTTCCAACAGCACAGGGCACGCGGGGTCCCATGCCACTGCCCTCATCATTGGAGGAAGGGCCGGCTCTGGGGGACTGAAGGGGCGAGTCTGGGGGTCACAACGTGCTCCGCCTGGCAGCTGTCCTTTTCTTCGCATGTGGCCGAAGCCAGGTGACACCAGGCGCCCTGACTTCCAGGAAGAGTCCACTCTCCCCCCAACCCGGCCGGGCAGGCGGGGAGCAGCGCTGTGAGCCCCTAAAGCCAGACCCCAGATACGGCCCCGAGGAGTTTTCGCTCCGTCTTCTCGGACTCGGGTCTCCGGCTTGACATCTCTCTGCTTTCATTTCAAAGTGGTCCTGGGTCTCTGTTTCTCTCTCTGGTTCTTGTAACTCAGGACCAGGGCTTCTGTGCTTCAGAACGACCCACCCAACAGCCCCACATTTCTGCCCGATTTAAAAAGCAGGTCAGCGGAGCACTGCAGACTTCTTTTGAAAAATGCAAAGAACTTAGAATGCATGTTAAATTCTTCAAACTTCTCGGATATCCAACCAGACCTGGCACAGTGCCACCACCATCTCGTAAATGCTAGCTGCCTTCTCCTTTGAACGGTAAGCCGTTGGCAGCTAGAATCTCCCGGCTGTCGGGGGGTGGAAAAGTTACTCTCCAGGCCACTTTCGAATTTCCCACCAACCTGCCAGCTGGGACGCCTCCCAGCCTCAGCTGGGCCGACCCAGTGCCCGGGGGTGAGGTGGGGATTAGGGGAGACGTTGCAGCCGGGTGCAAGGTGAGCAGAGACGGCAGGGGGGTGGGGGAGCGGAGCCTGTGGCTGCCCCTGGAGGGGGGGTGCTCCGGGGGGGGGGGCGTGTGATGCTGATCCGGGAGCAGTGGAAGCAGTGTCTCCTGGGTGCAGGACGGACATGAGGGCAGTGCAGGGCAGCGATGGTTCAGAGGAGGGACCAGAGGTGGGAGGATGGGTGGGTTCCTGCCAAATGCAGAAACGACAGAATATGGCAGGAGGAGCAAATCTATCCAGAGACTTGAGTGGGGCCCAGTGACACCGCTGCCCGTGCCAGGGCGCCAGGGAGCACATCTGACACTCGAGGCCATGTCGTGAGTGCCCAGCGACCACGGTGTCAGAATTGGCTTCAGAGACGAGCACGTGGGCCCACCCTGGTCTGCACGCTCATCCATCAGGGACCGCGTCTTTGCCGCCAGGAGGGAAGAGCCAGCCAAGACGGAGCTGGGTTTCAGGGAAGGAAGGAGGCTGCCCTCCCTGGGGGAGTCCGGTGATGGAAGCACCTGCTTGCGAGGGATGCGGGCTGACGTGTGCTGAGAGCAGAGAACAGAGGAGATGGGAGTGGACCCTCGCATTCGGGATGCTCTGTGCATCCACGCTGCCTCTGCAGGGTGCTGGCCCATCGCCCGCGGGGCCCGGGGCTCAGGCTCTGGATCGGTGAGCGGGTCAGCGACGATGGCTGTCGTCTAACTCCTGGCGCCAGAGTCCCAGGGGGACGGTGCTTCCTCCTGAAGCCCTTGCTCCGGCCAACGTCCCGCAGGCCCGGTGCTGGGTACAGGGTGGATGTCTGGGCATCCTGGGCCTCGCCCGAGGCTGCCTCGAGGCTGAGGATGGGATGTCCGACGGTCCCTGAGGTCCTGGCCTGTGGACGCACGGCTGACCCAGCACAGACTGAAACCAGCGGCTGGTTGGGCTGGAGGGCACGCAGCCGGGAACAGGCAGTCTTGTGCAGGAGGCTGCGGGAGGCGTGCGTGGCGACGGGCCCGTGAGCTGGGATCTTTACTGCGGGGGACTGATGACCAAGCACAGCCAGGCCAGTACTGCGGGCTGACCATCCATCTGCCCAACAGCTGGCTGTTAGGGTGCCGTCGGAAGCCCCATCTCCCTTCCAGGGCCTCTTTGAGGACAGCGGCCAGGCTCGTTCACGTGGCGTCAGCAGCCCTCAGCACGTGGCGTCTGCGTTTGGCTTTTCTTTTCGTCTCTTTTTTTTGCCTTTTTCTAGGGCTGCTCCCGTGGCATATGGAGGTTCCCAGGCTGGGGGTTGAATCGGAGCTGTAGCCACTGGCTTACACCAGAGCCACAGCAACGTGGGATCCGAGCCGCGTCTGCAACCTACACCACAGCTCACGGCAACGTGGGATCCCCAACCCAATGAGTAAGGCCAGGGATCGAACCTACCACCTCACGGTTCCTAGTCGGATTCGTTAACCACTGCGCCACGATGGGAACTCCTGGCTTTCCTTCTAAATATAAAACTTATTGCAGCAGCTCCTGCTTTCGGTGCTTCTAAGAGAAAGCCCCTCAGACATCCACTGACTAAACTGCTAGAAAGACCCACCCTCAGAGTGTGCTGAGATTTCACAATATACATGCGGTGTATAATAAATACACACGGCTGGTCTACACCCCTGCCTGGCATCTGAGGTGACGCGGAGTGTCCCTGCTCCTGTCCTGGGAGCAGGGGTGAGATCTTGGCTGTTCCCCCACAAGGCAGGTGTGGGGCAGAGGGACAGGAGCCAGGCTGTGCATTTGGGGGGTGCCAGGCTGGTCCCCTCACTAGCTGCGAGGGGCTGGCACAGGGCCTGTGACCCAGAGAGTCCGTCCCTGTGAGGGGCGATCTCGCTCCAAGACCCAGGGCTTTGCTGTGCCCTGGAAAGTGCCAGCCCACAAGACACGTTTGGCACACATGACGTTGGCACGGCTCTCTCCTGCCCGTGTCACTGGGACAGTCACTCCACACACATACCCACACACACCTGTCATTCGTAAGGTCGGCCTTCGGTCAGACCCTTTGGTCACAGACACATGTCCGCTCCCTTCCCCGAGCTGGCGGCCTGTGTTAATTGCAACCCAGACCGGCCTGGAACCTGCCAGAACCCAGGAGGCTGGTGTGTCCAGAGTGAGGGACCAGACTCTGCCTGCCGGTCCCTTTGTGCCCTCCGTGGGCCTCTGCACCTGCGGGTCACTCATCCCCCCCGCCAACACACACATGGACAGGGGCTGGTGTTTGGCTGTGTCTCCAATCCCTGGCAATGGCTCCTGGGCAGACAGGACGTCCTGCTGACACTGTAAGGCTGAGAGCTGCTGTGTTACCTGCCCAGCTCAGCTGCACCCATGAGGGGCCGGGCCCTGCATGACCACCGTGCCTAACCCACACGGCTCCAGGGCTCAAGGACGACCGTGTGATCCCAAGGACAGATGAAGATGGGGCTCCCAGGGCCAGAAACGAGCCTCGAATCAGAGGAACAGCAGCGCAAGTGCAAGGCTCGCTGGCGCCTGGACGTCCCACCCTGTGGCTTCAGGACTGGGCTTCACTGGGTGACTGTCTCCTGGCCTCTATTTAATTTATTTATTTTATGGGCACCCTGTGGCATATGGAAGTTCCCGGGCCAGAGACAGAACCCAAGCCTCCGCAGTGACCCAAGCTGCTGCAGCCAGGTTCTTAACCCACTGTGCCACAGCGGGAACTCCTCCCTGCTCTTTAAAGTGACAGGAATGGATCGACCTAGAGATTCTCGTACTAAGTCAGACAAAGAAACATCATGCAGTATCACTTCCATGTGGAACCTAAAATACGACTAAATGGACTTAGTTACAAAATAGCGAGAGACCACAGACGTGGGAAACAAACGTATGGTTACCCAAGAGGAAAGGGAAACACGAGGCGCTCGGGATTCACACACACACTGGTGCATGTGACACAGCAGGGCACAGGGATCTCTACACAGTGTCTTGTCACAGCCTCGACTGGAAAAGAATAAAAAGCTATCTGTCTTGGATCTACCCGCATCGCTGCGCTGTCCACCTGAAACCAACACTCCATCCTAGGTCGGCTCTACTGCAGCAAAAGATAAAGTGAGGGGACAGCACGGGGGCAGCGAGGGGCAGCCCGTCCCCACCCCGGAGCCCCGGTACGCACAGGTCAGCACCGCCGGGCAGCGGTTCTTGGCCACGTTCTCGTCCCGCTGGGCCACGAGTGAGCTGTTGGGCTCCGCCTGGTAGGCACACAGCGCCTCCCACTCCTTCTCCAGCCGGTTCTTGTTCTTCAGGTGGTCCTCCATGTAGGCCTGAAAGGGAAGGCAGAGTCAAGGGTGCCTCTGGGAGGGCACCCCGGGAGGCTGGGGGCCCGCTGCCTGGTGGGGGGGCGGCACCCCCTTCACCTGCACGGACGAGGAGGGAGTGGGCTGGCGCGGGGTCTGGTAAAAAGACCAGGACCAACCAGAAGCAGGAGCTGCAGCAAGGCTGTGGTTTGGGTGCTGGCCCCAAGCAGGGCAGATGTGGTTACCGTGGTGCTGAGCGGGCATTCGGACCAGCTGTTGTGAAAACAGGTGCCCCCCGCCAGAGATCAGGTGACCAGCCCAAAGCTGGGACAGCCGGGCGCGAGTGAACGAGAGGGCACTGCCAGGGAGGTTACAGTGCCTCACTTTTGGGGGTGGGGGGAGTTAATGCCGGGGGGGGAGGGGCAGGATCGGCAGGTGCTGGGCACCCAGCCCCGAGGAGAGGGGTTGGGGAGGTCCGAGCAGGGTGTGAGGCGCTGCCTCTGGGCTGCTCCCAGCATGGAAGAAGGAATCAGCGCAGGTACAGGTGAAATGGTGAAACAAAGGCATTAATAACCTCAGTCTGGGGGAGCATCTCAGAACCACTAGCTACCAACAGCTACTATGTGGCAATAACTGCAAAAGCCACATACACACTGTTTGAAAACTGTGTTATGTATCCAAGCAAAGCCAGGTCAAAGGGGTTTCTGTTGCCCCAGCTCCTGGGGTCGAGGTGGGGCAGTGGGTGGTCCCTCCTGGCCTCCCTGACAGCCCCAGAAGGGTGCGACCCTGCTGCACGCGATGGCGACGGTGCTGCTTGGTCAGAAGACTTGGTTCCTCAGATACGGGCTGATGGCGTGGGGGCCACAGGAAGGCCAGGCGGGGACAGGGGGGATGCACTGGGGTGACTGGTGGGCATCGGGAGCAGCTGCCCACCCATGGGGGCCGGGGTTGGGGGAGCACGGTCCTGCCGCACACGTTCCAGGGTTGGGAGCTCAGATCCATCCCTGGAGGGCCGCCCCACTCCCATTTCTGTCTGCACACGAGTCACTGTCCCTATAATTGTCCCGACTTTTCGAACCCACCGTGGGTGCTGCACTTAAGACACTAGGCTGCTCTGACGTGTGCAGAGGGATGCATGGCTAGAGTCGCTAAACACAAAGGCAGAAACAACACGTATCCGACCCTCTGCTGCTCTGATCTTAATTTCCTTTTTTTTTTTGTCTTTTTGCCATTTCTGAGGCTGCTCCCGCAGCATATGGAGGTTCCCAGGCTAAGAGTCTAATTGGAGCTGTAGCCGCTGGCCTACACCACAGCCACAGCAATGAGGGATCTGAGCCACATCTGCAACCTGCACCACAGCTCACGGCAACGCCGGATCCTCAACCCACTGAGCAAGACCAGGGATCGAACCCACAACCTCATGGTTCCTAGTCAGATTCGTTAACCACTGCGCCACGACGGGAACTCTCGATCTTAATTTCTTCTGGGCCCCTGTGTGTTGGCAGCCAGACCACAGGAGGTGGACAGGGAAGCGAAGGCCCCCAGAGCATCCCCTCCACAAGGTCCCCCGAGCCAGTCCTGCCCACGTGCCCTTATTGATCTGTTCAGTCCAGAAAGGTCGGATTTTAAAGAAAAGCATTTCAAAGGGCCTCTCACACGCTGCTTGCGGGTTTTCAACGGGTCATTTGCGAATGAAGGTTTTCAAATATGTCCACGCATCCAATGAAACACACACCCGTGTGCAGACACACATGCACACGTGTACACACAGGCACCCCCAGGGCCAGATCTCTAGCGGTCACGTGCCCAGCGTCCAGCTAAGGTTTACTCGAGCCCTGACCCCTCCATCGGCCCGGCCATCTGCTCACGCCACTGACCACCTGGCTGGGGTCCCTCCGAGGCCAGACGCCGGCTGTCGTCCCCCCACCGCTCCTGGCCATCCGGCTCATCGGCACCCCCTGCAGGGGACAGAGAGGCCTGGGGGAAGGAAGCAAACTCACGCTGGACAGTCGTGCTGGGGCCCCACTGCCGTCGGTGAGACCCCGGCTACAGCCAACGCGCACTGTTTTGCACCGTTTAAGTGGCACAGTGAGAAAACCTAAACCACAGACCGCTTTCCTTCCGAACCATCAGCGTGGGAGAGCAGATTCATATTTTTTTAGAACCAAAGTTACCCTAACAAGGACAACGCCTTTGCATGATGCAGGGGCTAAGTTTGTGGAAATACTGACAGGCT
Source organism: Phacochoerus africanus (assembly GCF_016906955.1). NCBI lineage: Eukaryota > Metazoa > Chordata > Mammalia > Artiodactyla > Suidae > Phacochoerus > Phacochoerus africanus. Next base: position 1,217,222 of record NC_062559.1, on the reverse strand, counting down.
CATCATCTATCCTGAAACACGGTGTTTGCTGGGGTGGGGGTGGGGGGTGGCTGGGAAGGAGGGTGGCTCTGGGTAAGGGGTACCGTCTCAGGGCTTCTGCAGTTACTTGTCCCAAGGCTGGTTCATGTGCCATCTTACAGAGGCGGCGAAGTGGGTCCTGGCAAAATGCTTCTGGATCCTCACTCTTCTTTGAAAAATGCTCCGTTCACAAAATCCATCAGGAACGCATGCGCTGCTTTCAATAAAACAAGAGGGTTCTAGGAGTTCCTGTCGTGGCTCAGTGGTTAACAAATCCGACTGGGAACCATGAGGTTGCGGGTTTGATCCCTGGCCTTGCTCCTTGGGTGAAGGATCCGGTGTTGCCGTGAGCTGTGGTGTAGGCCGCAGACGCGGCTCGGATCCCGCGTTGCTGTGGCTCTGGCGGAGGCCGGTGGCTACAGCTCCGATGAGACCCCTAGCCTGGGAACCTCCATAGGCCGCGGGAGCAGCCCCAGAAATGGCAAAAAGACAAAAACAAACAAAAAAAGGATTCTAAAATGATGCACCCTGGGAGCGTTAATCCAACCTCGGGCGTTGCCTGCAAAAGGGGCACCAGATGTTGTCTTGATCCCTGCAGACGGCAGCTGCTTAACGTTCCCATTTATCTTAACCCTGGAAAGGGAAACCGTGCAGCCAGTCGCCTTGAATTTCTATGTGGATGGCAAGAAAGAGAAACGGGGGCTCTAGAACCCAGGCTTGAGAGATTCTGCGAGAAAGAGCAGTTATTCTTCTTTTTTTTTCATTGCGAGTTAAGTTATCGAAAGATGTGCTTGACTATATCAAAACCAAGATAAATTTTTCCCTCCCTCGGCAGGTATTTCTCCCGTGGGTCTGTGTTTGTCCTGGTCTGGTATCGCGGTTTGGTCTGTTCTCCTGTTTTCCGATGAATATTTTTACAAGACACTGCCCACAGGCTTAAACGGAGGTAATTTCCTCCCGTGTCTTAGGAGTTTTTGCTCTTTCTGTTTGTGGGTTAGATGCTTTTCTTCTGAGACGCCAGAATGTATTTCACGTTGTCTGTGAGGAGGCCTTGCTAGTGAAATAACGTGTTTTATACAAAAACAAAACCTGCCACAATAACTTAATACTGTGAGGTCCCTTCTCTTCAGGGATGTGGCAACAGGTGCACTGGCTCTCCCCAGCCACTCTCACCTCCTGCAATTAGGTGAGTGAGCACAAAATTTAAACACTATGCACCTTCTTCCCTGAGACGGGAGGAGTTCTGGAAGCTGACATTTAAAATACATTCATTTAATGTGTGTGTGTGAGGGGGTGTGGTGGGAACGGCAGGAGGCTTAGTTAAAAAAAAAAAACTGTAATGTTTTATTCCATAAATAGCACATGTAGAAAAGAATCGAAAATGAAGGTGAGCAGAAAAGAAACCCAAAGGCTGCTGAAAACTCCCCTACCTGGAGCTAATCGGAAGGCTGTGACCAATGCTGCCATGCCCGGCACACGGGTGAGCAGTTGCTTTCTGTTTTTCTGTTTCGACAATCGTTGCCTAAGCTTTGGACAACTTCAGTCTTGTAGGATTTTCTTCTTTAAGTTGAAAAGATGCTGAGGCTTGCCCCTTACATATGGGAAACCAAAGCCTAGGGAAGCGAAGCTGTTAGCCCAAAGCCGCCACAGCCAGGGCACGCAAAGCTGCCATCCAGTGTCCACAGAGCGGCTGGGGTCACGGTCCTGCTGCTGCCTGGCCTGCTCACTGCTCCTCTGCCTTCAGAGAGCACCCAGGTCAGCATGCCCGGCCACAATGCCACGTACTTCAAAAGCCACCAGCAGGGTCCAGACAGCACTGTCCTTTTTTTTTTTTTCTTCTCTTTTTGCCTTTTCTAGGGCCGTACCCTGGGCATATGGAGGGTCCCAGGCTAGGGGTTGAATCGGAGCTACAGCTGCTGGCCTGCACCACAGCCACAGCTGTGTGGGATCCGAGCCACGTCTGCAACCTACACCACAGTTCATGGCAACGCCGGATCCTTCACCCATTGAGCAAGGCCAGGGATCGAACCCGCAACCTCATGGTTCCTCGTCGGATGCGTTCACCACTGCGCCACAACGGGAACTCCCCTAAGGGTTCCTTCTTTAACTTCCCTCTTATTTCTGTCTTTTTCCTGCCAGCTCTCAAATCCCCTTCTCTAGCCCAAGGGATGAGACCCTTTGGGCAGGAAAATGGCCAGTGGTTTCTGGGCCACAAGGACCTCGTGCCACCGGGTGGCTTTTCGGGAAATGCTCTCCCCGAGCTGGACAAACCACCCGGCTTCCACATTTAACGTCGAACAAATCTTTTTACACAGACTCCCCAGCCTCTGGAACAAAAGTGTTACTGACACGGTAAGGCGGTGACGTCTGTCCACAGGTCGTTGATGTGGCCCAAAGTTGTCGTGCACTGGTTCTCTGACCAAACTGTCAACACCTTCAGGTCAAGGAAGCAACTCCTAGGAGCCCGGAGCACTTGGGACGCTCTGGAGCCTGATAGGCTTTTGTTAATCGCCACGGGAACACTTCGTATCTGCAGGAGATGAATTTTACCCATCACTCAGCCTTTATGAACCTCTGAGGGACCTTTTCCCATAGGAAGGCAGCTCTATAAGAATAAAATGGAGCAGGCACTGGGCTTGATTTGGAAAGATTTCTTTTTTTTTTTGTCTTTCCTAGGGCCGCTCCCGCAGCATATGGAGGGTTCCAGGCTAGGGGTTGAATTGGAGCCGTAGCTGCCAGCCTATGCCAGAGCCACAGCAACGCAGGATCCGAGCCGCGTCTGCAACCTCCACCCCAGCTCATGGCAACGCCAGATCCTTCACCCACTGAGCGAGGCCAGGGATCAAACCCGCAACTTCATGGTTCCCAGTCGGATGCATTAACCACTGAGCCACAATGGGAACTCCCTGGAAAGATTTCTTTTTTTTTTTGTCTTTTTTTTTTTTGCTATTTCTTGGGCCGCTCCCGTGGCATATGGTGGTTCCCAGGCTAGGGGTCGAATCGGAGCTGTAGCCACCGGCCTACACCAGAGCCACAGCAACGCAGGATCCGAGCCGCGTCTGCAACCTACACCACAGCTCACAGCAACGCTGGATCCTTCACCCACAGAGCAAGGCCAGGGACCGAAGCCGCAACCTCATGGTTCCTAGTCAGATTCGTAAACCACTGTGCCACGACGGGAACTCCCAGATTTCTTAACAACGTAACAAACCAAAAGGTTTGGTCCCCACACCATGACTTTCTGGCCATGCGCTTCTGGGGAAACCTTCTAATCCCACTGACTCAATTTACTGCTACAGACAAATGGGAGCCACAGAACTGAGTTCTCAGGTGGTTCCGAGGCTTGGCCGAGTTCATGCATGAAAGACACGTTGGGAACTAGAAAAGCATGAACAGATGGAAGGGCTGGGTCTCCTTAGAAAGAGCGAGGCGGGGCATCTCTAATGTCTCTTCCATATCCTGTGACTTCGCAGGTCTGGGGACAGTTCCCACCACCTGAGGAGACACACCGCCTTAAGCCTCCGCTAAGAGCAGCCACTGACGGCAGCTTGGGTGCTGGATTTGAGGGGTGGGGACAGCAGCACGGTCCCTCGGGAAGGGCACCGTTGCAGGTGCCCTCGGCTGTCACGGACACCACCGAAGAGATGAGAGGCAGCGCCACTAAGGGCACAGCTCGTGTTTCAACGCGGCTTCCGAGGCCCCGGGGCAGAGGTCCCCCTAACCCAGGCAGCCTCCTCACTGCGTGGACCCGGCGGTCCTGGAGTGCATCCCACCCCTCTAGCTGCTTTCCTGTCACTGTTCTCAGAGGAGGGACCTTGCAGCGGCCTTGAGAAGAGGAGCACTGGAAATGCCAGTTCGGGGGATGGCATGAGCCAAGAGGCTGCCTTTGGTGTGGAAGGGGCATAGGTGCCTAATGCGGCCTCGGTGCCTCTACCATGTCGCAAGCTGGACTCTTCATGGCACCGTTTACTGCCGTCACCGTCAAGGGTCAGTTTCCAGGGTCACAGGGAAAGGGCCCATCTTACTGGAATCTTCCACGTCAGCACATGCAACTTGCCTCTGTCTGTGGTCTCCACGGTGTTGGCGGGCACTGCTCCCAGGATGCCTGAGACCCCCGGCTTCCGAGTGGCCCTGGCCACCTCTGATGCTGGGTTGGGAGGGCCAGAGAGCCCAGAATCTGAATCCAGTCCGCAGAGCTGGGACCCTCACAGATCCCGGCTGCCCAAGCACTCGACCAAACCCACATGGAGCAGCCACGAGAGCTGGGGACAAGCTGGTTTCAGGGCTGCTGAAAGTCGTGGCAATGGTGGATGTGGGCACACTTCCCACGAGCAGTGACGGAGACAGCGGGAGGGGCAGGTGGGTTTATGATGGTTGAAGAGGCTAATGAAAAAAATAAGCTCTTAACACGAAATACGAAAGCTCCTGCGGGTGCTGGCCCATCACCCAAAGCCAGCGACCTGAGACCCAGCGACCGTGAAGCCACGGCGGCCAGCACAGAGGAAAGGCTCACGTCAGCCTAAAACCCTGTCCCCGCAGATGCCAGGAAATGCCTGCTGCTTTGTGGGGTCTTCAGTTGGGAAACAAGTAGAAACTGTCCCCAGGGAAAGTTCATGCCACAGTGACGCTGCCAGAAACCAGCGCCTGGGGAGAAGACTCAGTAAAGACACAGCCCCTTCACACTTTTCTTCCTTGGGAGAGGATGGCAAGGTTTGTGCTATAAAGACAGACGGCATCAGAGCCACGCTTGTAACAGTGAGGAGCAAGCGGCTTCTGCCACCATTTGGGGAAATGACCTTTTTTCTTTTAAAATAAATATGGCCACTTGTCTTCTTTAATCCATTAAAGGGAAACATTTATGTTAAATGTTTGAATTCGGAAAGTAAGACATTTAAGTTCTAAGCAAAAAAAAAAAAAAAAAAAAATATATATATATATATATAAAAAGCCGAAAGGAGGAATCGGACGGGGTCAAGGGCCTCCGGTCAGCAGACTGATCAGAAAAAGCATTTCGGTGTCTCTAGATTACTGCATCTGGCATATGTTAAATGTTCTTTATGCCTATGATGTGTCAGGCTAGGAAATTTGAAATTAGGAATTCGAAGGAGTCCATTCCAACCCAAGGAAGGACAGATTCCGTTACAGGACCAGAGAGCAGGGGTTTTTTTTTGTTGTTTTTTTTGTCTTTTTGGCTTTTCTAGGGCTGCTCCCGGGGCATGTGGAGGTTCCCAGGCTAGGGGTCCAATCGGAGCTGTAGCCACTGGCCTACGCCAGAGCCACAACAACACGGGATCCGAGTCGCACCTGCCACCTACACCACAGCTCACGGCCACGCCAGATCCTTCACCCACTGAGCGAGGCCAGGGATCGAACCCACAACCTCATGGTTCCTAGTCGGATGCGTTAACCACTGAGCCGTGACGGGAACGCCCAGAGAGCAGTTTTGCCGTTTCTTTGCTGAGGGAGATTTGCTCAGAATGGGCATCACAACCTGTATGCCTGTATTCAAAGTACCACCTGACACCAGCAAGAACAGCAAGACTCACCCGCCTGATTGGCTGTTCTCCTGCCGCCCCACCTGCTCCACGGCTCACCTGTCGCAGGATCACTGGTCTCAGTGGATAGTTCAACACGCATCACTTTATCGCCTTCAAGCGAGGGACGTCGCGTGCAAAGCAGCTGTCCGCGTGGCACGTTTCTGACAAGAGGGGAGACTCAGACTCGGAGCAGGCGGTCTCGGTGCCCACCCCGCAGGGCCTTCCTGGGAAAAGCAGGCACGGTTTGGACTCCAGCCTCGGGGCTGCGTGCACAGAGCCTCAAGGAGCAGGGCAGGGCCAAGGCATCAGGGAGGAGAAGGGAAGGAGCATCGCGAGGCTTTCATCTTCCGTCGCATTTTCAGTGTCGCCTGGTGGAACTTTGCTCTCGAGGAGGAAACATTCCTGCAAGGACTCGAGGCGGGCAGTTGGCTTCCTGTCTCCCAGTGAACGGGGAAGCGGTTAAAACCAGACGATGCTGGCGTTCCTGTTGTGGCGCAGTGGAAACCAAGTCGACCAGGAACCATGGGGTTGCGGGTTCGATCCCTGGCCTCGCTCCGTGGGTGAAGGATCCGGCGCGGGCGTGAACTGTGGTGTAGGTCATGGATGCGGCTTGGATCCCGCGTTGCTGTGGCTGTGGTGTAGGCTGGTGGCTACAGCTCCAATTCGACCCCCCGCCTGGGCACCTCCATATGCCGCGGGAGCGGCCCTAGAAAAGACAGAAAAAAAAAACAAAAACCAGACAAAAAAGCAAGACCAGATGATGTGGACGAGTGAGTGCCTCGGACACGGGCAGCGGAGCTGGCTTCACCCACCCAGGTGCATCCGTGTCGTCTTCCCCGTCCCTCCTCTGAAAGCTCTCGTCCCGAGCCGAGCTGCTTCAAGGACCACGGAAACTCTTTGCAGGTCTGGTGCCCCCTGAAAACTCTTTTCCTGCTGCCTCAGTGTGACTTAGAAGTGGGCTTCCGTTCTGCATGTTGTAACCAAGCAGAGGGGCAGGGACAGAGGTTTTCTATGACTCAACGGGCAGAGAAAAGTTCAACCGCTTCCGAAGGCAAAGCCATTAGAGAAAGTCCCCAAGATACACTCACGTCGGGTGAGACGGTCAGTAGGCGAGAGCCAGTGACAGAGAAGGGGCGCAGAAGAGAAACGGGACGCAGGGCACAGGTTTGGAGGCTGTGAACCTGACATCGCTGTTTTCATTTAAAATCCTGTTTGTAACTGAAAAATAAAATACTGGAAGAACGAAGGCAACAAGTAAACAAAACCTCTAAAGAGAACGGTGTGTTTTTTTCAAAGTGTCCTCGAGGCCAAGCTCCTGGCTTTTCCACGGGTGCCAAGAGGCGGCACCTCCTGCGATGGTGGAAGCGCCGAGAAGGGAAAGGCAACTCTTGCAAAGCCGTGACATGAGAGGACCCGGAAAGGAGTTAAGGCCTGATTTTGCAGAGCCTGATTAATTGCAAACGCCAATGACTATATTTTTATTCTAAGTCTGAGTTTGGGTATTCTAAATCTACAAGAGTCCAGAATGGCCAGAAAGCATATGGATCAAGTCCTTAAACAGGAGCTGGATGACGCGCAGGGTGTTTCTGGAGTCAGGGAACCACCAACCGGGTTCCTGGGCTGCCTCCCCAGGGGCTGAGCCATGAGTCACTCCCCAAGGTCCCCTCCCCTCAATCACGGGTTCAGCACATCTGTCCGGGACCTCCACCCACCTTTACTCTGTAGATTTAGGGAAAAGGAGCATCACAAGTTTAGCAAGACTGACAGCTGAACCCCTGGTGGAAAATGGTCACGTGGGTCCATTCTGTCTCAGAGGCACTCCCGTGCATAAACTTCAAAACAAAAAGTCGGAGTTCCCGTCGTGGCGCAGTGGTTAACATATCCGACTGGGAACCATGAGGGTGCGGGTTCGGTCCCTGCCCTCGCTCAGTGGGTTAACGATCCAGCGTTGCCGTGAGCTGTGGTGTAGGTTGCAGACGCGGCTAGGATCCCGCATTGCTGTGGCTCTGGCGTAGGCCGGCGGCTACAGCTCCAATTGGACCCCTAGCCTGGGAACCTCCATATGCTGTGGGAGTGGCCCAAAGAAATAGCAACAACAACAACAACAGCAACAAGACAAAAAGACAAAAAGGCAAAAAAAAAAAAGTCGTTTTGTCCTGATCACCTACTGCTTCTCACTAGGGGAGAGGCTTGTTCTTTCACAGGACTGAGAGTCGGTTTCCTGCTGGGGCTCGTGTGTGAGATCCTTTCGGGGGAGGGGGTGTGTGGCGAGCGTGGCCAAGGTGCTTTGCAGAAGGACTAAAAGAGAAGCCGTGGACGAACAGCACCCGCAAGGGTAACTTCCCTTTGTATTTCTGAGCTGTCATCTTCAAGACGCTCCAAGAGTTTTAAACGAACAATCTTACGAACCTTCGAGATGTCTTATTTGACATCTCGAAGCATGAGGTTATGCAAACACAGGCAAAATGCAAAGATTAAGACCTACAAGCCATGGAAAGTGATTGGGAGAACGACACCCTATTTCCATAAAGGGACAGCTCTTTACATTTAAATTTAAGGGAAAGAGGGGTGCCTGCCATTGTGCATGAAAGCAGCCGTCCTCCTTTGATGGGGGAGGCAGAGTTAAGGCGGAAGCTCTTTCAGATTCTGCTCTTCCGTCGGCAGGTGTGGCCGCTTAGGCATCCATTCAGACTAAGGTCTGGGAGCCCGTGGTCTGAGCTGGGGCCTCCTCGTGCGTCCTGAGGAGCCGGCCAGGAGCTGGGCTGATGCTTTAGCTGGAGATCAGGCCACCCATGAGCTGATGAAGACACCTTCCAAAGGTAACTTCAGACAGCAGAGAGTATAAGTGGTAAGAGGAAAGAAACTGCCACAGAAAGGCACCTGGGGGGGGCGCTGTGAGGGGTCTGCAGGGAGCTCCCTCTGATGGACTTGGTTCCTGAAAGATGGACGGGGCTGGACACTGGGGGGCAGGGGGGTGGCACTCAGGAGAGAGCCTGGGGTGGGGGAGGCCGGGTGGGGAGCCCGGGGGTGGGCTGGGCAGTCTGGGCCCAGGTCCTCAGGAGCTGGAGGCCGTGGGGAGGGGTCTGAGGCTTATTTCAAGCGCAACGTGACGCCAGCGGGGGCACTCGGCAGAGGAGGCGCTGAGGATGAAGATGCCCGGGAGAGGTCGCCCCCCTCCAGGTGGGACAGACTGGCACCAGCCGGGCTGTGTCCATAAGGGAGCCCGGGGACACCCGTGGAGCCAGAAGTGCCGGGATTCCCTAATGGGGCAAATCCGAGGGATTTCGGGCCATTTAATGCAGATTCCGTTCCTTTCATTAGTCGACTTGTTCTCCCTTCTAGAGCTTAGCGAATGTTTGAACTCCTGATCCTTCCCACGACCACAGCGAGGAAATCTCTGACCCAAAAAACAAGGTCACAGGGAGTTCCCGTCGTGGCGCAGTGGTTAATGAATCCGACTGGGAACCATGAGGTTGCGGGTTCGGTCCCTGCCCTCGCTCAGTGGGTTAACGATCCAGCGTTGCCGTGAGCTGTGGTGTAGGTCACAGACGAGGACCCCGAGTTGCTGTGGCTGCAGTGTAGACCGGCAGCTGCAGCTCCAATTGGACCCCTAGCCTGGGAACCTCCATATGCCGCGGGAGCGGCCCTAGAAAAGGCAAAAAGACAAAAAAAAAAAACCCAAAAACCCACGAAGGTCACAGCCTACATTCACCCGAAGGTAAAAATCTGAAAAGTTCCATCAACAGTCCTGATATTTCTAATAACCTTCACGCTGCGGGGCCTGGATGAAAGGGCCAGATAGTTGATGGCACTAGTTTTTCCTCTCAGCCGTTCTGCAAACTCGCATGGAAGATACGCTTGCCCAGAACATCAAAGACAACGAACAGCCAATAGCTTAACCCAAAACATTTTAGCGGCATCGGTGGAGCCCCTACCCTGGCCTGGCATCCTGTGACATATTCCCGCAAGGAAGGCACCCACTGAAAATACAGACAAGGGTGTGAGTGCGTGTGGGTGGCCGCATTGGGAGCAGGGACCGTCCCCGTCGCGGGGCAGCTTCCCAGGGAGGCTGGAAACCCCGAGTCAGCCCTGCCGACCACCGGGGGTCCCGGTGTTAAAATCATGAGGCTCACCGTGCCCTGGGCCCTGCCAACCCAGAAATGTCCTGTGTGAGAAATCCCGGGCTAAGCCACAGGCCCAGCACAAACATATTCAGATGAAACCATGATGACGCTGGGGCCGAGAAAATGAGAACTTTTAAGAAATGGTAAGTGCGCCCCTGCCCCAGGGACCTCGCCTGCTGGGCCTCCTCGGGCGCCCCGTGGGCGGGAGCCCAGAACTCCCAGGAGGGCACCCGAAACCCAGGCCCGCTCTTCGTGCACCTGCCCTGCAGCCCAGCATGTGCCCGGGGTGGGGTCTGCCACAGGCCCCGAAAGCCACGTCCCTCCCCGCTGACCTTCCCCTGCACACAGACGGCGCTGTGGACACAGCACTGCCGGCCGTGCCCTCGTTCGTGGGGAAACCAGGACCAAGACACAAAGGGGAGGAGGTCCCGTCGTGGCGCGGTGGTTCACAAATCCGACTAGGAACCATGAGGTTGCAGGTTCGATCCCTGGCCTTGCTCCGTGGGTGAAGGATCCGGTGTTAGCATGAGCTGTGGTGTAGGTTGCAGATGTGGCTCGGCTCTGGCATTGCTGTGGCTCTGGCGCAGGCTGGCAGCTATAGCTCTGATTTGACCCCTAGCCTGGGAACCTCCATGTACTGCAGGTGGGGCCCTAGAAATGGCAAAAAAGACAAAAAAAAGAAAAAAGAAAAAAAAAAGAAAAGAAAAGAAACAAAGGTGAGATGCATGTTCAGGCCCCAACAGCTGGTTACCTTCCTCCGTGCCGCCTCCCCAGCATCTGGCACAGAACCCGGCCGGCCTGGGTGCTCAGCCAGGGCGCATGAAGGGTGCGGCCACCCACTGATCCCTGTCGGACCGCAGGCCACAGCTCCTCGGCCTCTGCCTCGGCCCTGGTGCCCCAGCTGGAGCTGCATGTGGGACACGTGGGCCTGGGGGACCGCCAGCATCCCTTTGAGAGGCTTTGAGTCAAGCCTTTGGGGCCTTGACCATGGACCCAGTGCCTCGTTTTGCAGTTTCCTCAGCAAGATGTCCTGTTTATAACCTTAAACCAAATGCACACCCGGAAGGGGAAAGGCAGATGTCTCTGCTAGGAAACAAATTTTCACTGCTTGTAGGAATAGTCTCATATATTTTTCCAACCTCTTTTTTTTTTTCCCCCTGGCTAGCTTACCAGCGCTCTCACCTCTGCTGGGGTATTTGGGGATATTGTATAAGCCACTCCTGGAGAGAACGGGCTGCTCTGGGTCCCATAAAATATTCATTCACCTTCGAACATATTTGCACCCTGCTGTCAAACCCGGACAAATTCATCCGGAGTATCAGAAAATGGCTATTTTAATGGCAAATGCTTTTCCTCAAACCTCTCTCCACTAAAACATTTTCTTCGAAATTCTTTTCATAAGAAAGATTAACAGTTTCAACATTAGTGGCTAATCCCCTTTCATTTAAAATTCTGCTGATAAAATTCTTTGCTTGTCATTCAAATAGTAAGTAATAATTAAAGATTTGAGGCTTCCATCTCTGGATTCATTAATGGTAAATTGCATGGGACTCTGAAGCATAAGGCGGCTTTGATACACCTCAAAATGCAATTTCCATAGCTTCCCTCGGCTATGGACAATTAATTATACAGTTAATAAGGGAAATATGTTAATGAAAGAAACATTATTCATCCAGACCACCTGCCTTTACCAAGTATCTTTTGTGTGTTTCTCTTCTTTTTGTCCTTGTGGTCTACAGACAGTAACACACACACACACACACACACACACACACACACACACACCTCACAATTGACAATGCGGTGATTTTAAGTATCAGTCTGCCAGGAGGCAGCTACCTCAATGAGCACAGGTCTAAAGAAAAATTAATTCAATTTTACGATACTGCCACTGATCTCTGCCTTTTAGAAGTTTAAGATGTCAACCGTGGCATTTTAAACTCCTGAAGTAGCTGTTTATTGACCACAAAAATGACTGTTAAGTTGCCTTATTTCTATCAATGATGCATTCATCTTCACGAATACATGAAAAACAGAAGAAACTGCGAAAAGAAAGATGAAGAGACCAGCCCCAGTCATTCTGAACGGATCAAACCCGCCTCGATCGTTCTCTCACTCATTGGGAAGCTCGGAGCCTAACAATAATTAAATCCTCTCGTTTTCTGGGTAATCAACGTTTGTCTAGAGATGCTTTGGGGCAGAACCTATCTTAACCTTTACGACAAAAGTTAATGCTTCTGAGACTTTGATGTGGAAAAGAAATCACTGGTTTAACCAGAAAAGTAAGCTGTCTGGCAAAAACTATCTTTCTATTTATTTTTAATTTTTTTTTCCTTTTTGCCTTTTCTAGGGCTGCTCCCACGGCAGAGGGAGGTTCCCAGGCTAGGGGTCTAATCAGAGCTGTTGTCACCAGCCTACGCCAGAGCCACAGCAACGCCAGATCTGAGCCACGTCTGCGACCTACCCCACAGCTCACGGCAACGCTGGATCCTCAACTCTCGGAGCGAGGCCAGGGATCGAACCCGCAACCTCGTGGTTCCTAGTCGGATGCGTGAACCACTGAGCCACGATGGGAACTCCTGTTTATTTTTTATAAATTGCTTGGACAATAGGAAAGGCTGCATCTGCAAAGAGGCGCTCTACAATAAATTCCTATTAACATAAATGAATAAAAAGTCTTTATTAGATGAGAAAATAGGAATTTGATTCCAACCTCAATCATAACTTTCTGACATCTGAAAAATTTCTTTAACCCAGGAGTGATTCAGAAATTCCAGGAATGTTCAAAAATGCAGTCAGAAACCAACCTTGGATCCCAGAGGTGACAGGAAACAAGAAGGAAAAAAAAAGTGTCATGACAACGCAGTTTTAAGATAAAGAGCCCTCAAAGATCTAATATAGAAGCATATTCTGGGAGAAAACAGAGTCTCCAAAACAACCACCCTGCCACCTCTGGCAGGGGGAGGGGGGCTGGTGGGGGCAGGAGTGGGGGGCTAGTGGGGTTTGGGGGAGCTGGTGGGTGACACCCAGACAAGCCGTTGAGTGATGGAGGAATCGAGGTCCCCTCATTTCAGGGACTCGAGCCGTACTGGCTTAAGATCTCCCGCAAAAGCGGTTTTGAATAACGCTTCTCTGTGTGTGTACCAGCAGATCCACACGTTTAAAGGGCCACCCACCCACGCCCCCACCCTCTCCCCGCCAGACGGCTCCCTACAGGATTCGAGTGGCCAGTTCCAAGCAACAATGACAGGAGCAGCTTCTCTCTGAGACCCAGCACCTTCGCTATCACCCGACTGACACGCACACGCCCAGAGGAGACAATTTTCACTCGGCAAATGACGACAGTCCTTCAACAGGGAAACCTTTCAGGAAGAGGGAGGAGGAGGACGGTTGCCTAGCAACCCACAGACAGCATCTCCCGCATCATAAAGCAGCAGGTCTTTTCTTAGCAGCAGCCTTTTATGTTCTGTACCAATGATGGGCTCATTACGATTTTCGGATGAAGTTTTTAGGGAGAATAAAGAGTTCCAGTGAGGGCAGTAAAGGTTACCGAGGACTGCAACACAGACACGCATTTTCCCTCCCACATCCAGGTGGGAAAGGCTGGATTCTGTGGCACATTATTAGAAAATACGTGCATTAGTTCTAAAAGTGCCCTTTGGAAGTAGAATGTTTGGTTTTTAATTTCCTAAAACCCATAGGCTGCATGCTTATGAGCAATAATACCAGGGAGGGGGGAAGAGAAACGGCACTACTGCTGAAAAAGCTCACGCAAGCCTCAAAAATCTACTTTCATTGCTTCACTGACCAAACCTGCTAAGAGCGAATGGAGCCCAGATGCCTGAGTCTATCTGCCCTCTTTTCCCAGACCCTCCAACCGGCAGTGACACAGCTAGAAAAAAGACAGAACCAAGACCCAGTAGTCAGCACAACAGGCAGGAGGTGGCTGCCAAGGGCTCTTTGTTCAGTTGCTTTGAAACGAGGAGTTTGAAGGAGAGGAAAGAAGAGAGCTGATCCATTTTAGGGTGAGACGTTCAAGATAAGACCAGCGAATGTATTTTCATCTTTCCCCAGGTCAGCTGCCAATCATGCTGCTACTGCCCCGATCACACGCCCGCGGGTTCTCAAGGTTGGATGGGTGAAGCCGGAAGATTAACAGATGTCTTCCTCCGGCTCTTCCGCTCCAGCGAGACCCAACCGTGGAACCTGTGCCCACGCCTCCCGGCAGTGCCTTTATCATCACAGCACATGCGCTGTCGGAATTTCCCTGCGGCCAGCAGTGCTAGCATTTGGGGTCCACTCACCTGACCACCTGCCTGCTGCCCGGGGTGCCTGTCAGGGCGCATCCACAGATGGCACATTTTGGACACACCGGTGTGCAGGCACTTCCCGAGGCGAGGTGACCCCTTTGCCACACACAGAAAGGGACGTCTGGGAACTGGCCCTGATGAGGTCATTGATTGCTGTCTTGGATCACAGGTAGTCACCCTGAGATGCGTGTCTTTATTATGCAAAACATAAACGGGTGGAGTTCCCATTGCGGCTCAGTGGTAATGACCCGATTAGTATCCCTGAGGATGAGGGTTCTGTCCCTGGATCCGGCGTTGCTGTGAGCTGTGGTGTAGGTTGCATACGAAGCTTGGATCTGGCGTTGCTCTAGCTGTGGTGTAGGCTGCAGCTACAGTGCCAATTTGACCCCTAGCCTGGGAACCTCCATATGTTGTGGGTGTGGCCCTAAAAAAAAAAAATGACATGGTTCTTAGAAGTGCCTGTCAAGGTGACAGTGACATTAACTGGCAGCAGCCCCTGCCCTGTTTAACCTGCAACGAGTTATGTCCCTGGAGGTAAGACTAACGAGATAACGTGAAGGGCCTCTACGGGGTGTCTGGAGATGCTGGGGAGATAGCACAGGCCACCTTCACAAACTAAGGGAACTCCTCGGGAGTCCACGTGAAGAGGGAGGGGAAGCAGCAGGCGTGGGACCTGAAGCCACTCAAGCCTTTGAGGGAGAGGCAGGGCCAAGTGGTCTCCCGGACCTAAAACCCAGGGTCCTGGCTTCCACTATCCAAATGGGGCCATGGGGAAACTTGGCATGCAGGAGGCAGGGGGCTGGGTGTGAGCCCCCCTAACCAGGACCTTCAGGAGACCTCACTGTCAGTAAAAAGATTTGCTTAGGCCACGAGGAAGCTCACCAGGCTCCATCGGGACTGAGGATGGAAGACATTTGGCCTCTGGGGCTCGTCTAGGATTGAGGCTCAAAGTTACACTATATCGCAGTCTGGGGATCCCTGGGTGGGGGTTGATAAGAAGATGGTCCTGGTTTAGGGCAGCCTGGAGGGGCTGGAGTCGTGATCCCAAAACCTCTCTTTTGAGGTGAAGATTAAGACCATCAGCATAGGCGACACCAAATTCTGAGAGACAAAGCCCCACTGATGAGGAGTCTATAATCTGAAATTACAGAACCCACGAGATCACAATCACACCCAAGAGCCGGTTTCAACACATGGGACCTTAGGTCATAGAAGTATCAGATGAGAAAAACCAAACCCTGCACCTGTAACAACTGAGGACATTACAGAGGCTCAACAACATGACAAGGACGACAGAGCAGGCTGATCTGAAAAAGGATGACAGGACAGCTGCAAGTGAAAAATATACTCCTGGAAATTGGGGAGATAATGGATCACACAGTGGATTAGACACTGCTGAAGAGAGACAAGGCAGACTGGATGGCAGACCTGAGGAAATCCCGCGTAATGCAGGGCAGAGGACTCGAGAGAGAAAATGCAGGTGAGTAAGAACACCTGCCCTTCTCGACGAGAGGAGAACTGAGAGAATGGAGGAGAGTCACCTTGAACCTGTAAATGCACCGGCAATCTCTAGAACTGAGGGAAGACTGGAATTCTCTGATTCAGGAGTCAGAGTAAGTCTGGGGCAAAGGAAAAAATACATGTATGAAAAACAGGTCCATACCAAGACATAGCATCAGGGAATTCCAGAACAGAAATGTAGAATTTAGAAAGAAAGTATGCCGACCCACGAAGGAAGAGCCCCTGGACCGGCAACAAACGGCCTTTCCCACAGCAGTGAAGGTAAGAAAATGGTGTTTCTAAAGTAAGGAGATGGAGTTCCCGTCGTGGTGCAGTGGTTAATGAATCCGACTAGGAACCATGATGTTGCGGGTTTGATCCCTGGTCTCACTCCGTGGGTTAAGGATCCGGCATTGCTGTGAAGGTCGCAGACGCGGCTCGGATCCCGTGTTGCGGTGGCTCTGGCATAGGCTGGCAGCTACAACTCCGATGAGACCCCTAGCCTGGGCACCTCCATATGCCACGGGAGAGGCCCTAGAAAAGGCAAAAAGACAAAAATAAATAAATAAAAAAATAAAAATAAAAATAAAAATAAAGTAAGGAAAGAAAATCAACTAGAATTGGATCCTTGTCTAATCTATCAGGCAAGGGTGAGGATTAATTAATAAAAAATGGGGGGGGGGCTTCCCACTAAAAGAGTGAAAGAGGGATATTTTATCCCAAAACAAGGAACCCAGAAACAAGGAGCGAGGGTGATGAAAAAAATCTGGTAGGTAAGCGTCCACCTGACCTGGCACTGACTATGAAAATCAGGAATAAGGAAGGGCATAAAACAAGGTAAAACTAAAATCCTGGGCAAGTGTGTATCAGGGGAGAAGGGGGTTCAGAGTCAGAGTTTCTGAGTTCCCTTGGGGAGGGCAGGGATAGGCTTCTCAGAGGCCTCAGGACAATCACTGCTGAACCAGAAGAGAAACGGCGGGAATAGGCAGACCCAGCCGTCCCAGCAGAAGTTAGGGGGTGACGCCACCCCAGACGGTGACGCAGGGCACAGGAGCTGAACCTGCAGAGGCAGGGAGCTCAGCACCTCGTACCCCGACTTCCACACACGGTCCGTCTTTCGCCTTCCCAGCCCCTCTTGTGATACCGAGGAGGTCTGGGCCACAGGGAGAAGCTCTCCCGCCAAGGGCCACCTTCCGAGCGCCTGCACTGTCACCCGGCCTCGTAGGCTGTCCTGGTTTATGGGTGGGGAGACCCAAGCTGACAGTCTGGGGCTGCCCCAGGCATCACCCCGGGGACCAGCTTTCATCAGAGCCCAGGCCCCCTGCGCATCTGCAGGTCCCCTCCACTGACTCAGAAGAGAAAGCGGTGGTGACCTGCCAGTTCCTGCTTGTCTGTCGCAAAGACCCTCACCTGGCAGACACGCTCAAGTGTGGGAACAGACCAAAGCTAGATGTCACATTTTCTGTTCATGGAGCCGCACACGGACAGAGCACAGCTCCTCATGCTGCAGCTCAGGCCACCCAACATCTGGCCCAGGGTCCCTGCCACTTGAGGCTGCGTGGACACCCCGTTTCCCCATAGACGCATCCTGTGTGTGGAATCAGGGCTCCCGGAGGAGCTGTGACCTTTCCTGCCCCGTGTCCTGCCCACCCCAGGCCAGCTGCTCCTCTGTGGCCAGGACCCCACGCCTGTCCCCAGGTCCTTCGGCCACCCGGCCCTCATGGAGGACAGGATCGTGTGCTCGTGGTCCGAGCCGTGCACGTCTTTCCACTCAGATAGGTTGTCAGTTTGTGAGGGCAAGACCTTGGCATTCAGGAAGCCATGGACCACCTACCACGGCCAGGAGCTGCGCAGAGGCCAAGGGTAAGCTGGTTCATTTAGCAACGACGGGTGGAACCGGCGGTTCTAGCACCATTCTAGCCCTTCAAATGATAAATCTGATTTTTTTTTTTTTGTATTTTCTAGGGTCACACCCACGGCACATGGAGGTTCCCAGGCTAGCTTGAATCGGAGCTGCAGCCACCAGCCTACACTGCAGCCACAGCAACACGGGATCCGAGCTGCGTCTGCGATCTACACCACAGCTCACGGCAACACCGGATCCTTAACCCACTGAGTGAGGCCAGGGATCGAACCTGCAACCTCATGGTTCCTAGTCGGATTCGGTAACCACTGAGCCACGATGTAAACGCCGATAAATCAGATTTTTAAAAATAACAAGGCAAGTGACATCCCCTCCCCCCAAATATAATAATTAGTTCTGCGCCCCCCCAATAAAGACTGGGGTGGAAAACACACCCCTTGCCTTAAATCAACACCAAGCCA
This sequence comes from Phacochoerus africanus, assembly GCF_016906955.1. Taxonomy (NCBI): domain Eukaryota; kingdom Metazoa; phylum Chordata; class Mammalia; order Artiodactyla; family Suidae; genus Phacochoerus; species Phacochoerus africanus. Next base: position 1,199,408 of record NC_062559.1, on the reverse strand, counting down.
TCAACTATACAACTACAAAAGTAATAAAATTCACTTAAAATCCCCACCAAACCATCACGGATCGTGGACGTTACAGGCCTGGAGGAGCCTGGCGGCCAAGGGCATGAGGGGGGCCGAGGGCACGAGGGGGGCAGGCACCATCACAGCCCCTCAACACGGGCTGCACCCCCAGCCAGGGCCCCACGCAGGGGCTGCAGCGCGCCTCTGCAGGGAAGTACCCCGCGTCTGAGACTCTCGGCCAACCTCCCTGCCACTTTCCACCTGAGAAGTGCCCCCAGAGCGCCCTCCCGGACCCCGCTCCCACATGAGGCTGCAGGTGGGAGGCTGTACCTGCCTCGTGCTGTTTCGTGGGCTCACACCTTCCCGCGATGCACCTTCTCAGGACGCGGTGCTCTTAGGTGGAGCCGGGCCCCGGGGGATGCGTGACTGTGCCAGGAAGAGGAGGAGACGTGGACAGTTCCCCGGCTTCCCCATCTCCGCTCGGGACGCAGAGCAGATGCTTCCGAGCCTGTCTGTCTGGGGAGGGGGTGGCCTCTGGGCAGTGCGACGCCAGGCTGGGCCACCACATGCAGGGGCGGGGGTGGGGTGGGGGGGTGGTGGCAGCGGGAGGAAGCTGGAGCTCTCGCTGGCCGCAAGCTACCAGAAAACACGCGTGGTTCAGGCCTCCATCCTGGTCGTGGACCAACAGTGTCCCCCACATTCACACGTGGCCTCCTGACCCCAGGGTCTCAGGAGGTGAGCGTATCTGGACGTGGAGCCTTTAAAGAGGTGACAGAGGTCAAATGAGGTCCCGGCGGCCCTGATCCAACGTGACTGTGGGGTCCTTGTAAGAAGAGGTGATTAGGACACAGCCACGCAGAGGGAAGGCTGGGGGGGGGACACAGGCAGAAGCAGGGTCCGCACGTCGAGGAGAGAGGCCTCAGAGAAGTGACACCTGCCACACCCTGCCCCCCGCTTCCAGCCCCCAGGACCCGAGACGATTGAACTGAGCCACCTGAGTGGACCAGCACCCCAGAGACAACAGCCGGGCACTCAGGCTTCCAGGAGCCGCTTTTCTATTCTTTTTGCTTTCTAGAGCCACACTTGTGGCATGTGGAGGTTCCCAGGCTAGGGGTCCAATCGGAGCTGTAGCTGCCGGCCTACACCACAGCCACAGCAACGCAGGACCCAAGCCGCATCTGCAACCTACACCACAGCTCACAGCAACACCGGATCCTTCACCCACGGAGCGAGGCCAGGGACCGAACCTGCACCCTCATGGTTCCTAGTCGGATTTGTTTCCGCTGCGCCACGACGGGAACTCCAGGGGCCGCTTTTCTTACTGCAGGCACGTGGTGAGTTATTTCTGGACACAGAAACAATGCCCCTCACAGAACAGACGATTCTCACACTCAGGAAACGCACGCACCCGCCCGCCTGCGGCTGGGTGACCCTCATTGTTCTCCCAGATGGACCTTCCGGAAGGTTCCTGCCTTGCCCCCGATGACCGCAACGGATCCTCGCGTGGGGACTAAGGTTTGGGCCCGCAGGAGGCAGACAGCAGCGAGCCGGTTTCACCAAGGCAGCCAGGTCAGTACCTCGTGGCGGCACCTGTGCTGGTGCCTGCGACACACACAGCCTCTGCCCCGGGGTGGGCACCTCCAAGAGAAACTTCTGAAACGATTCCTGGAAGGCACCAGGACGGCCCCCAAATTATGAAAGGTCCTGCACGGCAAGAGAAATGAGACTCACACCACTTGGAAACAGCATTTCCACGCAGCACTAGATTCCAACTTGGCCAGTCCCCAAGGCTGGGAGGGTCTGGGTACCCGGGCACCACTTTCTGCCTCGTTGGCAGATGGTCAATCAGTCAAGTGGTGTGGCCAGAGACTTGGCAAAACCTCTCAAGACAGACAAAAAGCACGCGCGTGATGACCTAGGGTCTTACTTCCAGAAATCTGACTCCTCGTTATGTTTGCATGTGCCACGATGTTGCTGTGGCAAAGCCTGAAAATTGCCAAGAGCACTCACCGTAAGTCTACACTAGATAAATTACTGAGCCTTGAATTATAGGATCGCGCAGACTGCTAAGAAGCTGAGTAGAGTCGTTAACACGTGGAACCACCTCGACACGCGGGCAGGACAGCGGGTGGCCCTGGGCAGCTTCTGCTAACAAACCACACGGAAACCGTAATCGAATGCCAGCCGTGCGGTGGGGCTGGGCTCCCAGCCGTCCCAACCCCCCGTTCTCCCCACTGCTCACCTGGCTGCCAGGTGTGCAAGTTGTTATTCAAATGTTTTCATGAACGCAGACACCAAACCCAACCTGGACCCCGGGTGGTTCGGACTCAAACAACAGGGAAATACTAAGAAAACCATGAATTTAGGTCGTTGCAAACTTGCTTTTAAGAAAACGCAGGATTTAGAGCTGGACGTTCCTCTTACTTTGGAGACTTTTGGAGACGTACCTCCCTGTCCTGTGAAGATGGAGATGGAGGGGCCACCCTCAAACTTGGAGGAGGCAGACAAGGGTTCTGATCACCAACGAAACACCTCCTGTGTGCCAGACACACACTGGGCACCACACACACACACACACACACACACACACACACACAAACACACGTGCAGTCTTGTCCGAGTAGCTGGGTCCTCCTGGAATCCAGCAGGGCACCAGCAGTTGGCAGCAGGTCCCAAATGATTCTTGTCCCCGAGCTCCCTCAATGGCAGGTATTTCTAGGTCACAGAGATGGTACCCCGGTGAGAAACCCCGCAGACCCAGGAGGCTCTAGAAAAGCCGCCAGGCCACTCAGTCGTTGGGACTCCAGGCTGGGGCCAGCCCAAGGTCAGAGGGATTCTACGGAATTGGCCTCTGATATCAGGGCAGCGTGGCCCTTTAAGGGGGTCCCGCATTCAGCAGCAGCTCGGGGCCACCCCCTGCATGTCCGTCGCCTGATGCCCCATCTTCCTGCTCTGGTGCCTCCGGCAGGCAGCCCAGGACCTCTGCCCAGACATGCGGGGTGTGGCCGGTGCCTCCCCAGGTCCTCCCCGCAATGCGGGAACGGCGGGGCCAAGGGTGCTGCGGGGCAGGGCACCTCCTTGCCGGCACTTGAGCTGTTTCGCTTGCGGGAAGCCCCTGTCTCAGCAGCTCCTCACAGCAGCTCGCACCTCCAAGGAGGAACCACGGCCTCAGACCTGCGTGTCCCGCTGAGGCTCAGCTGGGCGTGAAGCCCTGGCCACCCCCGTGCCTGCGAGGGGCACTTGGTTGGTGGAGGCCTGGTCCAGGGTGTCAACTTCTCGGCATCCCAGCCACCTCCACCCACAGGAGAGCAGCCAGCGGAGCCGGGATGCATGTTCTGGTCACAGAGGAAGGGCCAGGGAGCGCGGGGATCCTGGGTGCCCCCCTTTCAGAAAGGCAGGTGCTGGATTTAAAGCCAAGGAGACTGGGCTGGGCCCCCGACAGGCCCTGGGATGGGGGGGGGGCGGCTTCCTGGTCAAGAATTAACTCACAGGACCCAGGAGCATCAAAGTACGAGCCAGGGCGCTTGGTGGGAGGTAAAATGACCCGGGCAGGGGTCACTCAGTGCAAAGGGGGAGCAATAAAAGCCCCCTGAGGTTCTGGGTGCACAGGGGGCAGGTGTCGTGGGGGGCGAGTCCCCCGGGTGGGGCTGTGAGGTCCGGGATGGGCCAGTGGTGCCGGTGCCCAGGCTGTGCCCACAGTGGACACAGCATGTTCCACCCCCGCAGGGCCCTGGAGGCTGTCAGTCACCAGCACCCCCCGCAATCCCTCTCCTCCTCCATGACCACAGGGGGCTCTGGTTGCTTTCCACAACCTTGTAGCAACCCCTTTTCAAGGATGTACTCTTGGTTTTACTGTCTTCATCTGCGAAATGGGTCACAACAGTCCCGTCTCATCATTTCTTAGGACGGCGCTGGCACATACGGGCTCAGGGACGCTCTCTCCTGCGGTGCCGTGTTTTCCAAGAATAAAAGGGATGCAAAGAGCCCATACACGCCCTCACCTTCCATGTGGACGAGGACACGGGCCCTCCGTCCACACGGACCCATGCCCCACGCTGCTTCCGTTTCCAGCGCCCAGCAGTGAGCTCCCAAGGGACCAGGACCGCGGGGCGTCACATGCTCTCGACCTGGTCCACACAGCCACCCTGCTGATGTGTCAGCCTCCGAAAACAAACGTGATCTAGAAATGGGTCTTTTTGAAAGAGAAACTGAAAGGTAACTCTACCCTCAGAAGGATGCGACCGCAGCTGGCAAAGAAGCAGTCCCACCACAGGCTTAAAACACAGCGATGCTGATGACACCAAGTCCCCCAAAGGCGGCCACCTGTCTCCAGGGCGCTGCTCTGAGCCTGATGAGCCCCGGCCACGTTGCCTTGGAAACGTTTCTTCAGAAAGCAGCGGTTTCCTGCTGAGGACTTCCACTCCCTCCTCCTGGCGCTGCTGCTCCTCCTGCAGATGTCCTGGGGCCGCCTCCGTGGTGCACCCGTGGGGCCCGGCCTGGAAAGCTCGGGGAGCCTGCCAGGCCCAGCCTCACCCGCCGCGCTCATGCTCAGCGTGGCCTCGGGTTGCCGAGGGAGGGGCCACAGTCCCAGCCTCCGGGGACCCCCTTCCCGGGCCTGTGAATCCCCCCCCTCCCCAAAGCACCCTCGCGAGTGCCTGGGGCTGCTGGTCTCCAGGGTACGTGACGTTTTCCCTGCAGAGAAGGCCCTTTTTCCCCCTTCGTTGCATCAAAGGAAAATTGGTTCTTTTTTTTTTTTTTTTTTGCCGTGATCCTTTCCGGCTTAATCCTTACAATGGGAGGTGTCGCTCGCTGTTTCATTTCCCCTTGGAGCGACCTTGCAGCAGGCCCTACAACGGAGCCCGTTTTGTGGATGATGAGCAAACGGAGGGAAAGGATGTGTCCAGGGACGCGGGGCCAGGAAACAGCTGGGCTTCTGTCTCTGCCCCAGGCTGACGGGTGCTGTCAGCTTCATCTCACGCGGACCCCTTGGCCCCGCGGCAGCTCTGAGGCTGTGCCAGTTTCTGCAGGAAGATGTGGCTCCTGGGAGGCCCCCCTGCCCCGCCACAGGTCCACTGGGGAGCTGCCCTCCTCGGTTCCCCCAGCGGCCACTCTCATGGTCCCTGAGCCCTCGGTGCTTCTGGGCCTCGGTCAACACGACCTCCCTTGGCCCACTTCTCTGGTCTGTCCACCTGCTTGGGTCCCTTAACCAGCGGTAATCAAGTCCCTTCCTGCAGAAAAGCTATGCTTGGCCTCTTCCCGCATGACATCCGCCCAGATCAAACGGGTACCTCCCGGTCATGCCATCATCTGCACGGGTGGCCCGAGATCTCCTGGTGGCCTTGCTGGGCTCCCGCCTCCTTGCGGGGACAGGGCGAATTCTGCTCGTCCCTACAATTCTGTGCCTTGGCTCCGAGCCTGAAGTCACCACAGGTGAACAGGGACATGCCGCGTGGACGGAGGGACTGGGACGGGGAGGAGGGTGCTTGGCCCCTAGGGGTCTGAGAGCAGCACCCCCGACGGCCGAGGGACAGGGCAGTGATTGGCTTTTTGGCTTCCCACGCGGCCCCATTCCTTCAAAGGCGCTTCCGTTCGCCAGCAAAGCGAACCTTCCAGTGTGCGCTCTGGTGACCAGCAAGCCTGCCGGCTAACCTGGCTAAGGCCCCTGCCACCTGCGAGGCTCCTCCTGCCACCTGTGTCCACACGCATGCAGCTTTGCTGTTGATTCGATGGTGCCTTTATGTTGGAAGGTCACGTCCGTGTGATGCTCCTGTGAGCAGGTGAACCTCAGGAGCAGCTGGTCCCTGGGATCCGCCTGGACCTCACACGGCCTCCGCACGGTCTCTGAACCCGCAGCCTGCAGTTTGGGAAGCTGGCCGTGTCGGCCGCCCAAAGAGCACGGAGCGTGTCCTCCCCGAGGGTCAGGTGACGGGTCACGGCAGATGGGGCTCTAGGTAGCCCCAGTGAGGCCCAAGGTCAGGGTTCCCACGTGGTCCTGGGGTCCTGGCATGCGGTTCAATGCAGGCTGTGCCAACGGGGAGCCAGCTGGCCACTCGCCAGTAGCAAGAGAGCCTGGTCCCGTGAATGGGGCTCTGGCTTCGTCTGAGGTGTCCCACGGCCTCTCCCGTGAGGATGGGCTTCAGTCTTAGAGCCTGAAGGATGAGCCATTTCACCTTCTGGGGGTGAGAAGGGGGAAAAGGCCACACGGGGCTCCCATCTGTGAGCGGGTCAAAGGGCAGAGACTGGGCCTGGCGGGGCTGGCGGATGCTCAGGCCACCGCCCAGTGCAGGTTCGCGAGGCTGCATCTGTCGTTGGCCTCTCCTGCCCCCACCGTGTCCTGGGAGTTGGGAAGGGTATCTGCTGACCCCGATTCAAAGGAGGCGTCGGCTAATGAAAGACCCCGAGTCCAGGGCACGGCCGACCATGTGGGGTCTCTGGGCTGGTCAGCTGTAGACGTGGGTTTGGAATCGCTGGTCCGAGCCCTGTGGGGGCACCGCAGTGGATCTGGCCCCATGCCCCCTCAGGGATGGGACAAATGGGGGGTGTCGGCTGAGCCTCGCTGGTGGTAGAGCAGAGCTTCTTGACTTGCCCTTTGCTCGTCTTGTTACCCCTGAGGCTTCTGCTTTATCCACCAGCTTCCCCACAGTCTGGTCCAAACCTGCTCCGCCCCTGCACTTCCGGGCCACAACCAGGTGTCCCCAGCCTCCATCCCCAGCCTCCGCCCCGAGGCTTCTCCGCGGTTTGCTGGCTGCTGTGGGATGAAATCCCCGCAATCTTGCGTGGAGTCCTAACCTCCAAGGGGAGTGTCAGGAAGGGGGGGGCCTTTGGGGTTACAAGGTCACGAGGTTGAGCCCCCATGCTGGCATCAGTGCCGAGAGGAGACCCCCTGGAGCTCCCCGGCCCCCTCCCCAGGGGAGGACACCAGAAGCTGCTGTGTGTGTGAACCAGACCCAAGTCTGCCTTCATCACAGCCTCCAGACTGTGAGAATTGGCACCCAGTCTGCGGTGGGTGTTACAACAACACTGGGAATGGAGGGACCAGGACGCTGGCCTAATCCCGCAGTCTGTGTCATCACTACGTAAGGAAGAAAGTTCCCGTAAGACGTGAACGCTTTAGCACAACAGAAACCACCTGCAGGACGCCCCCCCGCCCCCGCCCACAACCGTGGGTCCTGGCAAATTCACTGTTCAGTGGGACCCGCCCCTACTCTCAAGAGCCTGGCTGCTCCTGTGGCCCCATGTCCAGGGGGAGAAACGCTGGTCGTTGTGACTGTCACTGACCAGGACGAGGCCCAAGGCTGCGGGAGGGCAGGGTCCGCTCAGCCTCCCGGACCCGCCTGCAAGAAGCGCCTCTTAGAAACCTCAGCCAGTTAACTGTGCGTTGAGGGCACACGCTCAGGACGTGGGGGACGGGGGCCTCCTGACACACGGACTCCTGTGCCTGGCGGGGCCGGAACGATGCTCAGGAGGCAGCTGGCCCTTCCAGCCTCTTTTAAGGCGAAGCAGCAGGAGCGGCAGCTATTCACAGGGACGCTGCGCAGTGGGCCGGGGAGGGGGGGCGCTGTCCAGTGAGGGCTGGAGATAGCGCATCCGCGCGCATCCCCGCAGGTGGGGGCCGAGCATCCTGAGCACAGTGGGGGCGCCCTGAGGCCGTTCTCGGGGCTCCCTCGGGGCGGCGTCGGGCCCCCGCTCCTGCCGCCTCTGGCTGCGCACTGCGGAGCCACCCCGCAAGCCCCTCCCTGCAGCTCCTGCGCCCACAGAGGCCCCTGCCCTATCCCTGGCACGGAGGCCGCCGGCCTTACCAGGACCATGTGGCCCGTGGAGATATCCATGTTGGGCTGCACGGGCTCCTCCGACCACGACGAGGTGCTGCTCCGCGCGGAGGGGCTGGGCATCGGCCCATCGCTGAGCTGCGATGACACGCTGTTGATGCGGGATCCGTGCGGGGCCTCCGGGCGCTCGGATGTGCGCACAGCCATGCGCTGCCGGCACAGCTCCTGCAGGACAGAGGGCACGAGTCAGAGGCTGCGGGACCCGGCCGCACCGCCTCACCTGCGTCCCCAAGAGCCCCCGGGGCGGGCGGGGTTCACCTGGGGCCACGCACATACAGGTGCCCACACAGACCCGTAGACACGCACAGACACACACGCAGACACACAAATACACACAGACACACAGATACACACAGACACGTAAATAAACATAGATGCACAGATATGCACACACAGACATACAGAGACAGGTGTGCAGACACACACACACAGATGCATAGATACACAGAGACACACAGGCAGACACATAGATACACACAGATACATGCAGGCACACAGATACACACACTGATACAGACACAAATGCACACGGACAGACATCCAGTTTCAGAGAAGGGGCTGATGGCCTGGCTCTGGCTGCTGGACCCTTAGGACAGAGCGCCGTGGGACTAGCTCAGGCACCTGCCCTCCTCTTCAGAATGGGGGCTGGGCAGAGGGCGGCTGGCACTGTGTACTGATGTGCAGACGCTGGCACCACAGCCCGAGCGTTCAGGGAAAACCCTCTCCTTGAATCTCTGTGTCCCGCAAACGACACCCAAACCAGCAAAACCCACGCAGGATGGAATCAAGAGGTGTGGACGAGAGGGGACGTGCAGGGCTGATGAAGTGCTGCTCCACGGGCGAACCCCAGGGACAGAGCTCTGGGTCTGAAGGATAAGCGGGACCCCCGGGGGAAGCTCCGTGGTCACCCCAGCGTCTCAGACTGCCCTGCACAGGGTGGGTGACCAGGCTGCCCCAGAGGCCTGGCCGTGCCCCCCATCTCTGAGCCACCAAGTGCCTCTGGGGGGGTGGAATTTGATGACTTCCAGCCTCAGGCTCAGTGAACCAAAATTGTCACGCTCCCCTGAGTCATCAAATACAACAATGAAGGAAAAGTTTACAGACCTGTCGGGGAGGGAGCCTGCGCTGGAGTGCTGGGGGTCCCTCGAGCCCTCCCTGCTCCCCGGGGCCATCGAGAAGGCTGCGCCCACCTGCCGGAGCAGCCCAGGCAGGGCCGCTGCCACGGGCTTCGCCCACCCCCTAGCCTCTCACCCAGCACTGCACTTGTTCCTGAGGAGCTCTGCCCCCGTCCCCAGGTCAGAGGATGGCTGGGTGCTTTGAGGGGCTGGACCCCCAGCCCCATTAGGATCAGGGTGGGTGGGGGACGCGGAAGGAGCAAATAGAGCCAAAAGGGCCACGGGAGGGTGGGGGGGGTGTCCCTGCGCGGCCCCCCCCCCGCCCCCCGCATCCAGGGCTCAGAGTCACACGTGGTCCTAAGAAAGGACTTGTTTGAAAATCCACCACGTTTTCTCACCCTTAAAAACAAAAGAAACCCACACAGGACAGGTGACCACTGCGATGAGGCAGATACCCAGGGGCCAGGCACGCCTCACTGCCCACGTGCCCACGCACGCACGCACGCGGCCGTGACCACAGTCTGGGGAGAGCACACGTGTTTCTGCAGCAAGTTCTACAGTGTCACGGCCCAGGACAGGTCCCCGAGGGCGGGCTCTTCTGGGGGTGGCTGGACGGGTTTGAGATTTATTCCCTGAGAAGTAAAACTCAAGGCCGCCTGGTGTCTGCCTGAGAAAGTGCCCGGCATGGATAGTGACCCCCGTGCCTGGACCCCCATCCTCGATCCGGGGAGAGTGGATGGTCCCGGCCGGGGCCCTCGATCGATCAGACTCTCTGGGTGAATCTGGGCGAGTCATCGAGGCCCCCAGCCTGCGTGTTGTCACTCAGAACTGAAGGAAACTATGGGTCACGTGGGGAAGGTGCCGGCCGCAAAGTCCTCACGGTCTGTCGGTGAGGAGGTGGGGGGACAGGTGCAGCAGAGATGAAAACGGTCCCGCAAACCAGAAAGACCCTGCAGCCGGGAGAGACTTGTGAGGGAGCAGGAGCCTGCAGACCAGAGCTCGTCACCCAGAGGGACCGGGTGCACCCAGAGCCTCCCGGAAGGTGACACGGGCGTCTGGCACAGGCCAGCTTTCTTCCTGGGGCTCCTGAGCACGGTTCTCCTTGAGAGTCTATTTTTTTTTGTCTTTTTGCCATTTTGGGGGCCGCTCCCATGGCATATGGAGGTTCCCAGGCTAGGGGTCGAATCGGAGCTGTAGCCGCCAGCCTATGCCAGAGCCACAGCAACGCAGGATCCGAGCCACATCTGCAACCTACACCACAGCTCACAGCAATGCCGGATCCTTAACCCACTGAGCAAGGCCAGGGATCGAACCTGCAACCTCGTGGTTCCTAGTCGGATGTGTTAATCACTGCGCCACGACGGAAACTCCAAGTCTATTTTTTTAAAAAAAGCTGCAGTGAAGACCCAAGAAAAAGGCATCCCCCACCCCCATCACTCAAGAGCAGCCACTACTCCACCCCAGAGCCTTGACTGGGGGGTGGGAGCCCCAGGGTGGGCCAGCTCCTACCCTGCATAGGGGGAGGTTCCCAGGCTGCACAGGTCCCCTGCCCACGGGGACCCCACGGCAGTCAGGCTTCTTCCCCTGTGAGTGTCCACCTACAGATCATGGGCTGACCGCAGGCCAGTTTCTCGGCAGTAAATGATGGGGCTGAGGGCTGTCTGAGAGGCAGGGTTCTGAGGCCCGGGAGGAGGCGGGAGGGTCTGTGGGCCTCCACAAAACTGCCCTGAGCCACCCGGCCGGGTGACCCTGGCTGCCTGGGAGGTCTGTCCTAGAACCCAGGACCAGAGGCACCAGCTCCTCCAGAGGGGCTGTGAGGAGCACATTACCTGCACGGGGATGCTGCCTTGGCTTCTGGAAGCTCCCTCGTGCTCTCGCATCCACTCACATCCTGGGGTCGGGATGCCTAATTCTGAGTCCTGGCTGTGTGACCTTGGGCAAACCACCTAACCTCTCTGTGCCTCGGTCGCCTCATCTGAAACAGCAATACTGGCAGCAGCCTCGCATCTCTTCAGAAGCCTGAATAAGGGACATGAACGGAGGGCGCCTTTGTCACCGGGCCCGGCACACGTGCGACTATCACTAACTTAGTAGGCATTGGGCGGTCTGCACAACCACGGGGCCAGCCGCGCGCAGCGCCAGAAGCAGCCAGGAGGTGTGGGAATGGGAGCCCTGGTGGGTGTGGAGCCGGGCAGGGACCTGGCGGACCTGCAGGCCGGGTGCAGTGAGGACAGAGCCCACAGGGTGTGAAGGACTTCCCGGGGGTGGCGGCTGCAGGACACAAGAATTGTCCCGTGTGCCCTGTGGTTCTGTATCTTCACGCTGACGCCTCCGCTAGTGCGCTGGGGATCCTGGAAGCAGCGTGTGGCTTCCCGCGCAGCCCGTGTCGCTCCTGTACTGATGGGCTCGCCGTGTCTGCGAGCTGGCGGTGGCGGATGGCCGAGCCTTCCCGGGTCCCTCGACCTGCAGCCCAGCCGCCCACAGGGGCCTACCGGCCGCACTCTGGGAGGCTGGGGTCCGCGTCCACCCTGGGGGAAGGGGCCGTTTCCTTCCAGCGCCTCCCGGGACCTCAGGCAGGTCACCACCTTCACCTTCTCCTGCCTCGTCTTCCTGATCTCAGACCCGGGTGTGACCAGCGTCTGGCCCACATTAGAAGCATCACACAGGCAGAGCCCGTGGCGCTGGGGTGGTGGCAACACTGCCAGGGGCTTGGGGACAGCGGGCAGGAGGGCTGCGGACACGAGGTGGCCAGCCCCGTCTCTGCAGCTGCCCTTGAGCGCAGCACAAGAAGACCAGATTTATGTGCCTGTGACAAAAACAGGGATCACTCCAAAGTGGTTTAGTCGGATGAACGTGTCCCCCAGAGGGGGACCCCCGGCTCCTGCTGCTGAGGAAGGGGCTGGACACCCATCTCTTCGGACCACTTGTCCTGCTTCGTACCAGGCTGAGTCCCTCCGCGTCGCTGTGGCTGCCGCCTGGACCCCAAGCCCTGAGTTCCCACACCTGGACCCCGCGTCTCCCTGCTGCCGTGTCACCTCGCGGCACAGGCACAGGCTCTCCAGATGTCCTGGAGAGGCAGGCAGGACGCACGGGGAGCAGAAACCTCTGGGGACCGACAGACGGCCCTCCTGCCTTGTGAATTAGTTCTTTAGGTTGATTATGGCTTGGAAGGTAATAATACACAGTCTATGCACTATTATATTACACGGAAAATTTCTAAAGGAAAACAAAGTCCTTTTGGAACAGGGAAAAAAGCGTAGAAGGCTGCCCGACGTAGCAACTGTGCGGCCAGGGGCCTGGCTGGTCGCTCCGAAACTCCCGAAGCGGATGGTCTCGTGGGAACACGTTGGTCGGTGTCCTGCGCATCTGAGCCTCTCGGCAGGGCCATCGCCGGGCTCATCAGCAAAGCTCTGCCACGCGTCTCTGGCCCCAACGAAGCTGTCACCTCGTGCAGCCTCGTTCTGTTCAAAAGTTCTCATCTCTACCTAAAAAGGCAACCGCAGGCCACAGGGCGACGGCGAGGTGGGGTCCCATGGACCCCAGGCAGGGACCGAACACGTGGGCTGCGCTGGAACATCCGTTTTCAGTGGAATCTGAAGTCTACAACACCCGCTCCCGTGCCTTAGGGAACCGCGCTCAGGCCAAAGCGCTTCCCCGCGTTTATGGCCCTGCCTTTATCACCAGTGAGGGCCAGGCGGGAAGGACGGATGCTCGTGTCATCAGGGGACAAGCTGCCGTCACCCAGATGAGCCTTCTGGGAGGGACGTGCTATTATGTGATGCAGAGCACCGCGCTGGGATCCCGGACGGAGGCTATTTTAGTTGAACAAAAGTCCGTGACGACGCTAAACAAGCCACAAGCTCTGAGATGAACCTGGAGATAAGCCCACGGAAGTTTTGGACTTTTCCTACCTGACAACCCGGGCAGGGAGCAGAAAGGGTAGAGTCCGCAGCTGGAGCGCCAACCCCCGGGCTTGGGTCACGGAAACACCCACAGGGAAACCGCAGGACACACAGCCCAACAAGGGGCTTACGAAGCGCAAACTCCACAGTCACACGTCCACTCAATGGTACCACGCGGTGCCTCCCGGTGCGGCCGGGGCCACGTCCACAGGAGGTCCTGGCCGACAGCCTCACTTGCCTGGACACGGCGGTCCAGCCCCTTCCAGCCAGGCCATTGTAACGATCTGGAAGATGCTCAAGGTCCAGGCTACCTCTCCTTTAATTAAAAGATGACCGTGCCTGGAGTTCCCGTCGTGGCGCAGTGGTGAACGAATCCGACTGGGAACCACGAGGTTGCGGGTTCGGTCCCTGCCCTTGCTCAGTGGGTTGACGATCCGGCGTTGCCGTGAGCTGTGGTGTAGGTTGCAGACGCGGCTCGGATCCCGCCCGCATTGCTGTGGCTCTGGTGTAGGCTGGTGGCTACAGCTCCGATGAGACCCCTAGCCTGGGAATCTCCATACGCCGTGGGAGCGGCCCAAGAAATAGCAAAAAAGACAAAAAAAAAAGATGACCGTGTTTATGATTTCGGACAGCAGACTTTAATAAAAATGAGCCTGTGCCTTTAACTCGACGGCTCTGAGCTGATAAAGACAATTAGGACCGTGGTGGCGGGATGCACCTGCCTCGACCACCAAGAGGCGATGGATTACGCGGGGAGAAGATGGACGGGCAGCTCCGACCAGATGCGTCTTCTGGTCACAGTCCCGCGTGTGGGGTCAACGGCCATCACGGGCTCCCTCCGCATGGCTCCTGGCTTGGGCGCCCTGTCACCGCTGCAGACCCGCGGGCATTGCGCCCAAGAGCCGGCCTCCCTCTGGGCCGCGCCCTCGCAGACGTGAGGGGCGCCCACCGCGGCTGTGAGCAGCGCCTACTCTTCAGCAGAAAAGAAAATCTAGCGTGTGTGTGAATTAAAAGAAAGCTGTCTTCTCACAGCAAGAGGGGAGGTCACTTCCTTGGGGGCCACGTGGCTTCTGTTTCCAGCACATCTGTCTATGCAGGGGGCCTACTCCCTCTGGAGGGAGCCTGGTCCCTCTGGAGGGGACCTGGTCACTCTGGGGGGACCTGGTCACCCTGGAAGGTCCCTCGGCTCAGCGCCTGGACTCTCCCGGGGGTGCAGGGAACACTGCAGATCACTGCAAGCTCCCGACTCACCACGGATCGGGGAGCTCCGCTGTGCCGCCCGCAGGGAAGGTGCCTTGGCGCGTGGGAAGCGGGCATTCGAGGTCACCACTGTGGTGGGAAAACAGCCCAGGGAGAAAACGGAACCTGCCAGCGGCAGAGGATGCGGCCCAGGACAGATGCAGGCCCAGGCTCGGCAGACGAGGTCAAGGCAAGACCTCTGGCCCAGACTGCCCAGGTCTGAATCCCAGCTCGGCCACTCAGGACCCAGTGGCGTGACCCTGGACAAACTGCCAGGGTCCCTGTGCCTGTTTCACAGCCGGCAGCGTGGGGACGACGGCAGAGCAGCTGCCTGCGTGGACATGTAAAGCGGATGACAGCACTGGGCATGAAGCCAGCTGCACGCCGTGCACGCTCCCCCCCCCACCCCCCGCTGGATGCAGGCTCCCCACGGAGCACTCTCTCAGACGGCGCGGAGAAGGGGTTCGGGACCCGGGTCAGGCCCTGCTCCCTGACACCCGAACCCAAAGGCCCAGACCCACCCCGGCAGGCCCCCTGCTGAGCGAGGGCGCCAAGGGCTGTGGGGACCTGTGTGCCACCCAAGCGCTGTCTTTAGCAAGAAGGGTCTCTTGGGTCCCTTTCTGGAAGTTTCTAAAGAGAAGAGAGCAGCATTTTCATAGTCCCCCCAAATGGAGACACTCAAATCACAAAATAGTCAAACCCACGAAGCCTGGCAAATACCCAAACAGTCCCTGGCTTGTCAAGAAAGGGGAGATGAGAGCACAAGCTCTCCACCCAGAAAAGGCACCACGGGGGCTGCCTGTCACATGTCCAGAGTCGACGGCTGGCGCCGTGCGCCAGCCCTGTGCCAGCTACCCTGGCCCCATGGCCACCCAGCCTGGCGCTGCCCCTGACTGGGGGCAGGTCTGCAGAGCAGGGTCAGCGCGAGATTCGCTGAAGCCTGAGAGCTTCCCACTTTGAGAGGGAGCCCCTGGGGTGCCAGCCCGCAGGCTGGGCAAACAGGGCCACAGAGTACGCTCTGATGCACAACAGTTGTTTCCTGTAAACGGAGCCCAGGCCCTGGGGTGTGTCTGCAGAGTCACCAAGGGTTTCTTACTTCTTCGCAGCACAATTTGCAAAGGAAGCTGAGCAGGCTTCTGGGGGTTAGAGACCCATCCGCACACATAATGTGCAAACGGCTCATCTCTCGAATCTCCACCGGATGGGGAAGCTGCGGCGTGGGGCTCCCTGAGAGGAAAGACCTGCCAGCCCGGATCCCGCCCAAGGAAAGACAAGACGCCAAAGGCTGCAGAGACGGTCTTTGTACCTTCCCAGGAACAACGGGGACAAAGCAGCGGCCGGCCCGAGTGTGCACACAAAGGCGGCCGGGCTTTCAGGGTTATTTGCGGAGCGTAATTAGTGGTAACAGCGCAAAACTGAGCATGATGCATAAAGCCGGGGAGAGAGAAATGGGTTCATTAGGGTGTGTGGGGGCGGGGGGGGGGGCGGCAATTACTCCGCAGATGGAATTAAACACTGAACACTGGCTGAAAAGGAGCGGTGCCCCTGGGAGGGGCCGAAGCCCAGCTCAGAGGGCACTGCAGACCCCACACCACCATGAAAATGGGGCGCAGAGGCCCCCACGGCCTCAGCGTGACGGATAGAGGGGAAGGCCTGCCTCGGTCACGAGCACGGTGGCCACGGAGCCCTTAGGGACAGGGAGCGTTCCATGAGGAAGCTGGGATGTGACAGGAACACAAGCGCTGCAGCAGACACCCCAAAGAAGACGGGGTGTGGGGGACCGGTGATTTTTAGTTGCTCACTTGCATTTTCTTCTTTTTTTTTTGTCTTTTGTCTTTTGAGCACATGGAGGTTCCCAGGCTAGGGGTCGAATCGGAGCTGTAGCTGCTGGCCTGCACCACAGCCACAGCAACCCCAGATCCTAGCCGCATCTGTGACCTACACCACAGCTCACAGCAAGGCTGGATCCTTTACCCACTGAGCGAGGCCAGGGATCGAACCCACAACCTCATGGTTCTTAGTCGGATTCGTTTCTGCTGCGCCATGACGGGAACTCCGCTCCCTTGCATTTTCTAAATTGAGCAGGCGTTACTTTTTTAATAAAAAAAGCAGTACAGGATGTGTTTAAAATATGCAAATTTCTACACTCAATACGACTAAACCTGTGTGAAATGTCCGGGGTTGGGGGGGTGCGGAAACAGGGGACGAAGCGTCCTGGACACTCAGGGTCCAGCGACGTCTCATCGGAAAAGCAGGTGAGGAAATGTGAAGCTGGTCTAAGGAGCTGGGTCCTTCCCCTGCAGCTGCCTGAGCTGGAAGGACCTGCCCGGCCTCTGGGTCGGTGGGGCCGCCAAACACACAGAACCCGTGACTCACGGTGTCATTTCTGGGAGCTGCTTACACACACGTTCTCACCACAGAGAGCCTGCGTGATCAGCCCCACGTGGGGGAAGTCCTGGGGTCCCCAAGCTGCCTCACAAGGGACTGGGGGCCATGGCCACGTCTGGGAAAGAAGCTGAGTAGTAGCAGCCCTGCCCCGGGTCAGAACCACAGCAGATGTTCTGGCTGGCGTGTTCCTCCCTCACCCAGGGCCCCCGGCTCCTGCTCCCTGGGTGGGCTGCTCGGTCCTCGGCTACCTCACTGTCACGGACTTGGGTCCTGAGGTCCCTACCACGTGTCCTGGGACACTCCCCCCACCCCAGGCTATTTGGTCTACATTTCCACATGCTGCACACACACATGCACACGCACACGGTGCACACAGCATGTACACACGCAGCACACGCACATGTACAAAGTGCACACACAGCAATGCACACGCGTGCACACACAGCACAGCATGCATGTGCACACACACGTGTACACACGTGCACACGCAGGGGAGTGGTGCTTCCCCAGCAGGATTCCTAAGCCAGGTTCCAGAGCTTCGGAAGCGGGTGCTCATTCTGACCTTTAACGAGGGACGCGCTGCCCCCCGCACCCCAACACCCTACTAACGGCTGAGCTGCAAACCGCCGCTGCGCTGCGTGCAGCGAGGTGCCACGGCCACGCTCAGCTGCGTTTACCGAGCAAGAGAGCAATGGTTCCCGTTCTGCAAATGTTTCCTCAACATACAAGTTAAGGATATAGACACCTTTCGACTAACAGAGTGAAAATAACACTCGACACCTCTCAATCTGGAACAGTCCACAGTCAGAAAGAAAGGAACGCCGCCCTCCTCCCCAACCCTGCCCAGGCCTGTGACCCCGGAGCCCCTCCAGCGCCCACCCCAGCCCGTACTGGGCCACCCTCTGCCTCCCAAACTTGAGGACAGCACCTTCCTGCTCTGTCTCCCTCGGCGTCTACAACAGATCAGCTGAGAGGTCAGCAGATGCCCTCTGAGTGGGCCCCACTGGCAGCCCTGGGGGCCTGCGTGCCCTCCCCTCCCCTGCTCCGGGCAGGGGCTGAGATGCGGCAGGAGGCTCTGCCTGGGAGCTGGAATCGGGTCCTGCTGCCAGAAGCTTCGGCTTCCTGCTCAGACCAGCAGGGCTGGGTCGTCATCTGCCAGCCCCCATTGAGAGCTGGACAGTATCACTCTCCATGGTTTTAAACCCAGGAGAGAGTTCCCGTCGTGGCGCAGCAGAAACGAAGCCGACTAGGAACCAGGAGGACGCAGGTTCGATCCCTGGCCTCACTCAGTGGGTTAAGGATCCGGTGTTGCCGTGAGCTGTGGTGTAGCTCGGATCTGGCATGGCAGTGGCTGTGGCGTAGGCTGGCAGCTGTAGCTCCGATTTGACCCCTAGCCTGGGAACTTCCATACGCTGCATGTGTGGCCCTAAAAAGCAACCGATAAAATAAAATAAAAACCCAAAATAAATAAAAACTAAAGTCCAGGAGACGCCCCCGGGCACAAAATCTGCAGCTTGTGCCTAAGAGGGCTTGACTTCCTCCAGAACATACTTGACGCCCCTAAAATGGATCGGGAGCACCCCCTCTACCTAAAGGCCATCTGTCCTTTGAAATCAGAGGCTCGCGCATCTTCCTTGTCTGCTGGGGGCGGGGGGGGGGAGTTGGACAGAGCGGTGACAATGACAACACAGGAGGATGCTCCTGACTCCCCTCCCCCTATGGCAGGGTTTCCGTGGCCTTTGATGCCGCCACTGAGGCTGGAATCTGAGACGTGGAGCGAGCGTGCCTGACCACGGCCCCAGCAAGACTCCAGCTCTCACGGGTGGGCTTGGTCCTGCTCCAAGCCCCCAGCCGGGGGCCACCGACCGTAAGACAAATAGAACCGTGAACACCCCCCACCCCCAAACTTCCTGGGCCCTGCAGCTGACGATTCGCTGGGCAATTGAGTTTCAAGGGTCCCCCAAGTCAGAGATGCCTCACGGCTCACGGGGCACCCTGGCCTCTGGGGGCGCAGGTGGCCTGAAGTGGCCCCGCCTGTGTGCCCTGGCTTTTCAGTTTCATATTTCACGTTCCGACCATTAAAAACAGGCATGTCGGGCAGGAGTAAACCACGGCGTCCTCAGAGCAGCCTGGCGGCCGGGGCCTGAGGACGGACGGCTGTTTCCTGTGGGGGCTTCTGCCACC
The DNA here is from genome assembly GCF_016906955.1 of Phacochoerus africanus. NCBI lineage: Eukaryota > Metazoa > Chordata > Mammalia > Artiodactyla > Suidae > Phacochoerus > Phacochoerus africanus. The sequence continues at coordinate 1,180,751 of NC_062559.1, read as the reverse complement.
TTCTGAACGTTCTCCCTGCTCAAGGGACCATGAATCCTCAGCCCTGTCACCATCGCGGCCACTTTCACCCGTGTCTGCGGGACTCAACGAGCAGTGGCCGCTTCCTCTGCTCTGGGTGCGGGTCTGGATGCTGGAAATCCAGGGCGATGGTTTTCGAGAGAGTTCTAAGTGCTTTCCCCACCCAGCTCGCCTCATGTCAGGTGACACCTCCGTTCCATGGATCAAGCACCAAGGGGCCCCCCGCTGGTGCCGGCCTCTGCCCCGCAGATCTGGCCTTTCAACAAACCCCCTCACTGTGGCCAGAGGACAGGCCGGGAAGGACAAGCCTGGTTCTGAACTCTGCTCTGTCTCAGCCCTCTCCCCGCCCGGGTGTGGAGGGTAACTCTGGGGTAACAGGACAGCTGGCAGGAGGGCCCGGCCTGGGCGCCGGCTGGCGGGCAGGTGCTTCCGAGGACCAGGCAGGGAGGGGGGCTTTTTGCGCGAGGCCCCCAGTCTGCACAAAGGTTCAGAGGCAGAAACGCACAAGGGAGGGTCCCCAGCTAAGGAGCCAGCCAGGAGCACAAAAGGTGTTTGCACGTCCCACTCTGGGCCGCCACCTAATTAAGGCCAAAGGCAGAGGCCTGAGGGGCGGGAGAGCAGGAGGCACATCTGCCTGGGACCCAGTGATCCCATCGAAGCCACTGTGGACAGCGGGCTGGCTGCACGGCACATGGACCACTGGCAGGCTGGGTGACCGTGGGCGAGTCCCTTTACCTGTCCTTCAGCTTTCTCAGCTGCGACAAGAGGGCTCTGACCTCGGAGGCCTGCAGCAGTTTCTCAGTCTGTCGCCCACCACCAAGAGGGGACAGGTGCCCAACTGCCTCAGGAAGCTGGTGTTCCCAGTGGCCCTGAGTCAAACCAGGATGCTGCTGGCCAGGGGATAAAAGCCACTTGTCGAAGGTGGGGCACCGGCTCCGCTGCCTCCCTTGGAGGCGACTGGAAATCTAAAGACCCAGGCCATGCCCAGGGAACCACCTCCAGAAGCCAGGGCTCCTGAGCAGAACAAAACACGCCTGTTCACGGCCATCACCCTGGAAACGCGGGGTCCAAGGTCAGAGAAGCAGCTGACAAAGGAGCTGGGAGTGCGTTCCAGGTTCCCCCTCACGTTTCACTTTCAAATTCTGCGGTCCCTTTCCTAGGACTGTCCTTCTTGAATGTGGCAGAAAAAAAGAAATGCGGCCACTGGCAGCGCCTCCCTTCCAGTGGATTCCGGTTTTCCAAACAAACCAGCACCTGACTTCCTCCCACTCAAGAACACCTTGGGTTCCAGGTAAAGTGTACGTTGTGTGGGTTCTGAAAGGCGTGATTTTATTTATTTATTTATTTATTTATTTATTTATTTTGGTCTTTTTGCCTTTTCTTGAGCCGCTCCTGCAGCATATGGAGGTTCCCAGGCTAGGGGGTCTCATCGGAGCTGTAGCTGCCGGCCTACGCCAGAGCCACAGCAACGCAGGATCCGAGCTGCATCTGCCACCTACACCACAGCTCACGGCCATGCCAGATCCTTAACCCACTGAGCAAGGCCAGGGATCGAACCCGCAACCTCATGGTTCCTAGTCGGATTCGGTAACCACTGCATGAAAGGCGTAATTTTAAGAATATTCTTTTATTGTGTATGCCTCTGCTTCACTGTCTTTATAAAAAATAAACATGATGAGATGTTTGCCCACAGCATAAACCCCAAAATTTAAACTTTAATTAGGGGATTTACATCTCGTTACACAGTGGCACCAATGCCCTGTGCGTGTGGCTAATCCCAGCATCTATCGCACAGCCTCTTCTAATTGAGTCGCGATTAAGCATCGCAAAGTCAATCCACGTTGAAATCTGCTTTGTGTCCACACCCCTCACACCCCACACAGAACTGTGCAGCGTAAACCATCTAGTCTTACTTGCTAATTTCATCATCGGTTATTCTGCCCAATTTCCCAAGAATCCTCAGCACAGACACACACAAACACAACATAGACACCTAATTCTGCTGGCTGCCTTATTTTCTCACTCAAAAATCTTTTTTTTGTTGTTGTTGTCTTTTTGCCATTTCTTGGGCCACTCCCGCGGCATATGGAGGTTCCCAGGCTAGGGGTCGAATCGGAGCTGTAGCCGCCGGCCTACGCCAGAGCCACAGCAACGCGGGATCTGAGCCGCATCTGTGACCTACACCACAGCTCACGGCAACACCGGATAGTTAACCCACTGAGCAAGGCCAGGGACCGAACCCGCAACCTCATGGTTCCTAGTCGGGTTCGTGAACCACTGCCCCAAGACGGGAACTCCTTTTTTTTTTTTTTCCACTCAAAAACCTTAAGAGAGAGCTTTTTCACAAGTGTTACCTTCCCAGCCAGAAATCAGCCATAAGAATACCTTACCCTTGCTAAGAGAGAAATAACCCACAAAGATGCTGTTTTTAATTGTTGGCAGTTCTCCCAAAGCAGAAAACCCCAATGGAACATGAAAAGTCTGGGCGACAAAGTTTAAGGACAATCATTAGCTGGCGAGGAGAGGTCCCAGAGGTGCCCTTACTCAAAGACACAGAGAACACACCGTGGCTGGGATGTCCCTGGCCAGGTGGCCGACGCTCACAGACCCATGTCCGCACAGACAGGCCCCGCCTCGCCCTCAAGTTCTCTGCATCCAAGATGCTCTCGGACCCGGGCTCCACCTTCCCCAAACGCATCTCCCACCTCAACGGAAGCCCCAAGAAGACGTGTCTGTCCTTTGCCCAGACTTCTGGCTCCATCTGCTCCATCCACTCCCGCCTCCATTTCTCTCCCTCTGAGCCCCCTTGCTCACCGCTGCCACTGGGAAGCCTTCCCTACCCGCCGCAGGCTCCCTGTGGACCACACAGAACTGCTCGATTCAAGCACCTGCTAATGCCAGTGTGAACCCCTCCACCCTATAAACTCCAGCGAGAAAGAAAGCTCTCTTCCGTCCCTTCCTAGGAAATGTGACTCTCATTGCAGGAGATAAGCTTTCTAGAAGAGTTTGCAGTTCAGCCCCGAGCCCGCCTGCCCGAGGCTCTCTGAGGCGCTCACTGCGTGGGGTGACCCATGTGCCAACATGGATGCAGACAGGATGCAGGGTCCAGGGACCGCCCTCCCCCCGCCATGGGCCTGGGCCCTCGGGCAGGGCAGCTGCCAACTCTGAACCAAAGGAACCCCAGGCCTGGAGAAAGTGATGTTGCCGTCCAGCCTGTCCCAGCAGGAGAGGTGGCTGGTCAGCGGGACCAGCCTGCTCCTGGGGCTCCTGCTGGGGCAAGACTTGTCCCCACATCCTCACGTCCTCCTCTGCCATGTGGGCGCCGCAGGCACCTGCCCTCATCTCCTGGGCTGGGCCGTGAGTGTTCTCTCCAAAGCTTCCTGTCCTTCCCGTGCGCCTCTGACCATCCCCACCATTGCACCCCTGCGGCCACCTTCTGAGACTGCGTCTCCTTCGAGGCGGGGATGCGGCGTCATGTTAAGAGCTGGGCTTGGCCACTCCTGACCGGCTCATGGTTTCATGGCAGATAATGCCGCTCATCGCAGGGATGCCCTCTGGATGGTGCCCATCACTGAGTCCAACAAGCCTCCCGCCGCGGGTACCAGGCAGGTGTGCGGCTTCTGCTCGCGGCCACCGGCCCCAAGCTGTCCCCTGGGGCCCCGCGTGCAGAGACCTGACTCTGGCTGAAGAGGCCCCCTCTCCCAGAGGATGCAGGGCAGGGGGAAGGGGCGGGGGGACTGCACGGGGAACCATCTCTCCACCTGCGATGCCAGTCTCGGATCACTGGCCTTGGAGGAGTCCTTCCCCAGCTCTGACCATTTTGGTCTAAATCCCTGATTAATCCACTCTTCACACTCCCTGTACCGCCTTCTCCTCCCCAGGCCACCGCAGCCCTTCCGAGGACCCATTGCAACACCATTGCACCCAGGCTCTGCCCTCCTGCTCGAACTGCCAGCGGAGCCCCTGGGGGGGTGGGGCCTGGACCCACCCCTGCGCCAAGTCTGCCCTTCCCCAGAGGGTGACCCGATGGGAGGTGAAGGCGATAGACCTACCCTGGGGACCGGAGCCGGGCAGCTCCGGTGGAGCCCAGGCAGCAGACACCTCCAGGCCCCGGGTCTCCGTAGAGGCCCCTTCACGGGACTTGGAGCTGAGGCGCACTGACACCTCCGCAACCTTCCCGAGCTCAGCAGCCAGGGAAGGGCTCTTTCCTCCCAGCTCATGGGGGCAGGGTGGCGCTCAGCCCAAGCTCCCGCTGGTGTCACAGGGCGGGAAGCACCCCGGGGCCCCCCTGAGTTGGACGTTGGGAGAGAAAGACATTTTAAAAATGCAAATTGTAGCAAAAGGAGAAGGGACGAAGACTGCGTGGACGGGACGAAAGAGCCCTCGTCCAAGGGTCCCTCTCAGCGACTCAAGGAGCTGGTCCACCCTCCGAGGGCGGCGTGGTCCGCAGCAAGGACCCTCGGGGCTGGAGGGGCACCTTGGCAGGGGGCTGTCCCACCCGGTCCTGCGGCCACACTGGCTGTCCTGCCTCCGTCCACCCCCCCACCCCCCGCCTGCTCCCTGCTGAGTCCGTGAGCGGCCAGGACCCCCTCATCCTCCCGCCTGTCCATCCGGGGCTGATCTTCGCGGGGCCGCCACGCACCGGCCACCCACCAGCAGCCTTGCTCCCCTCCCCGGAACCTGCAGTGTTTGAGGCCGGCCTCAGTCCTGCACCTCTTAGTTATCCACAGGCCGGCGCCTCGTCTACAAGACGTCATTGGCTCAGTGGCGACAGGGTGGCGACTTTCCCTGCGTGTCTGTGGTGCGTCCCACCAGGAGGAGGAAGGCGGTGGAGGGGCCTTGAGATTCGGGGGTCGGGCCTGTCCCGGGAGCATCCTGGGCCTACTCTCTGCGCACCTGGGCCTAAATGCCCGGGCTCTGCCACCCGCTAGCCACGGCGCTGGGGACAGTCATGACCCGATGCCCGCTTCCCCCACATTCACGATGTGAGCTGCTTGCCCGAGTGACGATGTGCTGGAGACAAGGTGGCACCTCTGCGGGCATCGCCCGAGGGGAGCTGGGAGCTGGGGCAGAGGGCGGGGCTCTTGGGGGCCCCCCCCGCCCACGCAGGGCGCCTCCACTTTTGCAAGATGGAAGCACGCTCTGACCTTGAATGTTCCTCATTTCCCCCTCACTGCCACCCAGCAGCCAAGTGGGGACACTCTGTTTCTGGGGCCAGTACAGAACATAATGGGAGGACCCAGGACATGTTGCCAGGCCCAGAAGAGGGAAGACAGCCCGGCGGCTGGGCACCCAGGCCTTCCCCAGGGCACAGTTCTGCGCCCATCCCGCCCGCACACCGTGGAAATGAGACAGAGCCGTAAACCAGCCGGGAGAAGCCGCAGAACCCAGGCTTGGGTTCTTCGTGTGAGACATTCCATGTTTTATTTGCAAATATCTCACCGAGGGGTCTGATATTTTGAATTAAGTCTGATCTAATTATCACAGTCTGATCAAGGAGGCGGCCTGCTACATCGGGACGGCAACACGCCTCCTTCTTACGTTCAGATGTTTCTTTGGCAATCTTGCCAGGCTCCAGCCTCCCTGAGAAGATCTATTTCCACTTCTTGGGAGCTATTTTTGAGGAAAGATTGCACAGAAATTGGAGAACGAGCGGGTTGTCGCTGCTTTTGGAAACTGCACGTCTGAAAATGTAAGATGTATGAGAAAAACACGCACCAATTTCACGTCTTCCAGCAACACGGTCAGACCCAGGGTGGGAAGGAATCTGGAAGGGACACCTGAGCCTGCGGCACAGAGCTCGTCGCTTTGACCCGATACGGGACACACGTGCGAAAAGCTGGTCCTGAAAACGTTCCGGGAAGACGGGTCCCTTTGCCTTCTTCACCCTGAGTGAGCCAGCTCTCCGGGTTCTCCCAGGACCGCCCGACACGCATGCCAGCACCTGCCAGCCAGCAACACGGCGTTGGCTTAGCATCCAGGGGAGCCCAGCAGGCCACCGAACCTCTCTCTCAGGAACCTGACAGACCAAATACACACCCCTGCATAACCGATCAGAACTGGGAGAATTTCCAGGGATTCCACCTGCGGGCCTTGGGACCACCAGCTGCTCTGGTGAAGCAACATCAGAAAGACTCCGGGTCTCAGGCTCGACTAGGTTATAAGAAGAAGCATCATTATTGGTACTTGAGGGCACTTTTCCATGTCTGAAGCAAGATAGTTTGCTTATTGGAAATTTGCAAAAAAAAAAAAGGGTGTTTAGAACTGACAGTGTAAACTTAAAGCCAAGCCAAGCCCCGGACAGAGGCCCGCTGATGGAAATGGGAAGAACTCTTCTAGAAGCTTGTGGGCTCGCTCAAGCAAACCTCTGGAATGCACACCGTTTCCCACCTGACTTGGGAAAGCGGTCTGTGACCAGTGGTACCCAGGTTAGAGAAAACTCACCTAGGGGACGGTCCCTGATTCAAAGGCCAGGGGAGGAGCCAACCTGTGACATGTCCCCTCTCTGAGAGCCCCGAGGCGAGGGGTCAGGGTGTGCGCGGCCTACAGGTGCATCAGCCCGAGTCAGGGGGGCCACCGTCGTGACCCCCTGTCTCGAGCTAATGGGATGGGCTCCGGGTGGCTGCTTACAGGGGTCCCGCTGCCCGAAAGCGGCCTCTCTTCTGGGTCTGGTCCCCATGGCCTCCAAAGAGGCAGGCAGCGTGGGTGATGCGGACGAATCCATCCATCAAAGGGCCGTGTGGAAATTCCGCAGACCCGGTGCCTCTGGGGGGGAGGCCGGCGGGATTCGGAAGCTGCTGCGCGGAGCTGATCAAAGCCCGCAGGACACGGAGGGAGCGTTCAAAGAGACTCGGGGAGAGGGGGACCGCTGCCTTTCCGTCTTCTCGCCACCTGCTTCCACGTAGTTTTACCCACAGAAGTGGGACACCCACGGGAAGACGCATGGGTGCTGGCGCCGACCCTCTTGCACCCCCGTGTGCCCCCCGCTGCCCCTAGGGAGCGCGTGTGTACACCCTCCTGTCACACCACAAGCCATCAAATGACAGCGAAGAAGCTGGCTCTTTAGATAAGGACCTACAGATTTAATCCAAATATATTATGTGTGTATATCTATTGGAGAAAAATAACATTTATTGAAACAATGAGCCCAAGGTTGGAGGCGGTATTCCATGAACACACGGCCTTTAAAAATGGATTTCAGTTATTCTGAAAGTTAATACACCCAATACTTCCAAGTCTGAGCACATTAAACCTTGATAGATGAGCAGGAGAAATTGATAACCTGCTCAGTGTTCGAGAGTCTATCGAGAAAGATTTGATTCTCTACCTGGTACAGCCAACGAAAAGACACACTTACACACGTGCAAATTCAACCAAGAAATCTTTAAAACGCCGAGTCAGCCTATGAAACAGCTGTGTTTCATAGGAGGAGAGAAAAAAAAATGTTCAAACATAATGCAAATGACTCACAGGTTTGAAACAAGCCCACAGATCCTCCAGGAACACACGCATCCACTGAAACGCCAAGCCATGGACGGTGTACGAGACCCAGGGGTGCCAGGCAGATGGCCTGCCAGTGACTTCAGGGACAGATATTAGGCGACTCAGACCAACGCCTCACGGTAACCCCAAGAGGCCTTCCTAAGAGAGGAGTCTGGCAATGGCACCGCTGCTGCGCCGTTGCATCGGGACATGTGGATTCAGTGGCCTCTTGGAGGAAGAGGCACCAGCCCGAGCTCCCCTCCGCTCTGTCCGAGGCTTCGCACCTGCCCTCCCCGCAGGAACACTCAGCTGTGTCCTTTAAAGGGTGATCTGATGTTTCCAAGGCCAGGAAAACGTGTCACCCACGTTCCCAGGCCATGTCTCCCCTAGCTCCGCAGCCATTGGTCTCCCTTTCAGAAACTTTATAAGATGCATTGAGTATTTCCATCACATTCCCATGAAGTAAAGCCTCATATCAAGTTGCTCACTTTTCCTGGTCACCTAGTAAAGAGAATCAGACGGGGGGGGGGGGCGGTGGAGGGGGGCGTCTGTACCACCTCATCTTATCGCCGAATGAGCAAAGGGCAGAAGTTGCCTGATTTGAATTTGAAGCACTGAAGCAATAGGATACTGTCCTAAAATGCCCGTTTTCTGTGTGAAATACTTTCAGAAACTTTGCAGACAGATTTTTACACTGGAAGGGGGCTCCCCCGCAGCCCCCGAAAGCCCGAACGGGGTGTGGCTGCACGAGGGAGTGACACCTGCCTCTCTGCTGATGTTAAGATGCTCGGTGTCATGAGGCCCCTAAGGCATGACTCAGCTAAATTTAGAGCCCAGATCAAGACCTCCTCATCCCCCTCGGCTGAGGGGGAACTCAAAACAAGCCCAAATAGCACCACAGCCTGGTGCTCCTGCGTTCTCACCAGAAAACAGTCCGCTTGGAGGGACAAGACCTCCACAGGTTCCATCAAAGCATTTCTCGCGAGCGTGTTAAGCAATGATTTCCGAGCAAAGCCCCTGAGAAAGCCCCTGAGAAAGCCCCATGACCATTTCACTTCGCCATGTTCCTAGACCATATTTTGGGGGAAGCTTTTTTTTTTCCTGTGCTCCTTCCCCTTTTTATTAATCTGGATGGCAGAAAAGCACACATTTCATTTATGGTCTGGATTACACATTCTTATTAAACAAACCAGAGCTCATTACAAAATCAATATCAACTTAACCACCATGCCCCCAGGAGGAAGAGCACAAAGGTCACTCGGAGAAATTCAAACAATTTTCCTGCTGGAAGGGCATGATTTTAATTACAGATACTATTAATTAGAGCTGTCACTGGGAAGCTTTTTTCTGTTAATTATCACAAACGCAGCTCCAAGGATGCATTTGCAACCTGCACTTTGGTCAGAAGCCGTCATTTCTGCATGCGAGTCCAAGCCTCCCAGACTATCAATATTTTATATTCGAATTTCAAAGCGTATCAAAGGACGCCAGGCCTTCTCAAAACCTATCCCTCTGATCTCCCGTCTCACATCGGGGACGAGCTGGTGTGATAACTTATTTATGTCCCGGCACAGACCTGGCCCATGAGCCCCTGGCCCCCTGCACGGACAGTCCTGCTCGGGAGACTTGCTGGATGCACGCTTTCTTGCTTCTGTGACATTGTTTCCCAGGCTGCTGCTTCTTCGAACGTGGTTTTTCCTTTGCTTTGAAGCAAAGAGAGCGCTACATCAGAAATGCCAGCTCCCGCACATGTCAAGGTGTCATTTCTTCCTGGGAAAAGATGGTGCTGACACAGCTCAGGAAACCAGTTTTCTTCATTCAATACCAGTGAGAGCTCTGAAACGGGAAGAAGGCTCTCTCCTGGCCTTAAAGCAGGGCGAGCCTATAAATGCACCCCAGCTCCTTAGGGGACCTGGGGTCAGGGAAGCTCTCAGACAGGCTCCTGGACCACAGGGGTGGGGTGGGGGTGCCTAGAGGAGCTTGGCCCCAGCCCAGCCCAGCGCTGTAACTGCCATGATGGGATGATGACAACCTTTAACTTAGAAGGAGGTAAAACCGAACGTGTCACGTATGTGACACATTCCGCGTGACCACGTGACTCAAGAAAACAATGACGCTCCAGTGGGAGAACAATCTTTTACAAAATACATGGGCTGAACCTGAGAAGCAATGATTAAGCAAACAGCCTTCGCAGATGGGGACATGTACTTAGAGTTAACTTTGGTTTGGTTTAAGAAGCCAGAGGCCCTGACTTGTGTATATTCTGGGCTCGCATGGCTGTTAAAACTGAAGGTCTGTCCTTATAACGGGACATTATGCCCTCGGAAGGGTATGCCACATCTCCCGAACATTCTGTGCCTGTTTTTTCCTGTCTGGTTGGGCCTGAACTGGCCTCCCCTCCCGCTCCCTGGCTCCCACCTTATTCCCAGGTGTGTCTGGACCGCCCCTGCCTCGCCAGCCTGCAGCTCCGGCGCTGCTCTGCTGAAGGCATCGTGGTTACACCTGCCTCCCCCCAGACAACAGCAAAACGTGGCCACGGACCAGATCAGAGGACCTTTGCATAGGAGACCCCGAGAAAACGGGTGATTTAAGAGACATTTTCAAACAGTCACCCAACCACTTTACCTTACAAGCCCGGCATTTTTTTTTTTTTTTAAGCTAAGAGTGGCCCAAGTAAGGAAGGTAGCAGATAATCATAATTCGCCTATTGTACTTTTCTCACTTTTGTAACTAGCAACCTGCTCTCACAGCTAACATGAGACCATCCAAGAACCGCCTGAGACGAATGCAGAGCCGGAAAACTGTGGCTGCAAGTATTTACACGCATGCTAATGAGAAGTCTCAAATCGTCATCACAGAAGAACCCGAAGGATGTCTACACCAGCAACTGCTGGGCGTGGGGGAGGGGCCAGAGTCGAGTTTAACCATCTGTCTGCTCCAGCGACGCCTGGATGGAAACAGCGCTTGAGAAAGGCGCTGGTTACCTGGTAGGCGCTGGGGGCATCTGGGCCCAGGCTGCCCCCCAGTCCCGAGAGCTTCTCCTTCAGCCTGTGGTGAGAGCTGTGTCGCAGGCAGTAGATGACGCCGGATGCCAGGAGGACCCCCACGATGGCCACGAGGGAGATGAGGGTGAGCACGATGAACTTGGTGGAGTCTTCGGGTTCTGCCTGGTGAGGCAGGAGCCTGAGTTTGCTTTTCTGCAGAACAGGAGAGGGGGAGCGAGTTAGCACCCAGGAAATCAGGGCTCCGAAAACCATCCTTTTCAAAGGCAACCGAAAGCAGAAAGCGCAGCACAGGCCAGCTCTGGGCTGGTGTTTAACAGCAGTGTGGCCGGCCCGGAAAGCACGCCCAGGACCCAAAGCCAGAGGGACGTCGGAAGCGCACACCGCAGGCTGCGGTTTTCAAGAGGAAAGTTGGAAGCATCCCTTTTTTTTCTTAACAGCCATCGTGTCTCAAACTTAACAGAAAGTGGTTGGCTGCTAATGCACTGCCTTAAGTAAAACTAAGCGTCCAGCCCTTCTAAGCCGACGTGAGGGGGATTCAGAGGGTGGGCATCGAAAACGCTGGACTTGGGGATGGAGGGACGGCTGGGGTGCCTAGAGCCGCTGTGCTGAAGAGCAGCACACGTCCACGTCCAACTCGAGGCACCTGGTTTCGCTGAGTGGCCCGCTGCTTATTCCTGGTAATTCTGCAGGATGTTGCCATCCTGGGGGTAGAGTCCCAGCACAGGGGCGCGACGACACCCAGAGCAGAAGACCTGTCACTTCACACCTCAGCACTTTGCCCTGAAAGGAGCTGCAAGACGTGGGGGGGGGGGCGCGGAAAGAAAGCCGGGGGGCCAGGAGCTCCCTTGGCAGCAGGGGGCGGGGGGTGGGGGTAAGGGAGCTCAGGTCCCCGCGATGCCCTGCTTCACACTCCAGGAGGGGGTGGCTCAGAGCATCCGCTTGGTGGTTTGCCTCGTCTCCACGTGCAAAAAGTTGCATAGCGCTCGCCCTCATTAGCTTCATTATAAGAAATATTAGCAACAATTAAAAACGCCAGGGGACGATGGAAAGACTCCGGCCAGCACACCCTTCCGCAATTACTCGGAAAATGAATAGCAACGCGCGCCCCCGCCTCAGTCCTGGTGGCTACAAGATGAGAACAATTAGCAAACTCCTCTCCACCACCTAATTTCGCGTGGTAACAAAATGGATTTTTCCCCATGAATGCCTGGCCGGCCTATTCATTATCGCTCTTCTATTAGTAATTTTCTGCTCCGCATTCAGCCTCCCCGCTCTTCATCTCCCGTCGCCGAGTGTACACAGGGCCTCTGATGTCAGGCCGGGCCATTTTTATCTTGTAATCATAAAGGCCACCAAAGCAATTATCGCCGGTCTTGACTGGAAAAGCTGGTCATTAATTAGCCTCCTTTTTGCCTTCGGTGCCGCGGATTAGCTGGTGCCGGGACTGGGTTAATGGAAACGCGGGCGAAACGAGAAAAGACGCCGGATTTTTTTGCCTGGATGCGCGGCTCCGAGGAGGACGGCAGGTTCGCCAGCGGCGGGAGGGACGGAGCAGCGGGGACGCGAGGGGGAGGCGCCGAGGGAGGGGCCGGGGGAGGGACCCGGGACGCCCGGCGGGTGGGGGCGCGGGGCGCAGGGCGCGGAGCCCCCGGCCCGGGTGGCGGGTCCCCTGGTCAAGCGGGGAGCGGCGGGTGGGAAACCCCTCCCCCTCCCCTGCCCCCGCCCCTCCCTCCCCCCCTCCCTCCCTCCCCGGCCCGCAGAGCCGCTTCCAGAAAGAAGGCACCCCAGGGCTGCCCGATCACCCCCGCCGCCCCCGCTCCCCTCGGCAAAGGTCCCCGCCCCGCGCGCCCGGAGCCCAAACCACAAAAATAAACAGGCGGGACCCATCCGCGGCTCCCGTCGGCCGGAAAAGGGCTCGACCCCCGCTCCCCACCTCCCGCGTTCGCGCCCATCCGCCTCGGCGGGTTAAAAAGGGGCGCCCCCCACCCCACGCCCTCCCGGCCAGGCGGCGCCACCGGGCAGCTCAGACCCTGCCCGGGACGCGCCCCCGGAGGGCGCCAGCGAGGCTCCAGGCTGCCCCCGGCTCTTGGTCCGACGATGCGCCCCTCCCCGAGGTGCCCCCTCCGCTCCCGGGGAGACGCCCGACTCCACACGCGGCCCCCCGCGCCGCTCCGAGCCTCCGCAGACCGAGCAGAGACAACAAAGAGGGGGCGCGGCCGACAGAGGGGGCGTCCCCCGCTCGGCTCGCCGGGCGGTCACTGCAACCCCACCCCCACCCCGCCCCAGGCTTCCGGAGGACCCCCCAGGGCCCACGTGGCGGACTGCGTCTGGGAACAGGGGCTTCCGGAACGTTCCTTCCCCGCGATGGAAAGCGCACACGCGTGGTGACCAGCCCGGCTCGGAGGGAACGCGCGGTGCCTCCGTGTATGGCGGACCCCTCAGGGCGCCCCCGACGGCCACGGCCGTCCGTTCGCAAAGGCGCTGGGGACCGAGGCCGGGAGCAGGCCGAGGGCGCTGGGTCCCGCCGAGCAGGGCGCCCGCTGGCTCACCGTGTGACTGGCACAGACGCAGCTCGATTGTCGCTCGCTCCCAGGTGAGAGGCCAGGAACGCGCAGGGAGCCCCGCGGACGGGACGAGGCCGGTGGCGATGCCTGCACAGGACCCTGGCCCAGATCTGGGGCGACAGACGAGACCCCGAGGGATGCTCGCGGGGGGAGGCCCGGCAGCCTAAGCGTCGCTGCTGGCCCAGCTAGGTCCTTGTTGCCGGAAACCGACGGTCACCGAGACCCGCGACGTGCTCCCCGGCTGCTCCTCAAGGGGCGAGCTTGGAATTTACTCAGAGGTTAAAGAAAAATGTCAAGGAGAGTGACTGCCCAGGTCCCTCCTCCTGGGCCCCGATCGCCTCCTCCCAGCTTCCCAGACCCCGCTGGGTCCGGGTGCTCCCGGGAGGGAAGAGGACGGCCGCCACGCCCACTGAGCCCCATTCCCTATAATCTCCTCTAGCCGCCGGCCGGAGCTGCCCGCGGAGAAGGGTGACAGTGGCGTCCAGGCTTCCATCCGGCAGCCCACGCTCAAGGAGGCCCTCCTGCTGCCGGGGGAGGGGTCCCTTGGAGGTTGGGGTCAGTGGCAGGGGTCATGGTGGGGCCTGGACAGTGGGGCAGGTGGAAAAGGTGAGGGAGAGGCAGGGGTCTGATGGGAGAGCAAGCAGGATGTTGGGGGGGGGGCTGGTTCCCACCACTCTGACCACCAGGTCGCAGGCTCCTAGGACCAGGCTGGGAACCCTCCCTCCTGCTGGCCCTGGGCACCTCAGTCCCAGGTGACTCCAACATCCTACCCGCTGCGGTCCGGAGGGTCAAGTCAAGAGGAAACACTGTAGGCTGCCTGTCTGGTCTTAGGAGTCCCATAAGAAATAAAAATGTTAATTTTATTTTTTTTTAATTAAAGGGAGGGACCGCCCCACCTTGGCATAGCGATTGAGTTTCAATAACGACGACTGTTTGAAATCCTTTCTTTTTTGGGGGAGTTAAAACATATCTTAACCCCCTGGCAGACCAGGATATTTAAGAGGAAGAAAAGGCTGCTGTTGCTTCAAAGGGAACCCGAAGCACATCCTGCCCGGAGTGACCTGGAGCCCGGGCTCCCGGAGGCTGAGCGACTGGAACTACAGGTGCTCTCCTGCAACCCTGGCCTGGGGCTGGGCCCTGCCGAGAGCCCTCCACTAATTACAGGCATCTTGTCTGTCTTGACTTGAAATGGAAAGAAAAATAATGTTTAAATATTTATGACTTTGACATTTACAGTCCAGCAAAAAGCGGACCGACCGCCCCCTGTACGGTGGCAGCTCGCCTCCTCCCGGAAAGTTGGGAGCAGGGAGGAGGGAGAGGGAGGGCGGAGGAAGGAGCAGGCCTGAGCACCCTGGTCACACAAGGACCCCGGGCTGTCTGGGTGCCCCAGGGTGCTGGGGACGTACAGACAAGCACTTACTACGAAGCTGTGAAAACAGAAAAAGTACGATTTTTAACATTATTCAGAAGAGCTGGGTCCACTTCACATCACGTTAGATGTATCTCGAGAATAAACGGAAGCACCAAATTGCCTGCTTCTTCCACTCGACCACCTCCACCTGCAACTCCTTGCATTCAGAATAAGAAAATACTGCCAGAGCGGTGACTGGTAGCACATGTGTGACCACAGCGACAATCAGTGGAACTGCTCTGAGGATCTACAGGCACTTTTCCGACCTATTTAAACGATTTTGATCTGTGCTTGTAAGTGCAGATCCGTGGGGCTTCCCTTACATTATCTTCTGAGCCATTTTTGGCGACATGTCTTCAAAACTTTTATTTTTAGCTGTCCACGTGGTAAGCTTAAGATAAAAGAGGAGAGAAGGCAAGAGAACATTCTAAACCCAAACGTGATGGTGAGAACCGTAGCAGCCACACAGACCCACAACTTTATGGTAAAAGCATTTGTTGACAGGTCGAAACATGCAGTATTTTTCCAAGGCAGTGCAGTGTAACCCGTTGGCCAGAGTAATTCATTATTCAAGTCATTGACTTCCATTTGAAAACACACTTGTGCCTCCAAACTCATGGGCATACGCATGTGATTTCATTGATACTAAACTTCTAATGTTGTCCATGTTGTCACTTGTATCATTTCTAAAGAATTTGCAAACGCAGGCTACTCCTGTGCTCCTCTGCCGTGTTAAGTTACTACCATTCTAAAGACCTTTTTCCCCTGTAGAATTAATGTTAAACTACTAATGAATTGCTAAAACACATCTGTCTTTGGTTTCCCAGATGAATCACCTTAGAATTATTTGGAAATATCACACTAACTACTAAAATCTATTTACTAACATATAGTAACTATCACTTTAAAGCTGATCCCCAAAAAATTTTTTTTAAACAGTTTTCAGGCCCTGGGAATGGCCAAACTTAAAAATATGGAGGGGGGGGGTCCTTAAAATATTTTGAAAGTATTTTTGAAAGCTGTTAACCGAACTATTTTTAATTTGGAACTTGCCACAGAATTCTAATAAATGAGAGAAGTCAGGCGGAAATAATCGTGTATTAATTCTCTGCATTACAAAATCTTTTCAGAAGCTATTATCAGAGCAAGAGGCATTGCAGTCTGAATTCAGGGTGGGAGAAATCCTTTGTGCAACTGAAGGCTATTGTTCGCCTGTGCAGATGAAATTGTACTTGCAAATCTGCCATTCAAGTAGCCAAAAAGGCGGGGGGCATATAGGCAAAAGAAAACAATCTCCAAGAAATAATTATTCTTAAATATAAACTTTAATGAAAATAAGTGGGGATATGCTGTTTTCCAATAGGCTATTTGTTAAGGTTTTTCCACACAAAAGATTGTAAACTGTCCATTTGCATCTTCGAGCACTTCTTTTTTTTTCATCAGTTTTGGGGAAATAACGCTGTTTGAAGGTATCAGGCACGATTTACGTGTACAGTGGGAAAAACCCCCCTGGGTGAACGGATTTTTAGCAAAGATGGATAAACAGCAAATGGGCTCGGAAAAAAAGGAGGGCGGCCCTCTGAGAAAGGAGCGACGTGGCTGGGCCCCAGGAGGAAGCCTGTCCAGCCGTCTTTCCCACCCACTGCCGGCGTTTTTATTGCACCCAAACTCGGACTCGACCAATAAACTTGAAGCGCGGCTCCAGGCCCGCGCTGCTGGCTGCCGGCTGCTGGCTGCTCGCTGCTGCCTGGGTCTGCGGCACGCACGGTCGGCCTGCGGCCGCCAGGACCCAGTGCGCGCCCCTGAGGGCAGGTGTTCCCGGGTCCCCCCTGCTTGGAAGGAGTTTTTCCTCCGCCAGAAGCAAGCCCTTCTCAGGACTGGGGTTTCTGCCTCTTCTCCTTTACCGAGGCTGGGAAGCCGCATCCTAAAGACTCTCTGGCGTCGCGGGTCAGGACCCCGCGGCGGTGCCACTGGGAGCGTGGGTCCCGGGGGCGCACGGCCGTTTTCGGCCCCTCCCCTTCCACCCGCCGGGCTTTCTCGCTTCTCCCCTGTCCCTCCTCCCTTTCTTATTTACACGATCCGCAGAGGGGTCGGAAAGATCAGACCGCAGCGCCGGACACAAAGGGTAGAGGGTTCCTGGGAGCCTCGGGTATTCACAGCACAGAGGGGGGTCCCCAGGCGGCCTCAGCCCGCTTCCCGCCAGGACAATGCGAGGGCCCAGGCTTCCCCGCCACAAAGCGCGCGGGCCGCGGGCCCCGGATCCGTGTCCCCAGCGAAGCCCGCGCCCGCTCCGGGATCCGGGAGCGGCACAGGCCCCCTGCCTCACCTCGCCGCCCCTCTCGGGAGCCAAGCGGGGGTACTTAGCTGCGAGGGGGCCGATCCTCCTGTGCTGATAAAGAGAAGGAGCGTCGGTCTCCTTCCTGCACGTGAACCTTCACCTCCTCGCACTCTTGTTCGCATCTCAGTTCGGAGCAGGCTGGCTTGTCCAGGACCACGTGGACCCGCAGCACCCCTGACCCCAGGCGGAGAGGCTCCCCGGGGCCGACCAGGGGCCCCTGGACTCCAGAGCGAGAGGATGCGAGGGGCAGGGAGAGGGGTAGGGGGCCCGGCCCAGGACGCAGGGCGGTTGGCGGGCGCAGGGCGGTGTGCACGGCGGCCAGGGCGGCAGGGACCCACGGGGTGGGGGGGTGGGGGTCCTGGCCACCTTCTGGCTGTGCAGTTGGGGGGTGCGGTAGGCACTGGAGACTGTGACAGATTCCCCCCCCCCCCCGCCCCAGCCTTCCAGCGTGGAGCTGGGCGAGCTCTGAGCGCTGATGGCACTAAAGCGCGGGAGTCCCTCCCCGGCTCTAGAAGGCCTATTCGGCTGAGGTTTCCACTCCTCTTGTGGGGTCTGTCTGGCTGCCCCTGCCCGGCTTCTCTAAAGCCTCGAAGCAGGTCCCAGTCCAGAACCACACAGGTAGTTAATGAAGGAAGGAGATGAAGTCCCTCATTTAAGCAGCTCCGCGGCAGAAGTTTCTCTGGCGAGCACGCGCCCGCCTCACCTTGGCGTGGGGGGCGGGGAGGGGGGAATCGCAGATGCCTTTTGGGGGAGGGGAGGCGGCCGCTCCGAGGCGTTTCTCCGACCGGCTAAGGGTTGTCAGAGAACCACGCGCGCTCTCTCAACGCCCCGCCTGCCCATCCTGCGTCCTCCTGGGACGCCTCGACAGCACAGGGGCGCGCTCCTGGACCCAGAGGAGGAGGGCGAAGGGCGCCCCAAAATGGGCTGGGAGGAAAATGCCCGCATGTTGGTTCCTCTCCACCCTGGCCGCTCACCCTGTCCTTCAACCCTCCCCCCATGGGCGCCCCCCGCCCCCTCTCCAGAGGGTCTGAACTGCCCCGAGTGGCTCGGAGAGAAGTCGGAGAAGCCGCTGTCCCCGCTCAGCCTCGGGGGTCTCCGCGGGGCGCTAGGAGAGGGACAGAGCCCACCCCTCAATATCTGCGTCCGGGAAGAGCTGCGACAACCGGGCCATCCTGGGTTGCCCACCCTCGACCACTTAGGGGGATGACCTCACACGCAGACCTTCCCAGCCAAACAGAGCCTTTGACAGGCGTCCTGCTGCGAGTCGGAGTTTAGCTCCTGGACCGGTCGCCCATCCGAGCCCTCCGCACCCTCCACCCTTCGGAGGCTCCGGTTCCGAGCCCCGCCACCTACACGCCTCGGTGATGCCCTCGGTGGATCCCTCCCGCAACCGACCCACCCCTGTCCCCTCTCCTACGGCCCCACCAATGCCCACGCCCCGGCCCGGCGCCCCTGGTTACCTGTAGCGGGGCGGGCGCCCGGCGCCCAAGCCGGAGGAGAGAGGGACGCGTGCCCGGCCGGTCGGCCTCGGGGCGCGGCGGCCGTGGGCAGCGGCGGCGCCATCACCACCGCCGCCAGCCTTTTCCCTGCGCCGGAGCCACAGACGAGCGGGGCCATCCTGCTTCTGCCCACAAACTTCTAGGGCAGCCGGCGGAGACAAAGGTGCCGCGCCGCGGCTCCGCGGGCCGTGGCAGCGCCCGCGCCAGCTCGGAGCCCGCGGGAGCCTGCAGCTCTGCTCTGGCGCTCGGCCGGGCTCTGCGCGCTCCGCCGGGGCCCGGCCCCCGGGCGAGGCGCTCGAGGCAGGGCACGGCGAGGACCCGCGCAGGGCTGGGCGCGGGACGGTCCCCGCAGGGCCTCCGGCCGCGCGCACAGCTCCATCCAGCGCGGCCGCCGCGCCCCGCCTTATATCCGGCCCGGCGCGCACCCGGCCGGCGGCGGCGCGGCTCGCGGCCCAGCCACCGGTTGCTATAGCGATGTCCCCCCCACCCCCCACATGTTGCTGACAGCAATTGGCTAAGGGGCCGCGGCTCTCCACACACCCTCTCCCGCCCGAGACTATGAATGGACATCGGCTTTGTCAGTCACTCGCACAGCGCGGCAGCCCGGCCTTCGCCTTTTCTTTCTTTTCAGCCTTTCTCCCTTTCAGCGTTCGAGCCGCACTTCATAGCGGGCAAGTTCAGGGTACCACTCACGGGAGAGGGCACTCGGCAAGAAGCGTCAACCTGCCGGGCCCTGCTGTGACCTCAGCGGCGGGAGGGGTGGGGGCGTAGAAACTCTCTGCAAGAGAAAAACTCGGGACTCCTTTTATCCTAGTTCGTTTTAGCACGTATGCCCTGGGGGCCTTTTGCTCCCTTTCCGAACTGGAGCTGGCCGATCACGCCCGCAAAAGGGCGAATAAATGCCTCCCCGCAACCGCCCGCCTCTCTGTGGATCCCGCCCGGGTTTTTAGGTCTCCGATGCGCGCACAAAGCGCCTTGCGGCCGCGGGAACTAGGGAGAACTTTGCCGTCATTCGGTCCGGCGAATTGCGGGCCCCTAGCCCCAAACGTCGGGCACAGACAGCGGGGAAAATGAAGCGATCGAGCTGCGCCCTCGCTTGCCCAGGTCAGAACCCTGGCCTGGCCCACTGTCCCGAGAGGCGGGCGGAGCCGGGACACAGGGCCGCGTTCCCAGTCGCTCGCGCCTCCCTGAGCTCCCTGACCCCAGGTGCCGGCCCAGGCTGCGAGTCGGAGTCAGGCTGGCGGCGGCGCCCAAGGCGGAGCAGGGGCCGGGGTTGGGGCGGGATGGGGAACCAGGCCGGCCGGGCCTTTCGACTGGCCGCTCCGTCCGCTCCCCCGTCCTTTCTCTCCCCACCCCCAAGCGCCCGCTGGACCCCCCGTCGCAGCTACAGGTTGGGGCACCCCCAGGGCGCGGCAGCCCCCGCCGAGCAGCCGAGGGCTGAAACCCAACATCTGTGTGTACAATGCACTCTCCGAGGCCCACAGCTGCAGGAACAAGGGGAAGAAAGAAAGGAGTGGGGAGAGAGCTTGTCACATGCAGATGACAGTCTACGGAGGGCTCTTTAGTTTCTCCTTTTCTGGAAGCCCCGGCGCCCTCCTCCCGATCCCCCGCTCCCCCCGCCTCCCCATTGTTCCTGCGCTCGGGACAGCTGGAGCCGGCGGCCTGCGCGAGCAGGGCGGCCCCTCCTAACCCGACGCCCCTCCTGCGCACACCCGGCGGTCCCCGCGCCTGCCCCGGCCCCTGCCGGGCAAGCTGCGGCCCCGCCCCACCGGGGCCTCCCTCCCACCCCACCGGCGGAGCCGCACCGCGTCGCCGCCCTCCCTTCCCCCAGGCGCGGCCCCCAGATCTGCCCCGAGCCCAGGGCCTCCCCTCCGCTTCTCTCGGGGAAACAGAAGCGCAGAAACCCCTGGGCCAGGGCTCGGGGACGAGGGCCTTGGGGAGTGTTTGGCTCTGTCTAAAAGCGTCTTCGGACCAAGGCCTAAGCAGAGCTCTTTCACGTGGTATCGGTAGGGGCTGGGAGTCCAGGGCTTCGAAGGGCCGGGCCGGGTAGGCCTGAGTAGGTCCCAGCTGGCGGGCGCGGGCGCTCTGCTGGCCGCTCTGCCCGGCTTCGAGGAGCGAGAGGGGAAACTCCACTGGGGAGGGGGAGAGGGGAGGGAGGGTAAAGGGAAACTGCGGCTCCTCTCGAGGGACCCACCGCACTGCACCCCGCCCCCGGCTCTCCTCTGCAGACCCCTGTCCGCGGCCCGACCGCCCCTCCCCAGAGCGGCCCGATCGCCCGCATCCAGGGCCCCGCGCAGCGCCAGGGGCCGCCACCTGGGGCCAAGGCCCGACTGGAGGAGCTTCCTGTCTCTCCCTGCTGTCCTCCAAGGGGATCGGGTAGACCCGGTGCCTCCTGGAAAGCGGAGGGGGAGGAGGTAGGGAGAAGGAGGAGGAGGAGGAGGAGGAGGAGGAGCCCGGAGGAGTCCGGGCGGGGTGAGGGGGTAGGACGGCGAGAGAGAGGCCGAGGGGGCCGGAGGCCTGCGGGAGGGGACCTCCGCCCTCAGCCGGGCTGGGAAGCGGCTTCTCCATAGCAACGGCCTGTGTACGCTCCCGCGGGCGGGTATGTGCGCGCGCGCGTGTGCGCCGGGGAGTGGGTTCCAGAGCCTCCCAGCCCCGGGTCTGGGGCGGGGGGCTCACAAGCCTGGGGCGACGGGCAGGGAGGTCCTCTCCAGGACTGATGGGCTGGCCTCCGAGATGCCGAGGACGCCGTTGAGTCCGGAACGCCGCGCCAGGCACGGAGCGCGCAGGGGGACGTGCCTAGGCCCCTCGCTGCCCAGGCCCGCCTGCTGCCGCCACCGGGCCCTGGGACAGCGGGGAAGTGGGCGCGGGCAGTGCGTCTTCACCGAGACCCAGCGCGGTGCCGCATCGCGAGGCGCGGCGGGGAGGGCTCGGGCCCGGCGGCCGCGGCTGCCGCGCCCCCATCCCCGGCCCGCCCGGGTCGGCCAGGAGCGCCTGGGGGGTTGGCTGGCGGGGGTTAGTGGGGCTCGCATGGCCGCCGGGGACAGGAGCTGGGGACCTCACCACCCCGGGGAGCACCTGGCTGGTTCACCCGCGCCGGAGTGGAACCTGCACGAGCTCCGATCCGCCGCGAGCAGCTCCGGGATCCCGCGAGTGGCCCGGCCTCGCGCGCTGCAGGCCGGGCCAGTCCTGAAGACGCGACCTCGGCGGCCTCCCTCCGCGCTGGCCCACCAGGTGCTCGTCCCTCGCGCTTTTCTTGCCCTCGAATCGCCACGAGCCCCATCAGGTGTGAAGACCTTGCTCGGAAGGGCTGGGGAGGGGCCCGCGGGGCGGCCGGGTCCAGTCCTTCGGTCACCAGGCGAGCAAAGACCCCGGCGCGGCCACCATGGCTGGCTCCACGACAGCGCAGAGAGGACCCTGGCCACGTCGCCCGGGGCCCCTGGGAAGGTCATCAGAGGGTCCGCGACCGGGGAGAAGGAACGCAGGGACACAGAAGGGGCTGCAGCTCAAAGCCAGGCACGGTCCTGCTTTCCTTACACACATGATACACACGTTAAATAAGTAAGTACATCAATAATAAGTGAATAAACACATTCATTTTACGTAGCGAGTTTTTGCAGGTGTCCCAAAGGATTTCACTTCCAACATCAAAGGGGCGCATTCCAGATTTAATCTGAATTTAATGACTTGTCTTTCTAGTGCCTTCAGGCAGGATGGGTGGGGTCCGTGGTGGCCCCATTGGCTTGCTGGTGGACACTTTTAAATAGTTCGATGGGCCTTAAACTCTTAATGCAGTTTTTTCTTTCTTTTTTTTTTTTTTTTGTAAGCAGAAAGGTGGATTTTTCTCGCCCACACTCCGGTGCACACAACTCGGGCTGCTCTTTGTGGGGTCGGTGACTTGTTCTTTTAGCGGCGCCCACCCCTTCCTCCCTGTCCTCCAGAACCCGCTCCTGACCGAGGCGCCCTCACTAGCAGAGCTTTAAAGATAAGTGGACTTGGCCCGTGGACTTCATTTAAAAAAACTGTATTATACTTTAGGTTCTGATCCTTTTCGTTTGTTTCAGAAACGGGTCCATGAGTCCACTGGATTTTCATTCGCTTTGCCTTTATTTTAAAAATCTTCCTTCTGGAAGATCCTTCAGGAGGAAAGTGTTTTGACAATAATCTAAGATTAGGTTCAGCTAACATCTTGAAGCATGAAGGATCAAGTTAGGACTTTTTTTTTTTTTTTGTCATGCGAGCTTAGCCTTCATTTAATAATGCATTTAAATGCCCACCTTCAATGACATTTTCAGAGAATTCTTGTACAGGATGCAACATGTTTTTGAGAGGCGTGTTCACGGAAATCACTTATATATGATAAATGAGTATATTATTTATATAGCAGTGAGGACTGTCTAGCTGATGAATAAAAAGTATAGTATATATAAGACTCCCTCACACTCACAAAGGAGCGAAACAATATAAAGAGTTTAAAATGATATATTGACCTTGCTAAGACTTCTTTTATTTTATTTTATTTTATTTTATTTTATTTTATTTTATTTTTTGTCTTTTTGCCATTTCTTGGGCCGCTCCCGTGGCATATGGAGGTTCCCAGGCTAGGGGTCCAATTGGAGCTGCAGCCACCAGCTTACACCACAGCCACAGCAAAGTGGGATCCGAGCTGCTTCTGCGACTCCCACCACAGCTCACGGCAATGCCTGATCCTTCACCCACGGAGCGAGGCCAGGGACCGAACCCGCAACCTCATGGTTCCTAGTCGGATTCGTTAACCACTGCGCCATGACGGGAACTCCCTAAGACTTCTTTTAAAGTGAAGTTCACATTTGTTATGTGTAAAACCTACTGTTCTATGAGAAGAATCTCATTTTCAATTTAGGGAACATCAAACTATAAGAGATCATATATTTCAGTGCCTAGGAGAAATGTCCAATGCACTAAATTATCAAGGAAAATGTATTTTACGACGGTCCTGGGAAACATGACTATTATAAAGATATTATTATAAAGAAGAACGACACCCATTTCAGAAATGTTCAATAGCATGGTGAGAGACCATGGTAAAAACACCTTCTAGGATACTTGCTTGATTTCAGAAAATCTGAATCAATTGAAAAAAAAAGTAAAACAATACTATCAAATAGTGGGACACAAGTTATACTTAAAATACTTTTGATTTATAAATCCACGTATAAAAATGATTTTAAATTGTAAAAATGAACGGTGATCCTTTAATACTGTAGGTATGTATAGCGTATTTTAATACACATACAAGACTAAAGAAAATAACAATTTATATCAACGAATACATTTGGAAGAGCAAGATGGTTTATTTAGTTTTACGACCTCTTTAGTGCAAAGTCACTGGCACAGATAATTTTCTAGAAAGGAGACTTGGACGGGTCAGTATCGATGACTCTAAACTGGACTTCATTTGCTGAAGAGCAGTTTGTTTTCCAAGGACAGTATCTGGAAGAGCATTCGACACTAATGCCAAGTCCTTATTCCTGGTGATGGAAGAGAAGTCCGTTGCAACCCCGGGGCTGCATTTCTGTGGGTTCCTCACCCCTCTCCTTGGCGTTAAAAGCAGGACAATCAAATTCACCAACTGGGGAGATTCTTTAGTCACTCAAAGATATT
Source organism: Phacochoerus africanus (assembly GCF_016906955.1). NCBI lineage: Eukaryota > Metazoa > Chordata > Mammalia > Artiodactyla > Suidae > Phacochoerus > Phacochoerus africanus. The sequence continues at coordinate 1,156,794 of NC_062559.1, read as the reverse complement.
GCTGTGAAATCTTGAACCTTGAGCAGAATGGAGGCATCATGAAATTATTGGTTCAAATACTTTCTTTCAAGGAAAACATAAATTCTTTACTCAAAACACACACGCAAAGTCTTTTGTGTGTGTGTTTTGAAAAAAATTACGAACCGATTTCAGCTTTTATCATTAATTCTCCAGTTGGCTCCTATTCAGAGGAGTCTAGAATTTTGGAAATACAGAGACAGGAGCTCTGTTAGGAAGCAGTGGCTTTAGCATGAACACCTGGAACTGAGGTCCTAAGACCAAAAAATGTATTTCAGCAGGAATTTATGCTTGAGGGAGTGGTGAACAAACATGTAGGAAATTGTTAGACTTTCTTTTTCAAACTCTGAAACTACAGGTCCTGTAAGGATGAGAAACGCCTCAGAGCCTGACTCTTGCTATTATTAGTCTGTCCATGAAAAGTCACATATGCTGAAAACTTTTCACGGTGACCTTTGATTACAAACAGAATGTCCTCGCTGCAGGTTGATTTGAACTTGATCCCTAGATTCCAGGGGCTAGAAGGGATCTTGCTTTTAATGTTCCTCTTTGTAAAGATCTAACCTTTTGTTGTTTTCAAAATAAGGCTATCAAATCCCTATGTAATAACTGATGTTCGCGAGAGCGCATGTATATACATGTCCCGGACTAGATTTTATTCTTCTTCACAAAACTGAGCTAAAATTCCTCAGAGCAAATGTTTGCCAGAAAGACTCATTTCCACGTGCACGAGAACTGAACATTTTTGCAACGGGCTACGGTGTGCCGTTATTGTCAGACGAAGGGAAACAACACAAAATAGTGTGTGAAGAACCCGTACGTTCTTTGTGTCTTTTTCGGTGAAAAGCGCTTTCACCGACTTGGTCGGTTGCAAACTCCAGGTCCGCTATGATTGTTTGGAAACAGTGTTTTTCCTTAAAGCAGAACAACGATTCAAGCACAGGTTTATTTCATAATTATATATTTCAGCTTTCTGCTGTTCACATTTACTTTATTTAATTTATTATTTATTTATTTATTTTGGTCTTTTTTAGGGCCGCACCTGCCGCATATGGAGGTTCCCAGAGGAGGGGTCTCATCAGAGCTGTGGCTGCCAGCCTACACCACAGCCACAGCAACGTGGGATCCGAGCCACGTCTGCGACCTACACCACAGCTCAGGGCAACGCCGGATCCTGAACTCACGGAGCGAGGCCAGGGATCGAACCCGCAATCTCATGGTTCCTAGTCGGATTCGTTTCCGCTGCGCCATGATGGGACCTCCTGTTCACATATACTTTTAAGGAAAACAGCCACTATTACTATACAAAAATAGGCTCCCACAAAATGGAAAACAGTGGCAGCCGGACGAGCTTGGCTTAGCACCTGAAGTTGACTGAAGGGGAGCCGCTGAAACGGGCTCCCTTCTGATTTTATGTCGCAAACGTGTACACGTACTGAGATCTAATGGGGGCAGAAATTCAGGAAGAAGCCGGGTGCCTGTCATTCTGACACCGCAGGGAGCAATTCCAGAAGGTGGAGGGTTTGCTGTCACTGCAGAATTTGGTATCGGAATTCGTAGGAATTCACCCTTGGCTGCCAGGTAGCCAATTGCATAAAAAAGAGGTGAATCCTCTCTGCAGATGGAGCATGAGCTGCCCTGGCCTTTTAACAAGAAGGGTACGAAATTAGCAGAGGATCTTACAGAGGGGCCGTGAAGTACTGAGTTTTAAGATTCTTACAAACCTGCCTTATGTATATATTAGGATATCAGGATACACGCGTGCGCACACACACGTGTGTGTATATATCTTTCGATTCAGACACTTTAGGAAATTACATGCTTATTTCACCCTTTCTCTGTCCCACTTGACATTCCTGTTCAGAATTATCTGGAGATGGGCTCAAACAACACCAGAAATCTGGTCTTATATTTTCTAACCACTTTTGACTTCGGATTCCCCCCACACCCTATTATTTCATCGGATAACCCCCTATTTCACCGTCCTTATCTCCCAATAGCTCTTGAGTATTTTAAAAAACAAAATAAACTTTTAAAGAAAGGGCACTTCCTACTATTAAGACTTTTTCTTTCCCTTTGGTCTTGCTGGGGCCGCATCTGCAGCACGTGGAGGTTCCCAGGCTCAGGGTTGGATCAGAGCTGTAGCCTCCAGTCTACACCACAGCCACAGCAACGCCAGATCCGAGCCGTGTCTGCAACCTACACCCACAGCTCACAGCAACGCCAGATCCACTGAGGCCAGGGATCGAACCCGCATTCCTCATGGATACGAATCGTATTCTTAACTCGATGAGCCACAACAGGAACTCCAAGACTATTTTTTAAAAAAGGCTGTTGCAACCCAAATGTCCATCGACAGAGGATTGGATTCGGAAGATGTGGTATATATACACAATGGAATACTACTCAGCCATAAAAAAGAATGACATAATGCCATTTGCAGCAACATGGATGGAACTAGAGAATCATCCTGAGTGAAATGAGCCAGAAAGACAAAGACAAATACCATATGATATCACTTATAACTGGAATCTAATATCCAGCACAAATGAACATCTCCTCAGAAAAGAAAATCATGGACTTGGAGAAGAGACTTGTGGCTGCCTGATGGGAGGGGGAGGGAGGGGGAGGGATCGGGAGCTTGGGCTTATCAGACACAACTTAGAATAGATTTACAAGGAGATCCTGCTGAATAGCATTGAGAACTTTGTCTAGATACTCATGTTGCAACAGAAGAAAGGGTGGGGGGAAAATGTAATTGTAATGTATACATGTAAGGATAACCTGACCCCCTTGCTGTACAGTGGGAAAAAGAAAAAAAAAAAAAAGGCTGTTGCCCAGGGCGGTGCCCCAAGTGTGGCGAGCCGTGATGGGGTGGGGGGAGGAACCCAGTAGCAACCCCAGGCAACACTGGGAAGAATAAGTGGCCCCTGTGGTCTCAGCGTGTTCAGAAGAGAATCAGTCGCTGCTCTGCCTTTGGGTGTCCCGGTTTGGTTCCCGTGACAATGGCCTGTGGGTGGGAATGGCCTTCTTCGGGGTGAGGTTCAAGGTGTCCTTATCCTCTTCCCCCCACATCAGTTCCTGGCCCTTCTTTCAGGCAATGACTTGTCACCCTCACTCCTGGTCCTCACCTGTGCCCACGGAGCCTCGCCCTGGCGGCCTGTCTCCTCGGCCGCTGTCCTCACTGCAATCCACTTCACCCACTTCCTTCCTTGCTGATCCCACCAGCTCCTCCCCAGGTCCTCCGAGGTTGGCTCCCTTTCCGACAACTGGCCAAGCGCACAGCTGGGCATCCTGCGTCATCTCCTGCGGTGCCCCCTCCCCTGCTCCTCCTCGCCCCACCTCCGCCCTGCAGCATGTGGCGCTCCCGGACCAGGGATCAGATCTAGGCTGCAGCTCCACGATGCCTGATCCATTTTTTTTTTTTTGGTCTTTTTGCCTTTTCTAAAGCCGCTCCTGCAGCATATGGAGGTGCCCAGGCTAGGGGTTGAATCAGAGCTGTAGCCCCTGGCCTACACCAGAGCCATAGCAATGTGGGATCCAAGCCACGTCTGTGACCTCCACTACAGCTCAGGGCAACGCCAGATCCTTCACCCACGGAGCAAGGCCAGGGATCGAACCTGTAACCTCATGGTTCCTAGTCGGATGCATTAACCACTGAGCCACGATGGGAACTCTCTCAATGCCTGATCCTTAACTCACTGCACGGGGATGGAACCTGCGTCCTAGCACTCCCAAGATGCCCCTGATGCCCCGGTGCCACAGCGGGAACTCCTCCTACACTGGACCCCTCGCCTTCAGAACAACAGTGTGCTCCAGACCCGTCAGCCTCTCGCATACACATGCCCACACCAACTCACACAGTTATACGCCGTCCACACACCCCACCAACCATGTCACGTGCACACAATCCTCTCACATACGTGTGCACACACACACACACACAATCGCCTCTCGCGTGAACACGCATCCTCTCACACATGTCAGCTTACACACGTACCTCGTATGTGTGTGCACACAGCAGCTGGCACGCGCATCTCACATACACATGCATGCTTTTGGGCATGTGGAGAAGATGCCACTGCTGAGCATGGCTGTGGTGACTCGTGTCCCGATGGCTTCCTCTCCACGCACTGTCCCACTGAGCCTCCCTCCAGGAGACCCCAGGTTTGTGTGCTGCTATTTCCATTTTTACAGGTGAGAAAACCAGTTTTGAGAGGTAGAGTAAATCTCCTGAGCTGGTCAGGGCTAGGGCATCAGTAAACACACACACACACACACACACACACACAAGCACAGGCTCTTTTACGGAAAGAGTATTTTTTGTCTTTTTAGGGCTGCACCTGTGGCATATGGAGGTTCCCAGGCTAGGAGTCCAATCGGAGCTGCAGCTGCTGGCCCACGCCACAGCCACAGCAACGTGGGATCCGAGCTGCATCTGCGACCTACACCACAGCTCATGGCAACGCCGGATCCTTAACCCCCTGAGCGAGGCCAGGGATCGAACCTGTATCTTCATGGATGCTATGTCGGCTGCTTAACCCGTTGAGCCACAATGGGAACTCCGTAGAGAGAGAACTTCTTGCTCAGATTGCTGGGAGCTCCAGGGGGGCAGCGGGTGCAGGGGCTGGAGTGGGGGTGGGGTGTGCAGGGGTGGGGCTCCCTCACCTCCTTCGGCTTCCCTGGGCCTCCCCATAATAACCAGCTACCACCACCTGAATAAACGTTCAATCACAAGAACTGCCTTTGGAAAAGATGGCTGGCTTTTTTCTCAACCCCGAGTGTCATGAGATCACGGGGGTCCTATGAGCTTTGCCGTCTTTCTCGCTCTAGCACCTGCCATCGATGTACTGACCCCCAAACGCAGATCCAGCGCCGCCTCGGCTCCTCTGAAGCTGCCCTGGCCTCCGCCCACCAGCAGGGGCCACGTGCTCACCAGACAGAAGGATCTGCCCTGGGACAGAGGGGGTGTCCGCAGGGGAGGGCTGAGCTGCCCTCCCCCCCATCAGCCCCCTGCATGCACGGTGCCTCCTTCCTCCAGTCTGGGACTTCCCGCCACCTCCAGGTGCCAGGCGAGGCCCAGCTTTGCTAGGAGACCCAGGCCCGCTGGCTCAGTGCTAGACTTGGAGCACATGTCTAATAAGAACTTATTTTTATGGCTGCACCCCTGACCTACGGAAGGTCCAGGGCCAGGGATTGAATTTGAGCCTCCGCTGTGACCTGTGCTGCAGGTGTGGCTCCGCTGGATCCTTTAACCCACTGCACCAGGCTGGAGATTGAACCCGCACCTCTGCAGCCACCCAAGCTGCTGCAGTTGGATTCTTAACCCCCTGCGCCACAGGAGGAACTCCTGGATGGCAATTTTTTTTTTCAAGGTTTTTTTTTTGTCTTTTTTGCTATTTCTTTGGGCCGCTCCTGTGGCATATGGAGGTTCCCAGGCTAGGGGTCGAATTGGAGCCGTGGCCGCCGGCCTACACCAGAGTCACAGCAACGCGGGATCTGAGCCACGTCTGCAAGCTTACGGCAGCTTACGGCAACGCCGGATCGTTAACCCACTGAGCAAGGGCAGGGATTGAACCCGCAACCTCATGGTTCCTAGTCGGATTCGTTAACCACTGCGCCACTACGGGAACTCCCTTAAACTAGAATTTAGAAAGGGAAGAATATGACGGCAACAGAGAAAGTTGGGGACACGGAGGATGACAAGTCCCGTAAATCCCCTTGGGGAGAGGGACCAGAGTCCAGCAGGATGCGCTCATTTTGAGCAGCTGGCGCCTCTCGAAACGGGGTTAAGGGGTTCTCACATCCCGGGCTTGTGGGAAGAACGTGGATGGAGGCTCCACCCCCTGGGGGGGGGGTGCGGACCTCAGTGCCAGGGGGAGAAGGGGAGGCTCGCTGCTTGTTTTCATCGTGTTCTCTTCCTGTGGGCTCCAGAGCAGCAAATGGAAATTCTGTTTGCAGACAGATGGTGAGGCTGTAATTTCAGGTGACACAACACTAATAAAAATACGGAGCAGGAAGATGCTCTGCAATGGAGGAGCACATGCACCTGCCCAGCTGATTCAGACACAGGACATCTGAACTGGGAAGGAAGGCCCCCCCCCCCCGCCCCGGCTTGGGGATCGACTGGCTCTGGTGCCCTCCTGCTCCCCTGCACCTCCCGGTCCAGCAGCTTCTCTTCCGGGGCCATTGGGAGGGAGGAGGAAGGGCTCCCAGGTTGCCCCACGTCTCTGGTTTTGGGGAAGCAAGGGTCAGGCAGAGTACATGGAGGCCAGTGCCCTGGGGACGTCTGTACCGACTGGGGTTTACTGTATCGCTTCCATCCCTCTTGTCACTTTCACAGTTAAACACCTGCCATCTCGGAGCAGCTCTTTCCCAACTGGAAACCGGCCGTGACTGCGCCTGTGCGCCCCTAACTCTGTGCCAACATCCCAGCCCACTTGCGTCACCTGAGGCATCTTCCTTAAAACCAGCAACAGTCCTGTGCAGCCGGAACTGTTATCACCTCCACTGTCCCGGCGAGGAAAGGGGAGCCCCACAGAGCCAGGATCTATACAAGGGCACAGCCCTCGTGCATCTCCCGAGCAGGAGATGGACCCGCGGCAGTAACGCATGTGCCACCCGAGATTCGGGAATAACAGCGTGGACGGGGCTCCTGCCCTTAAGACAGGCAGGTCGAGGCTCCGCTGCCCAGTCCTGGTCACTGTGGGAGCACCGCTGACACCTGCCCCCACGGGACACCATTCAGTGGCGGGTATTGCGAACAGCCGAATTGAAAAAGAATCGTGGTGGCTCCTGGCCTCTCTGCATCGGTTACGGCCACAGATACCTCTTCCTTCCAGTAGGGGCATGCTAACGAGTCCCTCGTATAACTTGGGAAACCAAGTCCCAGTGGGAGACTTCATACCTTTGGTTTTTATGCTCAAAGATAAAACCCTTGTCGTTATCCAGTTTTAGCAAATGCCCCTAGGAAAGTGACATTTACTTTGTAGGAGCCGACGGGAGTGGCAGATGGCCCACGATCGGGGACCTGTCCTCCGTGGCCGTGGTGGGAGGACGGTGGCCTTCCGAGGGGCGCGGTCCCACGCAGAAGCAGTCCTTTCTCCCTGTGGTCGAGGACTCCCCAGGCCTTACGGTTTCTCTTCCCGTCCCTCTTCGTTTCTGCATCAAGTGAGACGTCCTCTCTTTCCCCTGAAGAGCGCTGTCGACTTTCGGAGGGGTCACCGTCCATCCTTGCCATGTCGCTCCTGGGTGTCTGCCCGGATCATCCCAGGTCCCATCAGGGCTGCCACAGTTCCCTGGAAGATGGCACCCAGGAGAATGCAGAGGGATCTTTCTCGGCTGAGCCTGGGAACTGTCGCTGTCTCTATTTGCCGCCTGAAATCGCGGTCACGGGGCATGCCTCAAGGGTGCCCGGGTTTTTGTGAATCCACAGAAGCATGATCCGAAGGGGGCTCTCTGTCTTTACCCGTTTCAAAGCAATGGAGGGTCTGCCTTCGACGTCAGCCATGAGGGTGCCTTGTGATGGATAGTTCTGCGGGCCTCGTAGGTTCATAAACCAAAGAACGCAGGATAATCACCCAAGAGGTGTATGATATCTTTATCCGCTGCATCAGACACAATCGGGGTCGGTCACAATTGAAGAACAAGCCAGGGAGAGCTCAATAAACGTTACCAGGAGTTCCCGTCGTGGCGCAGTGGTTAACGAATCTGACTAGGAACCATGGGGTTGCAGGTTCGGTCCCTGGCCTTGCTCCGTGGGTGAAGGATCTGGCGTTGCCGTGAGCTGGGGTGTAGGTTGCAGACGTGGCTCGGATCCCGCGTTGCTGTGGCTCTGGTGTAGGCCATGGGCTACAGCTCCGATTCGACCCCTAGCCTGGGAACCTCCATATGCCGCGGGAGCGGCCCAAAGAAATAGCAAAAAGACAAAAAAAAAAAAACATATATATATAATAATAATAATAAAAAATAAACGTTACCATTCAGAGCTGCAAATGTCCTCGCGTGGGGCACTGCCTGACCATCACACAGGGTCTTGGACAGAGATTCACGGTCACCTGAGAACGGACATCCCTTCCAGGGTGACAAGAGGCCACCTGGGGCTGGAGGCTCAGCATGAGCAGGGAGGGCCACCCACTTCCACGGGTGGGGGGAGGCCGTGTGCCAAAGGGAGAGGCCCCACTGAGCAGCATGCTGCCGAGTCAGGCCTGTTTGCTGGGCTTCCACCGTGGGAGACGTTAGCACAGGAGCCACGGACGTTCTGTTTCGAACCCGTTACGACCTGCGAGGAGCCGCTTCATTTTCCTTCCAAGAAAATTACAAAGATGACTTTGACCTCAAACCTTTTATCCCCTGTCCTCTGGCAAATGTGAAGCGGGGAAGCACTGTGCTGGGTCATGTAACAGACATGACAGCTCCATTTCCCCGAGCCTGCGGGGATGCGGTGACAGCAGGGCCAGAGACCTCTGTCTCCTCTGCAGCGCGCCTCTCGGGCCACGTCCAGCCTCTGCTTCCTCAGGGGTTTTGGCCACGGTGGCGCAGCCGTGGGGACGGGGAGCTTAGGACTTCATACTTCTGCACTGGAAATTAAGGGGCATCTTCCGTGTTCGGATTCGTCCTGACTGTGCCGGCTTTGGAAGAAGTCCCGGGGTGGGGGGTGGGGGGGCAGAACACGGCCCTGTCCCTAATGGGGCTGGGACATTCGAGGAAGCTGGAATTCAAGGAGGGACGATGCAAACCCAGAGCGGAAAATTACCATGCACAAAAGAGGCGGCCTGCAGGGCCTGCTCACCTGGGATGTGTGGCCACAGGCCCAGGGCTCGGGGTGACCTCTCCAGCTGAGGGGTCAGGGTTGGCCCTGCGTCACCAAGACATCCAGTCAGGAGAGGCGGTGGGCAGGGGGGTGGGTTCCGTGTGAGGCAAGCTCCAGGCTCCCCCAGGAAACTGGGGGCTGGGGGCTGAGAGCCTGAGCTGGCAGCTGCAGGCCTTGGGCCAGAGGGTGCTGACACGGGGGCCGTGTGGACACTGAGCTGCCACCCGCTGGAAGACCGGGCAGCTTTGGGGCCTGGGCACCTGGACTAAAATTCGAGCTTCCTCCACGTCCCTCATCCGTTAGTTGTGGCTGTGCTTTCTGGAACGTTCCCCCACCTCCCTCTGGCCTTTTCCACACGGAGAGATGTGATGAGACGCTCATGGAAACATACTTTTTCTGTCCACACCTCCAACAGGAGGTTACGAGGACTGAGTTAAGGCGGGATGGGGGAGGGAAGGGCTTGGAACATACTTAGGTACCAACGGACACGTTACAAAAGGATAGGAGCTCCCGCTGCGGCTCAGCGGTCAACGAACCCAACCAGCTTCCACAAGGATGCGGGTTCGATCCCTGGCCTCGCTCAGTGGGTGAAGGATCCGGCGCTGCCCTGAGCTGTGGTGTAGGTCGCAGACGTGGCTCGGATCCCGTGTGGCTGTGGCTCTGGCGTGGGCCAGGGGCTACAGCTCCCATTAGACCCCTAGCCTGGGAACCTCCATATGCTGCGGGCGCAGGCCTAAAAAGACTAAATAGATAAAAATAAATAAATAAAGTTGTGCAAGAGGTGAAAGAGAAGCTTCCAGACTCAGCCTGAGAGGCAGACTAACCGCTGTAGCAACTTCAAAACCGCAGAGCCCTTGGCCCGTGGATGACTTTTTCTCGGGAGCAGCCGGGCGCCCGTTCGTGCTGGTGGGTGGGCTGTCCCCCCACGCATTCCTCCCGGGAACTGAGCTCCTGTTGCTGCTCCACAGGCCTAGACCCGCAGCCTCTCCCGGATCCTGCATCCAGCTGGTTGCTGACACAGAAGGGGGACCAGGCGGGGGCTGATCATTAGGGTCCAGCCGCGGGGACCGTGCCTGTCACTTCCTTGCGTTTGCTGGGGGAAGGGTTCCCGTGGCCACAGCTAACTGCCAAGGAGCCCGGGACACAGAGGCTCTCCGTCCCGGAGGTGGAGTGGCCTCGGTTGCTGTTGGACGGGGCCGGGCCTGCCCACCTGAAGGCGCCCGCCCGGCTCGGCAGGGAAGAGGCAAGACCCTGAAGCATCCAGGTAGAATTTCTCAAGAACACCCAGTGGGCTGTCACGGCTGAACTGTGTCCCCTCGAGTGCAGGTGCCGAGGTCCCAACCCTCCGTGCCTCAGACTCTGCAGAGCCATCTCTGCAGGGGTATCCGGTGAGGGGTCATGGGGCGACCCTGAGCCACCGAGACCGTGTCCTCAGAGGAGGGGCTGGACACAGCCCCGGGTCTCCAGAGACAAGACGACTGCGGAATGTGGGGCTGGGCCCGCGCTGGGGAGGCGGGATGGTCTCGGGGAGGCCGCCTGCCCACACCTTGGCCGACTGCCGGCCGCGGGCCCTGTCTGCTGTCGAAGCTGTGGCTCGCGATGCTCGGCCCTGGGCCAGGAACACAGGCCAGCAGAGCGCACGTGGCTGCCGCAGCCCAGGGCCCGTGAGCGCCCTCTGGGGCCGACAACCATGGTGGAGTGTGGAGCTCCAGCGCCCTGGGTCATTCCCCTGGACCTGCCCCCCGGGGCCGCGCCTTAGAATTCCCAACGGGAGACGGACCTTGGTCCGGGCCCGTCTCTGTCTCTACCTCTCCTGCCTGTTTACTTGAAGCTCGAACAACCCGATCCGATGCCATCACTGAAGCCCTTTGCGAAGACACTCAGCGGGTCCGAGGTGGTCCAGCCCACAGCGGGTTCCCAGGCCGCCCTCCCATCACTCTTCCTGAGTTAATCAGTAGCCTGTAAGAAGGGGCTGGGTTAGGAGTTCCTGTCGTGGCGCGGTGGTTAACGAATCCGACTAGGAACCATGAGGTTGCAGGTTTGTTCCCTGGCCTTGCTCAGTGGGTTAAGGATCGGGCGTCGCTGTGAGCTGTGGTGTAGGTTGCAGACGTGGCTCAGATCACGCGTTGCTGTGGCTCTGGTGCAGGCCGGTGACTACAGCTCCGATTCGACCCTTAGCCTGGGAATCTCCATGTGCCGAGGGAAGTGGCCCTAGAAAAGGCAAAAAGACAAAAAAAAAAAAAGGAAGGGGCTGGGTTACTTAGCTAGACATGCATCTAAAGGTGCGATCATTCTACTTCTCCAGCTTTGATTCTGGAGATTTTGTTAAAAAACAAAACAAAACCCAACCCTCCCGGAAACCGTATCCTCTTTTTTGGCTGTGCCCATAGCATACAGAAGATTCTGGGCCAGGGACTGAACCCACACCACAGCAGTCACCAGAACCACAACAGTGACAAAGCCGGGTCCTTAACCCACTGAGCCACTAGGGAGCTCCCAGAATCCATAATCAACAGTGGTCCCCTGAGCCCTCAGCAAGTTACACCCTCAGGGAAGAGGACTGACGCCCTCCCAGATGCTGCTCGAGCCACCTGTTCCGTGATGGGGTCTAGAACGTTGTCAGGATCAAAGCCAGCACCTTGGCGGCAACGCCCAGAATCTGCCCTGAATCCTGTGTGAACATCTGCCCGACTCTGCCAGTTGCTGATCTGTCACGATTGGCGCGGTGCCCCCCTCAACCCAAAGAGAGGGTTCCCTCCGTGAGATTTAGATGCAGGAGGCAGTGGCCTGGCCGCTCTCTGCAGGGCAGGGCTCCATGGCCCTTGTAAAGGAGGCATCAGGAAACGGAGGCTGCCAAGTTCTGGTTCCGGCGAAGATGCCCAGGCCCAGCCAATCAACAGTCACAACCAGAGAGAAGAGCTGCGTAACCACAGAGCCCCGCGGTCTGAGCCCTGGGAGGCACCGTGGCATCTCTGGCGTCTCCTTCTTCCCCAGAGGTTGGCAGCGCTCCGAGCTGAGCCCGCCGCCTCGCCAGGTCTGAGTCATTTCACCAGTGACACAGTGTTGCGAAAAGTTAAATTAGAAGGAATACTTTAAAAACTCATATTCACGACTGAGCTGATGGAGCCCCGCCGGTGTCGGGCGAGTCACTGTCGCTGTCAGCGCGGCAGCACGGTGGCGGGTCGGCCAGATGTGCTGGCGTTTGCAGTCATCTTGGGCTCAGCAGGGCAGGCAGGTGAGCACCCAGGGTCCCTGCTGCTGCCCGGGGAGAGGCCACCCCTTTGCCAGGGAGAACCAGCTGTAGGAATGACGTGCCTTGGGTATGCGGACACCCAACGGGGTGAAAACAAGCAGAAAAATGCATGAATTTAGAAACTATGCTGCATAACTGGGACTCACTATTTTCTTCCTCAGAAAATCATCATCCTAAAGCCACGTGAAAGCCAGCGCTGGGTGACACGGGTGCCGGCAGCCCCGCACCGAGGCCGCTTCCCAGGGAAGCGCTTCACCAAGCCTGGCAGGCCCTCTGGGAAACGCTGCCTGGGTGCCTTCTTGTGTCGCCTCCGTCCTGACGGGAACCTGCTCACAGTCTCTGCCAAGGTTGGGGGACACAGCTTGGGGGGTGACGGGACAGGCTGGGGATGGTGGACACCCACGTGGGCGCCCAGAAGAGGTTCCAGGCCCTCGAGACACGTGTCCTCCTCCTGTCATGGCCCCAGAAGAGCCAAGAAGGGAGCAGGATGGGAGAAGGACAGCTGTGCCCGCTGACCGTTGCTCACATGGGTCCCAGGAGCGGGCCCTGGGCTCCTGGGTTCTGCTTGGCACACGGCCCTCTTCCAGGTAATTCCAAGCTCTGCTGACCCCAGGTGTGACCTAACCAGGGACCTGTGCTACACGACGGGCAGGCCCTGCCCTGGCGTTAGGTCCTTCCCCTCGGCCATGCTGACTCTAAGCCCCCCTGGACACCTGTGGTGACTCCCAACAGAGCGCACTGGAGCCAGAACCGCCAAGGGTGCCAGGGCTGGGAGGTCGTGCCCTGACAGGTGGGGGCTCTTACCTTCCCAGGCACTCCTGCGAGGCGGGAGGAAGCGGCCGCTGGGCCGAGGTGGCTGTGATTGCGGGCCAGGTGCCGAAGGGCCCCTGAGGGCCAAGCGGAGAGCGGCAACGTGGTGACACTGGGAAGACCCCGCTTTGAGAACTTCGGGTCCAATCTCAGATTTAGCTAAGCTTTTGTTCGACCCAAACTATCCGAGACCCCAACTGCCCCCCAAGAGAGATGAGGCCCCAGAGTCTGCGTGGACTGAGGGGTTGTGAGGTTGCCAGCCTGGCAAAGGCGGAGCCCAAGGGCTGGGTGACCGGGACTCCGTGGGGGGACCCCAAGACCTCTCACGAGAAAGCAGTGATGGAGGAACACGGGCCACACGGCCTGCGTGTAGACGCTGCCACCGCCTTGCCCGGGACTGCACATCAGGGTCATGGAAGTGGCCCTCCCTGGGGTCAGCAAGCCATGCTTCTAGAAGGCGCTCATGTGCGTCTGCGTGGACCCCCGGCTGTCGCGTCAGGGTCACTCAGCCACGGGGCCAAGATGCTCTGTGTGGAGGCAGTGGGCCTGGTCACGCGCACCTGCACGGCCTGCTCCCCCGTCCTGGCCTTGCCGCTGTGCTGGGCCCACACCCGGACAGCACGGTCGAGGGAGAAGCTGTGTAGCAGGTGGCCTGTTCCAGGTGCTCAGCTGTGAGTGTCCACATGGGGACCGGCACAGTGGCCAGCGGACATCTCCGCTCAGCCCCTGGGGGGCCCTCCCTTCCCAGGGACGTGCTCGTGCCTGGAAGCAGGCCGGTCGGCACAGCCCAGCCGTCCAGCAGGTGTGGCCCTGCCCGCCCACCCCGACACTGTCTCACGGGGCCGCCGAGAAAGCAGCTGGAGGAAAACGGAGGGCTCCCACCCCTGCGTGGCTTTAAGGTGCTGATGTGATGCCATCTGTCAGCGACTATGGCACACACGTCACTCTATTCCATCCCATGTGACGCATGTCCTCCTAAGAAGAAGGTGCGGCAGGTGGCGCCACGCAGGGAGAGCGCCCTGTGGTGATGGGGCAGAGGCTGGAGAGACGCACCATCAAGCCGAGGGGCATGGAGGAGCCCAGAGCCACCAAGCTGGAGGAAACCAGAAAGGAGCCTTCTGAACAGACGCACAGATGCCAACAGGCCCATGGAAAAATGCTCAACATCACCCCTCCTCGGGGAGACACAAGCGAAACCACAGTGAGGTACCACCTCCCACCTGTCAGAACGGCCTTCATCCGAAAGAACAAGTAACAAGTGATGGAGAGGGTGTGGAGAAAAGGGAGCCCTCCTACACTGTGGGTGGGAATGTACTTTTTTTTTCCTTTTCCGGACCACCCCTGTGACACATGGAAGTTCCCAGGCTAGTGGTCGAATCAGAGCTGCAGCCGCCCGCCTACACCCACAGCCACAGCCACAGTGGATCTGAGTTGCATCTGTGACCTACACCACAGCTCACAGCAACACCGCATCCTTAACCCACTGAGCGGGGCCAGGGATCGAACCCACATCCTCATGGATACTAGTCCGGTTCGTTACCACTGAGCCATGACGGGAACTCTCGAGGAGTATAAACTGGTGCAGCCACCGTGGAAAACAGTGCAGAGCTTCCTCAGAAAACCAAATACGGAACACTCATATGATTCAGCAATTCCACTCTCGGGCATCTATCCAGAGAAAACTCGAATTTGAAAAGATATAGCCCCCCCCCCGCCCCAGTATTCATAGCAACACATTTCACAATAGCCAAGACCTGGAAGCAACCTAAACGTCCATCAACAGAGGAGTGGATAAAGAGATGGATATATACAATGGAATATTACTCAGCCATAAAAAGTAAGGAAATCCTGCCCTTTGCCACAACGTAGTTAGATAGAGGGCATTTTACTAAGTGAAAGAGGTCAGACAGAGACAAATGCCGTATGCTCTCTTTTATACGTGGAATGAAAAGCAAAACTCCCAGACACAGAGAGTAGCATGGTAGATGTTGAGGGCAGGGGTGGGGAACGGGGGAGGTCAATACCCCTGCAAATTTTAGGTATGAGATGATTATATTCTGAGGATGTAATTACAGCAGAGTATAATTAATGAGGCTGTATCACAGACTGGAAGTGTGCTGAGACCAGAACTTAGAGCGCTGTCAGCACAAAACAAGCAGACCCCTGCACTGACCACGTTCTGGAGCTTTCAGAGAGACCCTAGCCCTGCTGACACCAGATTCCATACCCAGCCTTCGGAACTGGGGGACAGACAGGTCTGTTGTTTGAAGCCTCCCAGGTTGTGGCACTTGTTACGGCAGCTCTGGGAGGCAAGACGAGACAAGCTTTTTTATTGAGTGATCCTGCGATGCACACAGCCAGCTGAAAAGCCACAGGAACAGCAGCCCGAATTCATAAACTGGTGAGAGCTGGAATCCCCAAATGAAAAGGATTTGTTTAGTTATTTGAAATGTAAACCTTTGAATATGCTCCCCCCCTCCAAGAAGTTTCCTTGGTTGGAAAAGCTGGCAGAAGAAAACTAAAGGAAGGAGTTCCTGCCGTGGCTCAGGGGTTCACAAATTCGACTAGGAACCATGAGGTTTGCAGATTCGATCCCTGGCCTTGCTCAGTGGGTTAACGATCCGGCGTTGCCGTGAGCAGTGGTGTGGGTTGCAGACGTGGCTCGGATCCTGCATTGCTGTGGCTGTGGTATAGGCCGGAGGCTACAGCTCCGATTGGACCCCTAGCCTGGGAACCTCCATATGCCGTGGGAGCGGCCCAAAGAAATGGCAAAAAAGCCAAAAAAAAAAAAAAAAAGAAAAAGAAAACTAAAGTAAGACAGAATGACCAGAAGCAGGAAATAATTCTGCTGGACATTTTTTGAGAATATTGACTCGTGAGTTATTTATTAAATAAATTTCATAGTATGGTTTTTCAAAACATGCCAAGCTGACATAAAACTTTTCACTTAAAAAGGACGCGTTTTTTCCATATATTATACAAAACCAAACTGGCTTTTGAGAACCCTTGGAGAAGGACAGTCTTCTCAAGAAATGGTGCTGGGAAGAACGAAGCTGGACCCTCACCTCACACCAGATACAACAATTCATTCAAAGTGGATCAAAGACCTAAAGGTAAGAGAAAAACTACAAAAACGCTTAAAAGAAAACCCAGAGGAAAATCTTCATAACACTGGACTTGGTCAGGATTTCTTTTCCTTTCCTTTTTTTTTTTTGTCTTTTTGCCATTTTGGGGGCCACTCCCGCGGCATATGGAGGTTCCCAGGCTAGGGGTTGAATCGGAGCTGTAGCCACCGGCCTACACCAGAGCCACAGCAACACGGGATCCGGGTCGCACCTGCCACCTACACCACAGCTCACGGAAATGCCGGATCGTTAACCCATTGAGCAAGGGCAGGGACTGAACCCGCAACCTCAGGGTTCCTAGTCGGATTTGTTAACCACTGCGCCACACGATGGGACCTCCTTGGTTGTGATTTCTCACATCTGACACCAGAAGCTCAGGCAACCAAAGAGAAGAACAGACACATCTGACTTCACCAAACTTAAAAACTTTTATGCCTCAAAGGACACCAGGAAGAGTGTGAAATGAGTCTCCACAGAACGTGTGAGCACACTTGCAAATCGCAGATCTAATCAAGGATTCGAATCCAGAAGAAAGAGCTTCTGACAACTCAACTCCAGCAACACCCAAACAACCCAGGTCACAATAGACAGAGCTGAACAGACTTTTCTCCAAAAAGGGAAACGAATGGCCAATAATCACACAGCAGGGTGCTCAGCCGTTGGTACCCACCAGGGAATGCAGTCCAAGCCACCCCCTCACTCCTGTCGGAATGGCTACTATAAAATCAAAACAGAAATGAATTAAACGCGGAGAGGGCGTGGAGCCATGAGACCTTTCATGGTGGGGTGGAAACAGGTGCAGCCGCTACGCCAGACGTCTGGTGAGTCCTCCAGAAGTTAGACCTAGAACGACTGTAGGACGAGCCATTCCCCTTCTCACCACGTACCTAAAACAACGGAAAATGAGACCCAGACACCTGCACACTTGTGTCTGCAGCAGCACTGTTCGCAAGTCGGAAAGATGCAAGCAACCCAAGGGCCCATCGACGGATGATGGATGAATGAAACACGATCATGCGGACTGTGGATTGTGATTCAGCCCCGAAAGGGAGGCCACGCGGCACCTCGTGCAACGTGGACGCACCCTGAGGACACGACGCGCTGTGACGTGAGCCGCCCCAGGACAAGGGCTGTGCGGTTCCAGGCAGAGGAGGAGGCAGAACTCGGGGCTGGGGGGGCAGCGGCTGGGGTGGGGCTGGGAGTCGCTGTTGAATGGGACGGAGTTTCAGGTTTGTGAACTGGAGGTGCTGGGGAATGTGGCGGTGGCGGCTGCATGACAATGTGGACGTGCTTAATGGCCCTGAGCTGAGACCAAGAATGGTCACGGTAGATTTTCGGGTTTTTTTTTTTTTTAATTTTCTTTTCTTGTATTTCTTTCCATGGTTCCTAGACACACAGTGACTTTTCTTTTTTTAATTATTACCATTGGTTTTGTCAATTTTCTACTGAATGGCAAAGTGACCCAGTCACACATATATTTACATATTCTTTTTCTCACATTATCCTCCATCATATTCCATCACAAGTGATTAGATAGAGTTCCCACTGCTAGACAGCAGGATCTCATAGCTCATCCAGTCCAAACGCGAGGGCTGGCATCTACTAACCCCCGACTCCCAGTCCCTCCCACTCCCTCCCCCAGTTCCTTGGCAACCACAAGTCTGTTCTCCAAAGTCCATGAGTTTGTTTCTTTTCTGTAGATAGGTTCATGTGAGCCATGTATTAGAGTCCACATATAAGTGATATCATATGGTATTTGTCTTTCTGCTTCTGACTGACTTCACTTAGGATGAGAGTCTCTGGTTCCATCCATGTTGCCACAAAAGGCATTCTTTTGTTCTTTTTTACGGCTGAGTAGTATTCCAGTGTGTATATATACCACATCTTCTTAATCCCTTCATCTGTGGTTGGGCATTTAGGTTGTTTCCACGTCTTGGCTACTGTGAATAGTGCCGCCATGAACATACAGGTGCATGCGTCTTTTTCCATGAAAGCTTTGTCTGGATATATGCCCAGGAATGGGACTGCTGGGTCATATGGTAGTTCTATACTTAGTTTTCTGAGGCATTTTAGGTTCTGTATATTTCACTGCAATTAAAAACAAAGATATGATGGTGGGAAAAATCTATGGAACTTCTGGGGATTGTCCATCCTGACAACGGAGTCCTGAAAGACCATAAATGTGAATGGAATTGAGGCGGCGAGCAGTGGCCGTGCTGGACACTCGGGGGCTGGCCTGTCCCCCCTCCACTCTTGCAACCCCACCCCCGCCCGCCTGGCGGGTCAGACCCCCGCACCCTGTGGGGCTGCCTCTTGGGGATCTGCCTGTTTCCTGCGCCCTGTGGGCCGGCGTCCTCCAGGGCTGGGCCTCCTCCTGCTGCTGGGCCTCATTGTGTCTGCACCTGGAGGCCCAGCAGGCTCCTGAGGGTGCCTGGGACCCATGGCCCAGAGGGTCCCTGAGTGACGTCCTGCAACCTGGCCCAGGGAGGACAGGCAGAGGGGCAGCGTGTCTGCGTCCACGACCTTCCCACAACGCCAAGGTGGGCCCTGGTGTGTCTGCAGGCAGGGTAGCCGTTACCTGGAAGGCTCCGCAGGTCCACGGGGAAGGAAGCTTAGGGACATCTTTGTTGAAAAAGACCCGCCCCGGAGCCTTCTGAGGTTGTGACATTCGCCTCTAGAGGGCTTTCCTGGTGTATCCTGGCAGGAGCGGGAGTGGCAGCCAGGCCCTGGGCCGCCAAGGACTGTGTCTGTCATACAGTGTCACATGGTGTCTTCTGGTTCAGTCCACAAAACAGCTTTAAAGTTCAAGGCTAATTCAAATTGGATTTTGGAAACACTAAGACGTAAAACATTTGTAGCACACGAAGGGATTACACTCTTATCTTATCCTCAGAGAAGCTTTTGAAGAACTGGGGGAAGAAAGAGAGCTCACATTTTAAACTGGGCCTCCAAGGGGCCCATCCACAGCTCCCCCCTCGGGCTGGCTGCCTGTTATCAAAAGGGAAAGTCTCAGACTGTTGAGAAAAGGATTTGCATAAGAAGCTGCTTCCACCTGCTTCTTGCACGAGGTTCATGAAACTGGAACCGAAAGGGATGGACCGGAGCCCCCGATTCTCCCTGGGGGCCTCCTTGTGTGTGAGTGGTGGGGGGGGGGCGGTGACACCTTGACAGCCGCTCTCCCCCCAGAGTCCCCGAGGCGCTGACCGGGAGGCTCTGCCTGGCCTGGCTCTGTCTGTCCAGGGTGGGGTGCAAGCACAGCCGTGGTTGAGCCCATGTCCCCGCGCGCAAGTGCCAGCAGGTGCCACACCCAGAGGGTTGTCCCCGGGTGGTTCCCTGGCCTTGGGAATGCAGGTGATAACGCCGGGAACTGGAGATGAGTAGGAAGATAAGGTCAATAATGACTCTGATCCACGAGTCCTGCGGGGCAGAAGCTGCCTTCCGCACAGCAGAGAGTATTTCATTTCCCGCCGTCTCCGAACTGCTAAGCGTTCATTTGAAGGCACAAGAAATTGAAGGCGCTCCTTGCAGATCTGCTCTCGGTGCAGATGTGTGGGGGCGAATGTGGGTGCCCCGGGCACTGGTTTCCAGAAGCCCACCTGGAGTCTGCATGCCAGCCCAGGGTTCAGGGGCGGGACGCCGGCCTGGACCCCAGCGCCACCTCGGCCTCTGTTGTGTCTTGCGGTTCCCAGGAAGCTTTGCTTTGCAGAAAGGTTTCTTCCGCTGAGATTTTGCAAAGGCTGTGGCTGGTTTAAAGGGCAGACTCTGGAAAGTTTGAGAGTAGAAGGGAGTTTTACACCTGGTGGCACGTAAGCCAGGTGCCCTGCTGGTCCCCAGACCTCGATGGGTCAAAATAGACTGGTCCCTTCAGCCTGTGGCCCGAAGAACAGGGTGGGGGAGGGGAGGGCAGTCCAGGGCGGCCCTGGGCTCAGTGGCCCCACGGAGGGTCCGGGGCTCTGGGCGAGGCTGCAGGAGGGCTGAGGGCATAGGGTTCCTTGGCTTGTCCTGCCTCCGTCTCTGTCTCCCCCCGTCTCTGTCTCCCCCCCTCCGTCTCTGTCTCCCCCCCTCCGTCTCTGTCTCTCTTCCTCTGTCTCTGTCTCCCCCTCTGTCTCTGTCTCCCCCGCCGTCTCTGTCTCTCCCCCTCTGTCTCTGTCTCCCCCTCTGTCTCTGTCTCCCCCGCCGTCTCTGTCTCTCCCCCTCTCTCTGTCTCTCCCCATCTGTCTCTGTCTCTCTTCCTCTGTCTCTGTCTCTCCCCCTCCGTCTCTGTCTCTGTCTCCCCCGCCGTCTCTGTCTCTCCCCCTCTCTCTGTCTCTCCCCATCTGTCTCTGTCTCTCTTCCTCTGTCTCTGTCTCTCTTCCTCTGTCTCTGTCTCCCCCTCTGTCTCTGCCTCCCATCTCTGTCTCTCTGCCACGTCTCTGTCTCCCCCCCGTCTCTGTCTTTCCCCCCTCTCTGTCTCTCTTCCTCTGTCTCTGTCTCTCTTCCTCTGTCTCTGTCTCTCTTCCTCCGTCTCTGTCTCTCACCTCCATATCTGTCTCTGTCTCCACCCCGTTTCTATCTCTCCCCCTCTGCCTTTCTTCCAAGAGGGAACGAGAGAGACGAGTTAGAGGCTGCTGGTCCCCCAAAGGCATCCAGAGCTTCAAGATAAACAGGTGCATGTTCCTCGAAGGCCGGTTTTATTGGCAGTTTTGGGGAAGATCTCACGTTACAGCAGAACGTGGCGCAGCTGTATGGTGGATGCCAAGGGCACACATGCCCCATCGAGGGCAGGGGCAGAGGCCCACAGCATGGGTTCTAGCTGCCACCTCCGGGCCTGGGCCCCCAAGACACCAGGCTGTGGACACAGCAGGATGTCTCACCTGGATCTGGGGTCGCCTGTGTGCTCACTGCAGCAGAGTGAGAGCTCGTCTTACAAACCACAGCAGAAAAACTCCTGTGACTCTCACCACTGGGGACCTTCCTCCTTGGGGGAAGGAGCGGGGAGCCGCAGGGAGCCCACTGGGGGGTCCTGACTGGTCCATACAGAGCCTGCAGAGCTGCTGGCCGTCTGGGGGCCAATGAGGCCAAGGCCGGCCTGCCCTCTGCGGTGCCCTTCCGTGCCTGAAACACCCTCCCCTCCCCTGAGATGCCATTGGTCATTCCAGGAGGAGGGGCCCGACTGGGGCTGAGTGTGACCTGGAGGTGGCAGTCTCTCACACTGGGGGCGCCAGCTTCCCTACGTCTGTGTGAGCCTCCCTGGCCTGGAGGTGGCAGCTAGGGGCTGGTCCAGACGGTCTGGAGCCCCCGCCACCCTCCCCGAGGCGACGGCAGGCCGTGCCCTCACCCTGCCCATCACCGCATGTCTACCTGAGGTCTGTCTCCTGACATCCACCCCGCTCCTCCCGCGCTTCTGGCTCCCGGCTTGCAGCAGACACACCCCTTGTGCCCCTGGACACCCAGTGGCAATGGTCTCACCCTCCTGCCTGGGAACAGCAGGAGCCGCAGCCACAGCGCGTCCCGCGGGGACAGCAAAGCCTTCCTTAGAGCCTGAGAGCTGCTGTGAGGCCCAAGGCCTGGACTCTTCCCGGCGAAGTTTTGGGAAGGACTGGACGCTGTGTGCTGAGCTCCTAGCTGGACGTGGCGCCAGCAGGTCTGCGTGTTCACTGAGTGGCTCAGATGTGCTTGCTTCTCACTCGGCCGTTCTGTCATCAGCATCTTTGACCCTGACCAAGCTCCTCCATGACCCTGAACCAGGCACTGCAGCGTTTCCACCAGTTTTCCTCTGTGTGTGTGTGGCTCTGTTGCCTGGAGCTACAAGGCCAAGGTGAAGGGTCCTCCACCCTGGTCACCCCAGTCCCGTGCTCCCGTCAGAGCCCCAAGGTCAAGGTATATCAGCCTCCACCCTGGTCGCCCAGTTCCGTGCTCCCATCAGAGCCCCACTGCTTGAAGTCAGTGCCTTCTTCTCCCTAACAGGCCGCCTTGTCCCCAGCCATCCCTGCCTTGAGCCATTTTGCAAGTTTTGGCCCCTAAGATGCAAGTCTGTTCACGAGCTAAACCCCTGCAGACACATCCTGCTTCTCGACCCGGCTGGGACACCAGGCCTCCGTGTGGGCACCTGGAGGCTTTCTGGGCATCTCCCGCCATCTCGTCTCCATTGGCACCCCCACAACATTCACGTCCGATGGCACCCCGCAGTCACGCGCACCCTTGTGTATCATGTTAATGACGCCTGTACCACGGCACCTGATTTCGTGCTGCGTTGCCCCCACTCCGACCCAGAAAGCGCTGCTCGCCAGCAAGTGTCCAGTTGTCCAATGACCTCTCAGCACTGGAGACCCTGCCCGCACATCAGGCCCTCCAAGTCTGCCCCAGGGCGCCCAGGAACCTGGCCAGGCCCCTTCCCGCCCTCCCCGGACCGCATGGAAAGTGCCGCTGCTGCCTGATTGCACTCGCTGCACCGGCTCATCTGCGGTGACCCGTCAGCCACCGGGACAGCATCTGGCCAGAAACAGACACCCCGTGAAAATTTATGGAAGGAGCTCGGAAGTCAGAAAATGACGCCTCCCTGGGGACAGAGACGCTGTCACTCACCTTGGCGTCTCGGGCACTTGGCACAGAGGGGGAGGTACATTTGGGAATATTGAGGGAATGCTCCATAAATGTTTACTCTGGGAAAACACACCACTGTCCTCAGCGAGGGTTTAAAACCAGCTTCGCGGTGAGTTTCCGCGCCCCGGGTGCGCAGCAGAAAGAGGACAGCAGGGACAAGTTTCAGCTCCTTCTAGTCCCAGAGATGTACAAATATTTTAACATTTCGATGACGAAACGGTGACTCAGCCAACACTCCCCGAATAAACAATTTTCTATTCTTAACTCTGCTCCCGCCTTATTAGATGTTGCTGCATTTACATCTGGGACATGGCCTTTTTCGTGCGTCTTGGAAATGATCACTCAAAAGCATCAAGAGAGCCTGGAACCACTAGGGCCCCCGGCCACCCGTTCAGCCCCACCCGTGTCAGGATGGAGATGCAGCCCCCCCGTCGGCCGGTCGGAGGTGAGGTGGGGCCGGGCCCCCTACGGGCTCCAACCAGCACGGCCCACACCCCGGCCACGCAGACTGCTCCCAGGATCCGGTGTCTGAGATTGTGCAGTCAGCTCATCGCGGCTGCTGGGACGGGTCCCCTCCCTGACACTCGGCATGGCCAGGTCTCAAGCGCATCCGCCCACTTTGAAATGGCCTCGGGAGGCAGTCACAGCCCCACAGATCAAAGAGCAGAAGCACCCACCTCACAGCTGGCCTCGCTGCTTTGACAAAACAGACGAGGTGGACAAGCCTGGACTGAGTCTGGCCGAGATGCCCCCGGGGGCTGTGGGTGCGGGGCCGCCAAGGCGGTGGGCCGGGTGGGGGCGCAGGCATCAGAGAGGTGCATGGACCTGCATCGGGGCTCCCACTGGCCGAGCACAGGGGCCCCAAGAGCAGCGAGCCCGTGGACTGGCTTTGAAAACAGGGGTTTGGTCCCCTCCCTTAGCAATGATGAGAGTGATGAAAACAAAGTGAGTTTTTTTTTTTTTGTCTTTTTGCCATTTCTTGGGCCGCTCCCTCGGCATATGGAGGTTCACCACAGCTCACAGCAACGCCGGATCCTTAACCCACGGAGCAAGGCCAGGGATCGAACCCACAACCTCATGGTTCCTAGTTGGATTCGTGAACCACTGTGACACAACGGGAGCTCCCAAAGTGAGCTTTTTAAAAGGAGCCGCTGGGGTGCAAATAAATGGAAGCCTATTGAAAAAATACGTTGAAGAAATAGGAAGGGGTCGAATGACCTCAAAACACTGGAAATGACAGAACAAGATTGCCTCCTGAGCTGGCCCGACTCCTCCGGCAGAAGCGGGCGTTCTTTGTACCGAAGACACTCAGCGAGGGCGGAGCGTGCAGGTGCCTGTGTTCCTTCGTTTGTCCACGAGACACTTGCCGAGAGAATTCCCAATAACCAAGTGGCTCGTAATGACTCTGGGGACACGTCTGCATCGAGGCCGGTATCGATATAACCACCAGCTGTCATCAGGCTGTCTCCGGGGAGGTGGTTTTGAGTTCGGCCAGGCGGCCTCGGTGTGGGAGGCCAGGAGCGCGTCCGTTCGAGGGGCCTCGGGAGAGCGAGACGGCCTCGTTTCCAAACACCTGCTCCTGGTCCTGAGCTGCGGGAAGCGTGCGGAAAAGAAGATGTGCCCTGGGTTTGCAGGTCGGGCTGGCGCCCAGGACGGGCACTGCACGCACTGCAGGAGGCTCTCGCTTAGGTGGAAACCACATGGCCGCCTTCCTGGCCTCCCCTCACAGCGGATCAGGGGTGGGGGGTAACACTGGCCTTTCTGTTTTATTTATTTATTTTGTCTTTTTGCCTTTTCTTTTTCTTTTTTCTTTTTGTCTTTTTTTCCTGCCTTTTCTAGGGCCGCTTTCGTTCCCAGGCTAGGGGTCCAATCGGAGCTGTAGCTCCGCCAGCCTATGCCAGAGCCACAGCAACGCGGGATCCTTAACCCACTGAGCAAGGCCAGGGACCGAACCTGAAACCTCATGGTTCCTAGTCGGATTTGTTAACCACTGCGCCATGACGGAAACTTCAAATTTTTTTTTTTGTCTTTTTTGCCTTTTCTAGGGCCGCTCCCGCAGCACACGGAGGTTCCCAGGCTAGGGGTCCAATCGGAGCTGTAGCCACCTGCCTACGTCAGAGCCACAGCAACACAGGATCCGAGCCGCGTCTGTGACCCACACCACAGTTCACGGCAACGCCGGATCCTTAACCCACTGAGCGAGGCCAGGGATCAAACCCGCAACCTCATGGTTCCCAGTCGGCCTCGTTAACCACTGCGCCACGATGGGAACTCCTCAAGTGGCTCACGGTCGTTCTGCGGGTGCATTTCCCTTTGCTGATGGCCTAGCTGCTCCTGTGGAAGAGCCCGGAAACGTGAGCTGTCTCCTTCCAGCCTAGCCAGGGTCCCCAGTGCGAGGATGCATGGGCGCCATCCGGTGGCCAGCAGCGTTCTGCACTCGCACGTGTGCCCTGTCACCTGCCCAGGGAGAGAGGCGGCTGGGGCAGGGGCAGCCCTGTCCCCGGGAAACCAGCCGGGAAGGTTCAAGGCCCCTACTCCATCTCAGAGGTCAGAATTGGATGCAAAGGACACGTTTTCCCTGAAGGCTTAAGTGTGACAGGAAAGGGACAGAGAGTCCCCCTTCGAGCAGATTCAGTTTCCTCGGGTTCTGGCTGAAGAAGTGCCCGTGATTCCCAGGGCAAAACCACACTGAGTCCTGCTGTCCTGCTGCAGCGTCCGGAACAGACCTGCGTAGGAGTCAAGGGCACCACGTGTCCAACTGCAGCTGCCACTGACCGGGAGCAGACGCGTCTCAGGAGGTGACGGGCTCCCGCAGGCTCTGGGTGGCTCGGGTGGATGCACGGGCGGAGAAGGGAAGGCCCTGCCATCAGCCTTCTCCCCAGAACCCAGCGCTCCGCCAGGGCCCTGCTCAAGGGCCTCACTGCTCTGGACTGTCATTAAAATCTTATTTTGTCAGGAACACTTTCGCTTTTAAACAATATTAAACCCTTTTGGTACTATATTTATTTTTAAAAAATCTATTTGTTAACTGCGTATTGCATTGATCAGAATAAGGTTGTTGGAGTCAGCTAAGCATGAGCCAGCACGAATGGGGTTTTCTGCAAAAACCTGCGCATTCACCCCAGACAGAACCTGCAGGCTTTGGTCACCCCCTCACCGCCAAGGAGCCATCTGGAGGGCAGAGAGGGTCCCGATGGTCGGGAATCCTCGGAACAAGCAGAACGGGGGGTGGGGCGGGGGATGAGGCTCTGTCTCAGGCGCCCAGGGTTGTTCCTGGAGGGAGTGACACAGCATCGCCCACAGGCAGCCCCGGCTTGTGCCCGGGGACATCCTTTGTTATTTTAAATGAAATTATCCGATATCTCTTTTAAGCATACAAGTCACTATCATTGCTGGAAAGATGAGAACTCAGCCTCTGCTGGACCCGTCATTTTTATTTTTTATTTTTTTGTCTTTTTTTTTTTTTTGCCTTTTCTAGGGCCGCTCCCATGGCATATGGAGGTTCCCAGGCTAGGGGTCGAATCAGAGCTGTAGCCGCCGGCCTACACCAGAGCCACAGCCACGCGGGATCTGAGCCGCATCTGCCACCTACACCACAGCTCTCGGCAACGCCAGATCCTTAACCCACTGAGCAAGGGCAGGGATCGAACCCGCAACCTCGTGGTTCCTATTTCAGATTCGTTAACCACTGCGCCACGACGGGAACTCCTCGTCCAGTCACTTTTAATCATGTGAAGGCATAAGGGCACGGGCTTCTTTAGTTGTCCCTGAACTGCGACTGTCTCGCCCACTGTCCACTGTGCCTGGCTGACGGCAGCTTGGAGGGAGAGCGGATGAGAGGAGTGCCCTCCGCGTCTGAAGATTAATTTTGTGTTAAGTGACTTTTATCGGCGCCTCCAGCTTAGATGGTGTCTTATTCCACGGAGTGCTGATCGCTGGACACACAAGGGTTCACTTCTTGTCCCCAAGTCTCTGTGACACGGGGACATATCTCCCTTCATCAAATCTGGTGCAGGGACAGATGCACCTGCCCAAGTCCCAGGCTGCCCACCACACACCCACTGGCTCAGCTCTCAGCCTGGCCCGAAGGCTGGTGCCCTAAAACTGCCTCCATCACAGCAGCTCAAGACAGGGACGGCAGCAGCCGAGATGTGGGGCCGGCCAGCCCCAGGGACGTGTATAAGATGTGTCCCTCTGTGTGGGTGGCCCGGCTGCCTGCCCTCGGCTGTCCCTTCCTGCATCTGCTTCCTGAGCTCAGATGCCTCTGGGGAGGGACCTGTGCTGAGCGCGTCAGCTCCCGGACCCCGGTCCTCAGTCATACCTGGGGACCTGCCTCCCAGGCCATCCTTTCCCAGGGGAGCAAAGGTGGCTCCTGGGAAAAGTCTGAAGTAGCAGCTAGAAACTGGGGGGTGGGGGGGGCGCGTTAAGGAGGTTGTGAAACACCCCTTCAGGGTCTCAAGTCACTGCGGTGGACAAAGCAACATCTGGCCTCGGAGGCGACGGGGGGCGGGGGCTCAGGCTGACGCAGAGCCCCGGTTTCCCGTGACAGCGGACCCACAGGCTGTGGTTGGTCCAAGTTCCGAACGTCAGAGGCCGATTTCAGTCACTGTGCAAACCACGTGTCCCTGGAGTCACCACGTTGGCTCTCGTGGATGTGCCATCCAGGGGGAGGAGGGGGACAGTTCCGAGGTGACGACAGGAGGGCGGAGCTCGTGTGCGCACACGCCCAGCCCCTGCACGCTGGTCTGGGGGGTGCCCGCTGGCGAGGGCGTGCCCAGGGGCGCACTCCGGCCAGAGAAAACAGCCGTCCCACGGCCGCCTTCCTGCCCTAGACGGGCGTCCCAGGGCCCAGGGCAGGCGAACTGCTGGGCCACCCGCGCCCTTGCACACTGTCCGCCTGGAATTGCCATCACCAACCCCGACCCGTGCTTTTGTTGAAATGCACATGCAGCGAGTTTCCCTGCGGGCTCCCAGCCCCTTCCTCCGCAGACCTCCCGTCTCGAGGTTCCCAGTTCTGTACACGTGGGCACACTTTCCTTTAATGCTGAGCCACCTAATTTCTTTCCCTGGAAGTGAATATGCTACGATCGCTGACTTCAGATGCTCTCTGCGACAGCAGGTCTCGCAGCACTTGAGACAGAGACCTCCAGGTCCCGGTCAGGGACAGGGCCCCCCCCGGGGGGCTGGACAGCCGTGAGAGCACATCCTTCAGCTGCAGCATGAGAAAGCTCTCCTCTGCCCGCCACGCGGTGGGCGCCTTGGCCCCGCAGACAAACGCAGGGCAACTTCAATGTCGCCGCCGTCCTGTCTTGCTAGAAGGGGCTCTGAAGAGGCTCTGGCTCGGAGCCCGACTGAGAGCCGTGCTCCCGTTGCCCCCCCAGCCCCCGCACTGGCAGGGGACTGTCCACACATTGCCTTGGCCTCACTACCTGGCCTTCTGGAGCTGAGAGGACCATCCAGAAGGTAGCCAAGTCGCACCCCAGAAGGATGGCAAGGATGCTGAAGGTGCCCGTCCCCTGACCCCTACCCAGTGGAGGCCGCCACGCCGCGTGTCCACGCGCAGCCATGGGAACGCTCAGGCATCAGCTCCGGTTGTTTTCTGGGTCTCGATTCCCACATCACTGGGGAGAGCTGGCTTTTGACACTGTCTGGATACCCTCTGTTTTTTTTTTTTTTATTTCTGCACAACGTCCTTATCCACCAAGTATTGACTGCACAGCTGCCGCGGGTTAGGAGGTGGTCCAGGTGACAAGGACAGACAGAGGGCCTGGGACAGGTGGGGGCGGTGGGCAGCCCCCGAGGAAAGTCCCTGGAGGCTGAACCGGATTCAATGCCTTTGCGATGCAAAGAGATAGAAGCAACTGGAACGCCCACCCAGGTGCAGGTGACGGGGGGGTCCCTGATCTAGCGCCTGCTCCGCAAACCCGAAGCCGATTCCTACCGGTCAGGCGTCATGTGGCAGCTCCGGACAATGGATCCCACTCTAGGGATAAGAAACAGCTCTTCTGTGAACACGCCCAGACCCCACTTCACTAGGACAGAATGACAGCCGCGTCTTTACTGAAACGCAATGGTGTCGTGGCACAGCGGCCACCTGCGGCCTCAGCCCAGGCGGGGAGGCCAGTCGGCTCTGGAACAGTCTGCTCCTGGCACATCTGGAGGCGGAAGCGCTGGGGACAGGCAGGGAAGAAGGGGCCTGGAGGCCAGTGCACCTGCCCGACTGCAGGTCCTCAGGCTTGGTGGGGGCCATTTCTCTGTCCTTGTCACTCGGGGAAGGGCAGGCAGGACAAGCAAAGCAGACATCCCGAGTCAAGCATCTGGGACTCTGTCCCGGCCCCCTGCGTGGCATCCGGCCCCTTATGGATCCCAGGGTTTCCGAGGGGCCCTGAGAGCTGGGGTCACCAGCTGAACCTTGTGACCCCCGCCTCTCACGGCCACACCGTCCTTGTGGGGCTTCCCAATGCACCTGGGTCCCCCGATACCACCTGAGAGGTAGCTGGCTGAGCACCTGCCCACATTGGCGGAAACCAGCCCCGTGGGTGATGCAGCCCAGCATCCCGCGGGGAAGAAACAGGCCAGGGAGGGTCATGATGGCAACCTGTGCGCAGCCGCCTGCCCACGACCACCTGTCCCTGGACCCCCGGGTGGTCACAGGGCTCGTCTGGTTGGAGGGCGACTCCCCCATGCAGCTGGGCCTCCAGACCCCGACCCCCCTCCTGGCTGAGGTGGGGATGCTGGTGGGAAAGGGCAAAGGGCAGGACCCCCCCTTCTCTCCTGTGTCCCCAGCACAGACAGCTGGGGGGGCAGGGAGGGTGCAGGCCTCTGCCGAGCACCCTCAGCGGGCTGCGTGGGCAGTGAGTGCCCCCCATGCCCGTTCCCACAGACCAGCTTGCTCCCTTGTGCTCTCCCCCCACAACCTGCTTATTGTGCAAAGACGGCTGATTATGACCTGGCTGACGGGCTCCAGGTGGCAGGAATGGGCAGGGCTGTCACCGGTCCCCATCTTGGAACAGGGCTTTGGCCGTGGCGGGGGGCACCCAGTGACGGGAGAGCCTGGGGAGGGGGCCAGAGCCTCAGTACTGCTCCCCGGTCAGCATGCAGGGCAGGCTTCCCTGAGCAGCGGCCCTAGACGCCTCCCTGGGGCCCGTGGGGGAACCGTGAGGCTGAGGCTCCCCCCACAGAGAGGGTTGGGGGTTGCAAGGCCAAGAGGTCACAGGTCAGACTTGGATGGAACTATAGTGTCCTAAAAAGGTGACAGAATCCAGCAAGTCTGTCCACATCCTAAAACACAGCTCTTTTTTGGTTCACTGGCAGCAGAGTCCCCAGGGGGGTGTGGACATGGTCACGGTGCCGGAGAGAACACCAGGAGTGTCGTGGGGCAGCGGCTATGTTGGGGGGGACGGGGACCTGGAGTCGCCCCCGGGAGCAGAGACCCCGAACTGCGGGTGTGCTGTTCCCCAGCAGCCAGGCAGGTCCACGAAGCACCTGCTTTGGGCCCGCAGCTTGTGGCCAAGTTCACGTATGGGAGCCCAGACCCCAGGGTGCTGAGCTGGGAGACGGGCCCACGAGGAGGCAGTGAGGGCTGAGGGAGGCCCGATGGGCCCAGGGTCCGTCCGCAGCTGCCCCTCTCCTCACTCAGGCCCCACCTGCAAGGCCAGGGGCCCGGCAGTCACAGGATGCGGGGTTCCATGCGGGCGCCGGCACCTGTTAGGGGATGGCGGCTCCGCCACACGACACGTGGGACCTTCCCAGACATGTGTGGGAGGGATTCGTTGTGTGATCCTGGCTGGCCCTCCTGCTCCTGGGTCCGGCTTCCCCACGGAGCTGGCACCCAGGGGTGTTGATCCCAGGCTGAGTGTGCCTGGTGCTGCTGAGCGCTGAGCTCCCCGTGACCAAGCAGGGTTTCTGCCTCCACCCACAGTGGCGTCCTGTCCTCCAGGTCTGCTGAAAGCCTCGGCTACTGGCTGTTCCCATGAGCTCTTGCTGGGGGGTTGGGGGCAGCGGAGGGGGGGAGGTGGGAAACTGGGGGCCTGGACCGCCCCCTCCCCTGGAACACACCCCCATGGGTCTGGATCTCTGGGGTGTGTCTTCATCCCTTTTGAAAACAGGTTTTGGCAGCTGAACAGCCTCCGCTGGCTTCCAGTTTGCTCCCTGCCTGGGCCAAGCGCCTACGTCCCTGCAGAGAGGGACCCAGGGGCAGGCCGGCGCTGGAACCCCAGTCAGCTTGGGAGCAGTTGGAACCCGAGGGCTCTCTGAAGAGCAGACAAGCAGCATTCAAGCTGCAGAGACCTGTTGGCTCCTGACATGGGAGGGGCTGGGGACTGGGAGCTGAGGGCTGAGGGGCTGAGGGGCTGAGGGGCTGGGGACTGGGAGCTGAGGGCTGAGGGGCTGAGGGGCTGAGGGGCTGGGGGCTGGGAGCTGAGGGGCTGAGGGCTGGGGGCTGAGGGGCTGAGGGCTGGGGGCTGAGGGGCTGAGGGCTGGGGGCTGAGGGCTGGGGACCAAGGGGCTGGGGGCTGGGAGCTGAGGGGCTGAGGGCTGGGGGCTGGAAGCTGAGAGTGCTGAGGCTGGGGGCTGAGGGGCTGGGGGCTGAGGGCTTAGGGGTTGAGGGCTGAGAGCTCCAGGGCGAGGGCATTGGCTATTCTGCTGGACAGGAGCGTTTGTGCCATGTCTTACATCTGCACGGGAAGGGTTACTGGACAGGGGCTCCCTAAAGAAATCTCTCTCCAGCAAGCACCTGCCCCCCGTTAATCGCCCCGTGCGGGGCCGCTGTATCTCCTGATCACAGTGCGAGGGAGGCTGCCTTCCAAACGCCCACCGATGGCTGGGGTTGGGGGCAGCAGCGATCTGGGGTTGATTTCTTTCTCGGTTACAAATTGCAAATGGAGACAGGCTGCCACAGAGAGGGAAGCGGGGGGGGGGGGGGGGGGGGGGGGGCGTGGCGGGCATCGGGGCGTCCAGAGCAGAGAGACGGCTGAAAGCGAGTCTGTGAGCTGCACAAGGTGAGGCCAGGTCAGCTAAGGAGAGTGGGCAGAAAGAAAGAAATCCATACAGAGAGCACCCTGGCTGCAGCCGCGGCTTTATTTTTGAATGAAAGCTCCGTGCATTTAAATTAAATGTCAGATATAATTTGGCAGGGAGGCATCACGCGGCCGGGTGAGCGCGGAGGGCTCTTCGAGTGGTTAATTGCCGCCCCCTCCTGCGCCCTTTAGGAAGCCCTCAGAGGGGGAGCCGCCTTCCCATCCACACTTCGGGGAGGGTCTCCGCGAAGCTGAGAACCGAGGCGGCTGCCGGAACAGATTAGATGGCAGATTAGATGGCATCCTTGCCCCCTCCTGCCACGTGGCGCACGGCGGAGCGGGGCTGGTGGTGACACCCTTTGTCTCTGCACCCCAGAGCGAGGGGGACCCCTTCGCGTGGGGCGACAGCCGTGCCCTAGAGAGAGCTGAGCGAACGGAGGGCGAAGGCAGGGAAGAGGAGGAAAGACAGTGCGGGCGCGCGGGGGCCACGCAGCCCTGCTTCTGGCGGATGGGCCAGGGCTGTGCAGCCACAGGGCCTGAAGTCGCCCCCAACGTGGCCTTCAGCGCTCACTGACCCCTGGGGCCCCGTGTGCTGGAACCCGGCCCAGCTTCCTGGCCACACGCCTCGTGCGCAGAGCCTGCCCTCTGCCCGGGCCCAGCCCAGCTTCCGGGAAGGACCTTCCCTCCCATCCAGCGCTGAGGGGAGAGGCGGGGGTCCCCAGGCAGCGGGCAGTGCAGGAGGGTCCCCAGGGTTGCTCCAGCCACACAGGGGTTCCTGCGACTCTAACTGCGGGCCAGAGGCCAGGCCCTGGGCTGTCCGCAGCCTCTCTGCCGCCAGCCTCTCCTGGGGCAGCTGTCGGGGCCTCTGGCCCCCACTGGTCCTACGCTCTGTGCTCTCCCGCTTGCTTCTCCCCCAGACTCGGGGTCCCACCTATCAGACCCTGCGTGGGCCGCAGACGGTCCATGGGTCGCAGCCCCGGTTGAGGCGCAGCCCCTGTGCTTGTCCTGGTTTCCAGGCCCTTCCTCCTGCCTCGGGCCCTGGGAACACAGTGGTCAGAGGGGGGCCAGCCCTTCCTCGGGAAGGAGGCAGCCAACGTGGGGAGGGGGGGAGCCCCGACATCAGCCCCCACACTGGTCATCGTGGAAGTCCAGCTAGGGCCCTGGCCCCAGATGGCCTCCTGGGGGCCGAGGGCGTGGGTTACAAAGAGCCAGCCTGGCCGGGGTGCCTGCTGCGTGCAGGACTCTGGTTCTGGAAGGGCATGGGCCGGATCAGGGCCAGGCTGACCCACACCCCTCACGCGGCCCTCAGAGCCCGAGGCCTCCCTGCTGTGTCGTCACATGGACACGGCGATGGTTGTCAAGAGAGCGGACCCACCGGATAAAATCACTGGGATGGGTTTGAGGAGACCCTCCACCCAGAAGCATTAACCCCACGCACACGAGCCCCTCACTGCACATTCATCCGCCCTCCTGCCTGCCTGTCCCCTCCTGCCACCAGAACACGGAGCTAGAGAAAGCCCACAGAACGTGGTCGGTCCCCTGTGACCCTTTTCCGTCAGAACCCGGGCCGCCTGCTGAGCCTGCACATCCAGGGGACCACGTCTCTGCCCTGCTGGCCTCCGTTCCTGTCTGGGGCGGGCTCACCCCTCCTTAACCACCTGCCCTGCTCCACCCCAGTCCCCACTGGCTCCGGCATGGCCAGGCCCTGTGCCCACACGTCCATGGGGTGGAGCGCTCACTCCAGCCAGCAACCCCCGTCCCCGCCTGAGGGCTGGACACCAGTTCACTGCCATCCTTGGAGGGCCTGGCTCTCCAGCCTCCCTGCACCCTGGTCCTCAGGTGGGTGCTGGGAGGGGCAGGCTGATGGGGCCACGTGGTGGGAGCAAACAAACCCACGGGGTTGGAGCGGGATGTGGATGAAAGCACAGGTCCCTCCAGGGGCAGGAGGAACGGGGCCTGGTGGCTGTCCTGTCTTCCAGAGAAACTTCATGGTCCCCAAGCTTGGGCCTGGCCGGGAGACGCTGCTCGCTCTGCCCGAGGACTCCCGTGCTGTCTGGGCACAAAGCACTGCATGTGACACACGCTGTGCAAAGGCAACCTTTTCAGATAAAAACCTCAAGAAGAAGCTGCACTGAAATTAAGGTCTGGGATGGAAAGTCTGTGGTAGGTTTGTTCAGTGGAGTAATGTCTATTATTAGGAAGTTTTATTCTAGAACATTCTGCACAGAAAAGAGAAACACGGGAAGTTTAGAACAAGCTGGAAACGTGAGTCAGGAAACCCAATACCCTTCAAATGCTGAGGAAGCTAAAAAAGCCAGGATTCAAAGCATGGAGTTCTGACGACTTTTGTTATTTTAAATGATTACTTGGTACCTGGGTACCGATGAGTATTGCAGAGTGCCTTTCTTCCAGAAGCTCATCAAGCTTCAGAGCTTCATATTTACGGCTTTGGGTTTGGGGGTGACTTTTGAAAAGCTGAATCGTCTCCATTCCACCAGCAGAAAAACGGGAACATTTCCTACGGTCAAATCCATGTCCCACGGGCATGTCCTGCGCCCAGGTCCCCTGGCGTGTCCGGGCTGTGGGTACTGCGGACATCAAACAGTGTGGCGCCTCGTGGCTGTTTTGACAGTTTATGGGCAGATTTGTGCAGCCGTAGGGGAAGAGTTTTAAGCAAAACAGACATGTGAAAAATGGTACAAAATGTAATGAGAAGATTTGTTTGCATTTTCAAGTAGACGTGTATGTGTGTGTGAGTGGAATTCTCTGGAAAAGTGGCATTTCCCAAAAGGAGTTTCCATAAATGAGTAACTTGGGCGGGCGCTGCCCGCTGGGCGCTGGTTGGGGTCTCGGCTCTGTCCCGTTTGTGGAGTAACAGTGACTACACTGCTGTCGCCGCGATGGGACCCAAAAAGGCTGGGAGCTGCTGCAGGTACTCGGCACGCACTGGCTGCAGTGTCTAGTTTACTCCTCGGGGGGAGGGTATCGGGGAAGGGAGGCAGGAGGAACCAACCTGCTTCTGATGGATGAGAAACCACTCAGGAGGAAGAAGAGGCAGCCTTTCCACTCCGTTCTCCTGCCAAGGTGAGAACGAGATCGAGGGGCTTCTAACCCAGCTGGTGCACAGGCCTCTGCAAGAGCCCGGGAGCCCACGCATCCAAAGCCGCACCCCAGGCAGGGTCAGGCCAAGGACCCGCCTGGTCCAGAGTCAGGGAGGGGCAAGGCCTCTGACTGCAGGAAACTGGGAGACGCCAGCGGCGTGAGGTCGGGAGGCCCCAAGGGCGGCGAGCTGCAAACCTGCAGGCGGGACACACAGGAGCCCCCCAACAGCGGTGTAGCCTTGCAGCGGGGATAGCACCCGCCAAGGGTGGGGCATGCAACTCTGCCTCGGGTCTCTAAGGCCAGCCCCCAAGGTGGGTCTCAGAGGGGCCCCGAGCCCCTTGGCCCCAGGGTGAGGAGGGCAGCAGGGAGGGCGGGCAGGTGTGGGGCACTGAGCCCACCCAGGCCCCAGGGCAGCTGGGAAACGGGAGGAGGAGGAGGCCAGGCGTGAGAGCAGCATTTGGGACGCTAGCTGCCATGGGACACTTCCTATATCAGGGCTTGTGCCACTTCTCATGACCCTGGGTCTTATGCTGCCCACAGAGGAAAATACAGCTTCACTGACAAGAATAGGTTATTTTGCAAGCAAGTGCTTTTTTTTTTTTTGTTGTTGGTCTTTTTGCCATTTCTTGGGCCACTCCCACGGCACATGGAGGTTCCCAGGCTAGGGGTTGAATCGGAGCTGTAGTCGGCAGCCTACACCAGAGCCACAGCAACGCAGGATCCGAGCCGAGTCTGCAGCCCACACCACAGCTCACGGCAATACCAGATCCTTAACCCACTAAGCAAGGCCAGGGATCGAACCCTCAACCTCATGGTTCCTAGTTGGATTCGTTAACCACTGCGCCATGACAGGAACTCCAGGAAGTGCTTTTTAAAAGACGGCCCCATTATTATACCATGTTACAAAAATCTAACGTTTTGAGGAACTAGAGAAATAATTACCCAAAGACCCCCTCTGCTTGACAGATGGTGGCAGAATCCTTCAAATATAGGGCACGGGACTGGGCTTGAAACAGGATGCAGCGCCGCCCCTTCCAAGCCCCAGGAGCCGAGGCAGTGTGGTCCTGGGGTGGGGGGTGGGGGTGGGGACCACTCTGGCCTTGTCCTTTAGGAGCCCACCTGTTGCACGCTGGGTCCTGGAATCAAGCATGCACGGCCTGGAGGAGCCGACACGCTGGAGGAAGAGGCGCGGGTGCGAGGGCTGTGATGAGGTGGGTCTGATGGGGGAGGGGGGAGGGGTGTCCCTCGACCGTGAACGCAGACCCGTGAAGTCCAGACCCAAGCAAGGATGGGGCGCACTCACGGCCGCTCACGCCCACCTGCCCCCCAGCTGCTGGGACATCAGGAGAGCCTGTCTCCGAGGAGGGTGCGGGGGGCGCCGGAGGTAGGCAGGTCCATTCGCTCGGTTGGGATGCCCCCTCCAGGGACTGCGCGGATTGAGGGGGCAGTGGCCGCAAGCGGCCCATCAGCACGGCTCACGACAGAGGCTCTTCTGCAGCCCCGGGAGTCCAGGGGCATCAGAGGCGGCCTCTCCTTCATAACCACGCTATTGTCATTGTCATTGGGGCGATGGCCACAGGGCAGGGAGGCCAGGGCTCTGTCGCCCAGCATTTCCTCCCCGCAGACGGATCCATCCTGGACCACCGACCCATCTCCTGTCCCGCTCGAGGTTCTAGCTCGGTCCCCTGCTTCCTGCCAGCCTCCCCTTTCCTCGCCAGCTGAGGTCATTGTGCCGTCGCTGGAGGACGGGCTCATCCTGTGATTTCTGCCCTGAGAACGTGTGTCACATGTGCAAGGTTACACGAGTCACATGGACAACTGTGATGCCCTCGTTGCGTCTGGAAAGCCTTGAGCCCGACCCACCTCCAGCCCTTGGCCTCTTCGCCCGTCTTCCGCTGGGACTGGACACCGCGTCCCGGCTTGGGGTTGAACCGCCGTTTCTTCTCTGCTGCGGAACGAGGGGACTGGGGTCGTGGCTTCCTGTGCCTCTTGGAGTTCAGGGCAGCTCCGGTCTGGGCTGATTTCTCTTTTTGCTTTTTACAGTGTTGGGTCCTTAACCTGCCGGGCCACAGCGGGAACTCCCTGGGGTGCTTTCTTCAAGGACACCGTCAAAATAACTGAACTCAGCACAGGCCGAAGAGGAAACGTTCTTCTGCAGATATTTCTTTAATTGATGGGGCAAACCGGGCTCTTTTCTTTTTTTTTTTTTTTGTCTTTTTTTTAGGGCCACACCCACGGCATATGGAGGTTCCCAGGCTAGGGGTCGAATCAGAGCTACAGCTGCCAGCCTACACCACAGCCACGGCAACGCCGGATCCTGAACCCACGGAGCAAGGCCAGGGATCGAACCCACAACCTCACGGTTCCTAGTCGGATTCGTTAACCACTGTGCCACGATGGGAACGCCCAAACCGGGCTCTTGAGTTGAGCACCCACCTTCAAGATTTCCACCCCAACCCAGCAGCTCCCACGCCTGGCCAGGCGGCGAGAGACCTGAGAACTGGTGAGACCCGCAGAGCCCACACTCCCTGCAGGCCCTGGGGGTCTCAGCTGGCACCGAGCTCCCCTGGCTCTGACCCACATGGAGCAAGCAGTGAGCGTCTGGGTGGAACCAGGAGATCTGGTCGAAGTCTGGGCTTGGTTCTCTACGTTGAACCCAATGCTGGCTCTTCCGAGTGCTGCATTTTCACCTTGCTAGCAGGTGGCAAACAGCTCGCTGGCACGGTTTCTTCTAGTCTTCAGTTCTCTGTCACCTATCTCAGATTTCAGCCACATTTCAAGGAGCAGGGCTAACGTAATTTGGCCAGGTCCCCTACACACACTTTTAAATTAAGAACTTGAAAATGTTTCACGGAGAGGCCCAAAGCCTTTAGGAATGGACAGCTGCCTCCTGACATCCCCAGGGGCGAGGGTACAGGCCCTCCCCCCCCCCACTCTGTCCCCCTCCAGGTGCGATGAGTTGTGCCGAGGGCCCCTCTCCACAGTCTCCCGGGGCCTGAGCTCCGCACCTCGGCCACGGCCGGACCAGGCAGCCCCGGAGGTTCCTGAGCTGACGTCCTCAGCTTCCATCCGCTCCTCTGCTCGTTCTGGGCTGCGTACAGCACCCAAGGCGGAGGCGGGGCTGGGATCCATCCAGAGCCCAGCTACCGGGCCCTCCCTGGCGCTGCCCGCGAGCCCCGCAGGAATCATGTTTGGGAACTGGCACGAGTTTGCTGCTCTGCCCCAGGTGCAGCGGCCGTGCATTGCGGGACGTGCCTGGTCTTCACCGCACTTCCAAGGCCACCGCCAGCACCTCACCAGGACATAAAAAGCCTCCCCAGGTCATAAGAGCCTCCCCGTGCAAAACCGAAAGCCAGACCTTAGCGATCACGCCACTTCCCTTCCACCTGCTCCGAGGGGCAGCAGGAGGGCAGCTCTGCGTGGGGTGGGCGCCAGCTCGGCCTGGAAGCCCCGTCTCCACGCTCGGTTTTACTGGTTGATGTTTTTCACATTCAGATCTGCAAGTTCGGGGCTTGTGACGTGAAGGTTTGGAAAATACTGCTTCAAATAGCAGGCGCCTGGGCAGCCGCCGCAGCTGAAGCTACTCACGAGCTTCGGAACCCCCTCGAGGCAGGGAGCACCCTCC
The DNA here is from genome assembly GCF_016906955.1 of Phacochoerus africanus. Lineage (NCBI taxonomy): Eukaryota > Metazoa > Chordata > Mammalia > Artiodactyla > Suidae > Phacochoerus > Phacochoerus africanus. Next base: position 1,118,450 of record NC_062559.1, on the reverse strand, counting down.
TGGCCCACCCCCGAGATCCACGGGCTCTGGGTGGACCTCGGTCCACGGCCGTGCTGCTCCTGTGTCTGAGGGGTGGCACCAGCGGGAACGACCATTTCTTGAGACCAGGGAGGCGACGCGGTCCACTCTCAGCAGCCCCACCAGGGGCCCTTCGTCCGTCCCCCACTGGCCAAGCATCAGCGGTTCTGCCCTGGAGCCGCCTTGGGGATGCAGAATCTGGGTGTGGGGGAGCTAGAACTCAGGCCATGCCAGCAGCCGCCACCCGCTGCTCCAGGTGCCCCACTGAGCTCCTGCCACCTCCCTACAAGTAGTGGTCATTTCTCCACCTGCCACGGGCTCAGGAACTTGCCCCGTATTCTCCAGGACAGGGGCGGAGCGGAGTCTGCAGGCCTGGCCCTGGGTGACATGTGACCTGGGCTCTCACGGGGAAATGGACCCTGCGGGGTTGGGGTCTGGCGTTACCAGCTGACGGTCCCTGGGCCTCAGAGCCTACTCAGCACGCACAGCCCCAAGCTTCCTAAATGCTTGTAATGCAGATAAAGCCACAGCAAGTCTATCTCTTGAAGCGACCCAAGGCAGACGTGCAGTAAAACTGCACGAGGAGGAAAAAAACCAGGGCTCCCCCACCCAACCTCCCCTGTCCCCACCCGACCTACTCCCGTAGGGCAGGGAGGCTGGGAGACATGCAGAGGACACATCTGTGTCGGGAGACGGAGGGCTGTCCCCGCGGTCTCCAACTCTCACGGTCTCCGTGTCCCCAGGGAGGCAGCGCCCCCTCCCTGCCCTGCCTGAGTCTCCCACCCCTGTTACACTTGCGGAGAGCTGAGTCCACCTGGCGCATCCCTGGCTCACAGAGGCAGCACGGCGCTCACATCTGATCTGATCTGTGACCTGACCCCCCCCACCCCCGTCCTTCCGCGCTCAGCCCATCTCCATGGTGCCCCGAAGGCAGGCGGCGTGCATGCACCATAACCACGTGAGATGAAGCAGGGGAGGTGAGGTGGGGCTGTGTGTACCCCCCAGGAGGGCCGCAATTAAAAAACCCCCAGAGGATAACAAGTGTCGTCGAGGGTGTCGGGGAACCGGAAGCCTCGCGCAGTGTTGGTGGGAATGTCAGCGGGTGCAGCCACGCTGGCGGAGAACAGGACGGAGGTGCCTCAGCTGAAAACAGAAGTACCGTGACAGCAGCAAATACCCACGTCTAGGTATTTCTCCGAGAGAACGGGCAGCAGGACGCAGAGATCTGTGTCCAGCCCTGTTCGTGCAGCCCTGGGCACAGCAGCCAGGAGACAGAAACAACTCAAATGCCCACGGACGGAAGAAGAGAGAAGCAAACGTGCTCCCCCCAAGTCCACGTAGCGAGGAGGGGGCTCTGACCCTGCCCCTGACGTGGCAGAGCCATAGGACGGTCCGCTGAGGGAAATGAGCCCCCGGAGGACCAGTGCTGCGTGATATCACCGCTTCCATGAGGTCCCTGGAGGAGTCAGATGCTCAGACACAGGAAGTGCGATCGGGGCCCGGGGTGGCGGGGGGCGGGGGAGTCAGCCGAAATTTCGGGGGCCAGTCACCGTGGGACAATGAGAATGCTTTGGAGGCAGACGGGGGCGGCAGCCCAGCTGTTGGCAGGTGCCTGAGGCCCCCGAGCCACACACCTAACAAGGGTCGGATGGTATCATGCTGTGCCCTTCCCACAGCACGAAAGCTCGGAAAAGGGAAAGAGGAGACATGTGGCTGGCGGGGCCGAAGGGCTCAGAGGTCAGGCGTCTGCGGGTTTGGACCCTCCTGCCCAGGCTCTGGGCTCGGTTCCTGGCCCAGCTGCCTCCCTCACCACGGAACCCGCGTGCAGAGCCTCGGGAAGACCCCACCAGGTCCTTGCCACGGGACGGCTCCCTGCTCACTTCCACCTACTATGAGATGGGGGCATCTCACACCCCATTCGTGGGGTCAGCCGCTGGGATCCTGGTCCCTCCCCCCTCCCCCCACTACCACGCCCGCCCCAGCCTCATCAAGGGGACGGGACCCTCCCCCCTCACCGCCCGGCCGCCAGCCATCACAGCCGTGGGCATCTCTTCAAGGCAGAACGCAGGCGTGGCCTCCGGGCACTGGGCTCAGCTCAGTACAGCCTGCGCTTCTCCAGGCCTGGCATCCAGGAGTTTCTGTCCCTGTGCCCAGGAAGCCGCATTCACCCATTGCTGGATGTGCTGAGACTGGTCTCAGGCCCTGGCTCCCCGTCCCCTTCTGGAGAACGCGGCCTCCCCAGGACCCGGGCTGCCGGGGCCACCTGCTCTCAGGACATGGTCCAACAGCCCTTTCTCACTGAGGGGGGGACATGGTCCCCAGGTTGGGAGAAGGGGTTGTTTTTGAATGGGGGGGGTGTCACCACACCCCCAGCCTGAGAACACCCAGACCAGCCGCACTGCTTGCTGTGGGTCCAAACTGATCCGCCAGTTCCCAGAGGGGCAGCGCCGTTTACCTGGGCTCCGTCCTGCCAGCGCATATCTCGCAGCAGATACCACAGTGGAACGAAACCCGACCCGACTCGTGCTGTCCCTTAGAGCATGAGTCCCAGGCTCTGTCCCCAGAGCTCACCTGGGACCTAGAGGACCCTCCCGCCCCATTCCCGGGGGGAAGACTGAGACCTGGGGGTGAAGGGTGCCTGGGCGGAGGGCGCTTGGAGCTCCGGGACCCGAGAGGGTTTTGCTGCTGAACCTGCCATGTCCCTGAGCTGCCCCACCAGCTTTCTCGGCCCCTTCACCATGGACCCTCCTCTGAGGCAGAGCAACACAGGGGTCGGTCCTATGGATCCAACCTGGCCTGCCACCTGCCCGTGGGCTTCATGGCACAGAGTGGCCCCCTCTGGTCCACGCCTGGCTCCCCGCTTCCCAAGCTGGAGCCTCCCACAGCCCGGCTAGTCCTGGGGCTCTGGGACTGGCGGTCGGCTCTCCTCTGGATGTGGTGAGGAGCCAGGTGACCTGGCGTGCCAGCTGAGGGGGGGCTGTTACTGCCCCCCGCACATGTAAAGAACCCGGGTTCCGAGAAGCACTGACCATCAGAGGAGCCACGCAATGACAGGGTCTTCAGACTCAGGCTCCACTTTGTATCCTACAGAGGTTGGTTCCAGGCCTGAGATGCAGCACTGCTGTCTGTAATCCTTGCATTGCTAGAAACATTGCTGGGAGGGGCCCGGCGGTCAGACCCTGGCACCACCAGGCTGGGGGCCCACGAGAAGCAGCGATTTGTAGCAAAGAGGACAAGGGGCTCAGCTGGGGCGTCAAGGACCCACGGGCGCAGTGATGGAAATACGTCTTCCTGTAAGTCCTGCTGCTAGCGCTGAGCGGAGACAGAAGCCACTTAAGTTGCGGATGCCCGCGGGCACCAGTACTGTCCCCCAGACATACCCCAAACCAAACACCGGAGAGGCCAACGCCGCTGGGGAGGCCAACTGCTCGCCTCTGTTCAGCAAAACCACCATCAAAGGATTTCACGAACAAGGTATGACCTCTGTGCTCTCCACAAACTCCCGAAACTGCCAGAACCTCACATCCAGACCAGAGGCGACGTGCAGAGCCCGGCCCAGCAAGCTCATCTCTCGTGGGTTTGCGCCACCCCAGCGCATGGAAGCACAGCGCCCGCGTCTCGAGGGGGCTTTTCTGTGGCGCAGGAAGTGACCACCATGTGGCAGATGTGGCCCTCAGCCCATAGGGCTTGTCTGCACGAAGTGACGTGACCGTGACGAGCAGGAGGCACTGGGAGGCGCTAGAAGGGGCCCAGTCCAGACAGAAAAGCACTTTAAAAAGTGAAGTGAATGGCCCCACCTCCAGCTTTTTGGTTGCAAGGGAAAAGCAGTTAAAAAAAAAAAAATCCTAAAATGTCACCCCGCTGGAAACACCCTCTGAAAGGGATACTAATATTCTTAAAACCATAAAAAAGATTTCCATTTCTCTTGCTCTCCTTCGTCCTGCTGCGGGGAGCCGTTTTGGCTTTAATTACAGTGTCTCTTTTGAGTAAACAGTGGAACGTGATTAGAGAGGTTTTTGGCACCCACAGTCCGAGGCCACCTACTGCGGGTCGGAGAACAAAGCAGAGGCTTCGCTGGAAGAAATTACTCAGCAGGCTCCCTCCCGCCTGACTCAGCCGTCGCCCCGGCCCGGCCCCATTTGTCAAGGCACCATTACTGTCACACTGTGTGGTGCCGTCGGGCGTGAGGCTGCGTGTGCCCATCGGCACCGAGTGGCCGTGAGGTTGGCATGACTTTTCACAATCGTCTTCATTAAGCGCCGCGAGAGGGAGGAAGCGCTCGCCGGCGCCCCGGCATCGTCATGGCAACGTGGGACGCGTCTGCCCAGCGTCCACTCGAGAGCAGCCGCTGAATGTTCTCATTATTCCGCCCCCCGCCCGCCTGCCCGTGCCAAGGGGGCCGCAGTGCACGGGCCGGTGATTTATCCCCGAGATCACTCTTGACAGCCCGGGATGGTGTCTGGGCTCCCGGCCCCAGTCCGATTTCACAGTTTAATTACTGCTAATCTGAGGGGGGCCGTGCTAATGAGCCGCCGGAGCCCGGCAACAATGGTACCGCCCGCCCTGCCGACGCCCTGCCCACCGCCCAGCCTGCCTGCCCACCCTGTGCCCTGCCTCCTGGAGCTGCCCATCTCCAGGTGCAGCGGGACGACTGCGCCCACGTGCCAGCACGGAGGGACACAGCCGTGATGTCACACACGTGACCCGTGAGCCCACGTGCCAACACGGAGGCAGGCACCCAGCCGAGACGTCACGCTCGTGACCCAGCAACACCAGGGTTTGAACGTCAAGTGGCAAGAGTCCAGGAGTTTTCCTCCCGGAGGCCCCACTGGGTCCTGGCTGGACCCCAGGTCTGTGCTCCACCTTCCCTTGGGTCCCCACCAGGAACCTCCTGCACGTGGGGGTCCCCTCCAGGCTCTCCCTGACTCCACCCGCCCCCAATCCCGCCCGGGTCCTGCTGGCTATGTGTCCCGAACGTGCCGGGGCCACACCCTGGGCCACCGGGCCCCTGGGGACCCCCACAGTCCCCCCCACTGCCATCCTCAACCCCGAGCGGTTCTTCCCAAGACCAACCGCGCAGTCTGCGGGCTCACAGGTGCTGTTACCTGTGCTGTGCCAGCTTCCAATCTGGAAGTGAGACTACCGCGTTCAGGAGCAAGACCCGGGTCCACCTGGCGGGAGCCCTGCACTTCCTCTCTGCGTCCGCCTTTATTCCGGGAGGGGCAGCCTCCCCCTTGCACAGCCTCTCTGAATGGCGTCCTCGCCCCTACTGCCCACCCCCATCGTCCTCTGGGCCTCGGTCCCTCTCAGCAAGGGCACCTTCCCCCGGGGAGGACGGCCCCTTCTCCTGAATGCCCGGCTGGGGTGGGCCATTGTCACCGGGGTCTGGCCTGCAGTCGACACGCACTCATTGGATGAGTAAATACAAAGCACGCCCTTCACCTGGCATTAATTTCACACCCACATCAAAAAAATATTAGCGGCAGATTGCAATCATCCAAACTCCTCCTACAATGAAGAAGCCAAAACTTTTTTTTTATTACTCAATGAATTCATTACATTTATAGGTGTGAACGGTCGTCGTCCCAATCCAATTTTATAGGATTTCCATCCCACACCCCCAGCCCATCCCCCCATCCCCCAACCTGTCTCCTTTGGAAACCGTAAGTTTTTCAAAGTCTGTGAGTCAGAATCTGTTCTGCAAAGAAATTCATTGTGTTCTTTTTTCAGATTCCACATGTCAGGGAAAGCTTTTGATGTTGGTGTCTCATTGTCTGATTGACTTCACTTAGCATGATAATTTCTAGGTCCATCCATGTTGCTAAAAATGCCGGTATTTCGTTCCTTTTAATAGCTGAGTCATATTCCACTGTGTATATCCACCACATCTTCTTGATCCACTCCTCTGTCGATGGACATTTAGGTTGTTTCCATGTCTTGGCTGTTGCAAATAGTGCTGCAATGAACATCGGAGTACATGTGTCTTTGCGAGTCATGGTTTTCTCTGGAGAGATGCCCAGGAGTGGGATTGCTGGATCGAATGGTCGTTCTATGTTTAGTTTTCTGAGGAATCTCCATACTGTTTTCCACAGCGGTTGCACCAATTTACAATCCCACCAACAGTGTCATAGGGTTCCTTTTTCTCCACACCCTCTCCAGCACTTATTATTGTTTGTAGACTTTTTGATGATGGCCATTCTGGCTGGTGTAAGGTGGTACCTCAGAGTGGGTTTGATGTGCATCTCTCTAATGATGAGTGATGTTGAACATCTTTTCATGTGTTTTTTTGGCCATCGGTATGTATTCTTTGGAGAAGTGTCTGTTTAGATCTTCCGCCCATTTTTTGTTGGGGTTGTTTGTTTTTTTAGTATTGAGCGGTAGGAGGTGTTTATAAATTTTGGAGATGAATCCCTTGTCGGTCAATTCATTTGCAAAGATTTTCTCCCATTCTGTGGGTTGTCTTTTCATTGTGTTTAGGGTTTCCTTTGCTGTGCAGAAACTTTGAAGTTTGAGTAGGTCCCATTTGTTTATTTTTGTTTTTACTGTCATGACTCTAAGAGGTGGATCTGAGAAGATATGGCTGTCGTTTATGTCAGAGAGTGTTTGGCCTATGTTTTCTTCTAAGAGGTTTATAGCATCTGGTCTTATATTTACGTCTTTAATCCATTTTGAGTTTATTTTTGTGTATGGTGTTAGGGAATGTTCTAATTTCATTCTTTTCCATGTGGCTGTCCAGTTTTCCCAGCACCACTTATGGAACAAGCTGTCCTTTCTCCATTGTGTATTCTTGCCTCCTTTGTCATAGATGAGTTGGCTGTAGGTGCGTGGGTTTAATTCTGGGCTTTCTATCCTGTTCCACTACTCTGTATTTCCGTCTTTGTGCCAGTACCACACGGTTGTGATGACTGTTGCTTTGTAGTATAGTCTGAAGTCCGGGAGCCTGATTCCTCCAGCTCCATTTTTCTTTTTCAAGATGTCTTTGGCTATTCTGGGTCTTTTGTGCTTCCAAACAAACTTTAAAACATTTTGTTAGAGTTCTGTGGAAAACGTCCTTGGTAATTTGATAGGGATTGCATTGAATCTGTAGACTGCCTTGGGTAGTATAGTCATTTTGATAATATTCACTCTTCCAATCCATGAGCATGGTATGTCTTTCCACTATTTGCGTCATCTTTGATTTCTTTCATCGGCGTCTTACAGTTTTCAGAGTACAGGTCTTTTGTCCCTTTAGGTAGGTTTACTACTAGGTATTTTATTCTTTTGGATGTGATGGTAAACGGGAGTGCTGCCATAATTTCTCTTTCTGATCTTGTTAGTATGTAGAAATGCCGTCGATTTCCGTGTATTAATTTTGTATCCTGCAACTTTGCCAAATGCATTGATGAGTTCTAACAGTTTTCTGGTAGAGTCTTTAGGATTCTCCAGGTATAGTATCATGTCATCTGCAAACAGTGATAGTTTTACTTCTTCCTTTCCAATTTGGATTCCTTTTATCTCTTTTACTTCTCTGATTGCTGTGGCTAGGACTTCCAGAAGTATGTTGAAGAATAGTGGCGAGAGAGGACATCCTTGTCTTGTTCCTGATCTCAGCAGGAATTCTTTCAGCATTTCACCATTGGGAATGATGTTTGCTGTGGGTTTGTCGTATATGGCCTTTATCATGTTGAGGTAGGTTCCCTCTATGCCCACTTTCTGAAGGGTTTTTATCAGAAATGGGTGTTGGATTTTGTCAAAGGTTTTTTCTGTGTCTATTGAGAGGATCATATGGTTTTTATTCTTCAGTTTGTTAATGTGGTGTATCACACTGATGGATTTGCGGATATTGAAGAACCCTTGCATCCCTGGGATAAATCCCACTTGATCGTGATGTACAATCCTTTTAATGTATTGTTGGATGCAGTTTGCTAGTATTTCACTGAGGATTTTGCATCGATGTTCATCAGTGAAATTGGCCTGTAGTTTTCTTTTTTTTGTGGTATCTTTTTCTGGTTTTGGTATCAGGGTGACGGTGGCCTCATAGAATGAGCTTGGGACTGTCCCTTCCTCTGCAATTTTTGGAAATAGTTTCAGAAGGAGAGGTGTTAGATCTTCTCTGAATGTTCCATAGAATTTGCCTGTGAAGCCATCTGGTCCTGGACTTTTGTTTGTTGGAAGATTTTTAATCACAGTTTCAATTTCAGTACTTGTGATGGGTCCATTCATCTTTTCTATTTCATCTTGGTTTAGTCTTGGAAGACTGTAACTTTCTAAGAATTTGTCCATTTCTTCTAGGTTTTCTGTTTTATTGGTGTATATTTGCATATAGTAGTCTTTTATGATCCTTTGTATTTCTGTGATGTCTGTTGTTATTTCTCCCTTTTCATTTCTAATTTTATTGTTTTAAGTCCTCTCTCTTTTTTTCTTGATAAGTCTGGCTAAGGGTTTATCAATTTTGTTGATCTTTTCAAAGGACAAGCTTTTCATCTCATTGATCTTTTCTATGGTTTTCTTCGTTTCTATTTCATTGATTTCTGCTCTGATCTTTATGATGTCTTTCCTTCTGCTAACTTTAGGTCTTGTCTGTTCTTCTCTCTTGAGCTCCTTTAGATGTAAAGTTAGCTTGTTTATTTGAGCTTTTACTTGTTTCCTGAGGTGGGCTTGTATTGCTATAAACTTTCCTGTTAGAATGGCTTTTGCTGCATCCCATAGGTTTTGGAGTGTTGTATCTTTGTTGTCATTTGCTTCTAGGTATTATTTAATTTCCTCTTTGATTTCTTTGGTGATCCATTGGTTGTTTGGTAGCGTGTTGTTGAGTCTCTGCGTGTTTGTGTTTTTTGCAGTTTTTTTCTTGTTGTTGATTTCCAGTCATATAGCGTTGTGGTTGGAAAAGATGCTTGATGTGATTTCAATTTTCTTGAAGTTACTGAGGCTTGATTTGTAGCCCAGGATGTGATCAATCTTAGAGAATGTTCCATGTGTACTTGAGAAGAATGGGCATTTTGTTGCTTTTGGATGGAATGTCCTATAAATATCTATGAAGTCCATCCAGTCTAATGCTTCATTCAGTGCCTGTGTTTCCTTATTGGTTTTCTGTCTGGATGATGTGTTCATTGCTGTAAGTGGGGTGTTAAAAGTCCCCCACTATTATTGTGTTATTGTCAATTTTTCCTTTTAAGGTTGTTAGCAGTTGCCTTATATATTGTGGTGATCCTATGTTGGGTGTGTAGATATTTAAAAGTGTTATGTATTCTTCTTAGATTGATCATTTGATCATTAGGTAGTGACCTTCCTTGTCCCTTAAAATATTCATTTTAAAGTCTATTTTGTCTGATAGGAGTATTGCTACTCCAGCTTTCTTTCGATTCCTGTTTGCATGGAATATTTTCTTAGATCCTCTCACTTTCAATCTGCATGTGTCCCTAGAAGTGAAGTGGGTCTCTTGAAGACAACATATACATGGGTCTTGTTTTTGTATCCATTCGGCCAGTCTAGGTATTTTGGTTGGGGCGTTTAGTCCATTAACATTTAAGATAATTATTGATATGTATGTTCTTACTGCCATTTTATTAATTGTTTTGGATTTGTTTTTGTTGCTCTTTTTTCTTCCCTTCTTCTCTTGTTCTCTCCTCTTGTGGTTGATGACTATCTTTAGTGTTGTATTTGAGTCGATTTTTCTTATTTGTTTATCAATTGTAGATTTTGGGTTTGCACTTATTCTGAAGATTTGATATAAGAGCCTATAAACATACACAAGATTATTTTAAGTTGTTGGTCTCTTAATTGCAAGTGCATCTCCAGTGTCCTGCATTTGTACCCTCCTCTTCCAATGATTTCTGATTTTGGTGGCATAATTGTGCGTGGATGATTTCTTATCTTTACCATACATACATATACCTTTATTGGTGAGCCTTGTCATTTGTGGTATTTTTGTTTCTGGTTGCAGCCTTTTCTTTTCTATCTAGAGAAGTTCCTTTAGAATTTGTTGTAAAGCTGATTTAGTGTTGCTGAATTCTCTTAGCTTTTGTTTATCTGTGAAGCTTTTGATTTCTCCTTCAAATCTGAATGAGAGCCTTGCTGGGTAAAGTAATCTTGGTTGGAGGTTTTTTCCTTTCATCACATTAAGTATATCATGCCACTCCCTTCTGGCCTGCAGAGTTTCTGCTGAAAAATATGCTGATAACCTTGTTGGGATTCCCTTGTATGTTATTTTTTTCTTTTCCCTAGCTGCTTTCAAGATTTTCTCTTTGTCTTTAATTTTGGTCAGTTTGATTAATATGTGTCGGTGTATTCCTCCTTGGGTTTATTTTATATGGTACTCGTTGTGCTTCCTGGAGTTGAGTGAGTGGTTCCTTTCCCGTGTTATGGAAGTTTTCGCCTATTATCTCTTCAAATATTTTTTTCTGTCCTCTTCTCTCTCTCTTCTCCTTCTGGCACCCCTATAAAATGGATGTGTGTTGGTGTGTTTAACATTGTCCCAGAGTTCTCTGAGATTCTCTTCATTTGTTTTCAATCTCTTTTTCTCTTTTCTGTTCCACATCCGTGATTTCCAATAATCTGTCCTCCACCATGCTTATTCATTCTTCTGCCTCCTGCATTCTGCTGTTGGCTGCTACTAATGAACTTTTTATTTCAGTTGTATTTTGCATCTCTTCTCGCTTGAGGTTTTTCTTTTTTTTTTCTTTTTTGCTTCCTGCGGCACATGGAGGATCCTGGCTATTGGTCTAATTGGAGCTGTAGCTGCCAGCCTACTCCAGAGCCACAGCAACATGGGATCCAAGCTGCGTCTGTGACCTACACCACAGGTCATGGCAATGCCAGATCCTTGACCCACTGAGCAAGGCCAGGGATTGAACCTGCAACCTCATGGTTCCTAGTCAGATTCGTTAACCCTGCGCCATGATGGGAACTCCTCGCTTGAGTTTTATATCTTGTATTTCTTTGCTCAGTGTTTCCTGTAATTTATCCATTTTTGCCTCCAGTTTATTTCCAATGTCTTGCATCATCTTCAGAAGCAACAGTCTAAAGTCTTTTTCTTGGAGGCTGAGAATCTCCTGATCACTTAGCTGTTTTTCTGGGTTTTTTTCTTTTTTCCTTATCTGAGTTATAGTTCCCTGTCTTTCATTTTTATAGGTTTTTGGTGTGGTGACCTTTTTACAGATAATAGAGTTGTAGCCTCTCTCACTTCTTGCATCTGACCCCTTGTGGCTGAGGTTGGTAGGGGGCTTGCTGTAGGCTTTCTGATGGGAGGGACTGATGCCTGCCCACTGGCAGGTGGAGCTGATTTCTATCCCTCTGGTGGGTGGGGCTTTGTCTCAGGGTGAGATCAGAGGCAGCTGTGTGCCTGGGGAGTCTTTAGGCAACTTGTTTACTGATGGGAGGGGCTGTGATCCCACCTGGATTGCTGTTTGCCCTGGGGCTTCTTAGCACTGACAGGTGGGGCCAGATTTTCCCAAAATGGCCACCTCCAGAGAAATGCACACTGATGAAGATTCCCGAGAGCTTTGCTTCCAATGTCCTTCCCCCACAACAAGCCACATTCACCCCTGTTTTCCCAGGAGGTCCTCCAAGAACAGCAGTCAGGTTTGGCCCAGATTCCTATGGAGACTTAGCTTTGCCCTGGGACCCAATGCATGTGAAAGTCTGTGTGTGCCTTTCAAGAATGGGGACTCTGTTTCCCCCAGTCCCATGGAGCTCCTGCACACAAGCCTCACTGGCCTTCAATGCCAGATGCTCCGGGGCTCTTTCTCCCAGTGCCAGATTCCCAGGAATGGGGGTTTGATGTGGAGCTCAGAACTCTCACTCCTGTAGGTGATTCTCCGTGATACAGTCACTTTCCAGTCTGTGGGGCTTCCCACCGGGAGGGATGGGGTTGCTCATATCATGTAATTGCCCCTCCTACCTCTTGATGTGGCCTCCTCTTTGTCTTCCAGAGTAGGATATTGAAAACACCAAAACTTCGTATGGTTACTTATTGTCCCTCTATTTGTGCACTAAAAGTTGTTTATCTTTTTAATTTTTGTTCAAAAGATGAGAATACGTACAATAAAATGGAAAAACATGTAAATAAGAAAAAGCAGGTGCAAGGGAAATACTGATAAAAATTAAGAAAAAAAAATCCCAGTGGGAGGTGACCTGCAGGCTGCAGTGTCCCACATGGCCGCTGAAATTGAGCTGTGAACTTGATCCTGAGCTACCAGGAGGCAGTGAAACCAGAAATGATCCACCACGTGATCCAAGTACCTGTGAGGACAACGCACATCGTCTGGCGTGATTTGGGGAGATGGTCAGCGGAGGCCCAGCGAGGCTCTGCAGGCTGCTCACGGCGAGGTCCTCAGGCAGTCTAGGTGCTCAGACGCCGTGACGGTTTGGGAGAGGCTCAGACCTGGGACCTGGAGTGCGGGACACGGAGCCCAGTTCTCCCCAGATCCTTCACCTCCGAGACAACCTGCTGACCAGCTGCGTGGCTGCGGTTCCCAGCTTCATGGGGCAGGGGGAGGGAGTGGCGACTTGAAGCGAACAGACCTTTCACTCCTCCCCTGCATTGTGGTTTAGAGATGAAATTCTGCTGCCCTTAATTCTATTTGTTTAATCCAGTAATTTAATTTCAGAAACTATTGGAACGGAGCTTAGCTTCAGAGCAGAGGTTCTGTGGCTAGAACATAACTGGTTTCAACACGTCAGTCACAGAAGCGTAGTGCCGTCGGGACAAACGACTACTGCTTAATGATAACGCTAATTAAGGATTCTTCACAGTGACACGGAGAGAAGCCACGTTTTCAATTAGGCGCTTCTGCGTGGAAGGCCTAAGCAGCTTTCCTCCATCTCGACGGTGAGGGTCTCTGCGGCTGCCAGGCTTGTGCCGCCAAAGCATGCAGGGGTCACGGGTGCCTCAAGCTGACGGGCCCCCTTCCTGTGATGGTCTACAAGCTCTTCCAGATGTGTGCTTGGCACGGGGGTGGGGGGCACTGGGCAAAAAGCCCTGCAGCTCTGGGGAGGGAGGTGGGGGGGGGGGTACACCGAGAGGGTCCCTAGTTCTTCTTCCACCGAGCTGACCTTTCTGGGCAAGAGCTGCACGCCCTTGGCACTTAATGCCATCGAGGGGAGCAGCAGGTGACTCGACCTTGCCGCCCTTCCCCCACCATGAGGCCTGTCTCCCCGGGCCTGGGGACACAGTGGCAGGAGGGCTCCCAGGTCGTCTCCCAGGACTGTCCCCGCCATTCTGTGAGGGAGCCCAAGCAGCCCATGCACCCAGGCTCCTGCTGGCATCCTGGCTGTGCTCCTGGCTGACTGCCGGCCGTGGGGACCAGCGTCTCGGAAGCGACCCCTCCAGTCCCAGCTCATGTCCGTGGAGGGAATGGGCCGCCCCCATCTCTGCCAGAATCACGGGTTTGTGAGCAACGACGTGACTGTGCAGCCCTGGGCTTCGGGCTGACTCGCGCTGCAGCAGCGGACTCCTGTTCCCGTGCCCCCCCAGCCCCTCACCCACAGCTCACTCCTCAGCAGCACCCCCCATGCCCTGCTGCTGGCACTGGGTCCTCCCAGGTCATCGCAACTGCCCCTCCCATGTCCACCAGCAAAGTGCTGCCCCCGAGACTCACTGCCCAGCTCACAGCTTCTGGGAAGAGGACACGCAACACGGGCAAATGTGAGAATAAAGTGACAGAGAGGACAGAGACATGGAGAGAGACAGAGACATGGGGGGAGAGACAGAGAGAGACAGAGACAGAGACGGGGAGGGAGAGAGAGAGAGGAAGAGACAGAGAGAGGCAGAGACATAGAAAGAGACAGAGAGAGATAGAGACAGGGAGAGGAGCCCCTCTGAGGAGACTCAAGAAGGTCCCTCCTGGCGATGGGCTGCTTCGGAGCCTCCCGTCACAAGAACTGTGAACACATGTTGGACGGCTGTGTGCCTGGCAGACCCACTGGAAGCCCTCTACGCGCAGCTCATAGAGGGTCTCGGGACTCCCCCGATAGACCTCCCGTCCCGGATGAGGAGCGGGCTGGGAGGGGTGCACCTGGGCCCCGGGCGGGGGAGCCCCTGGCCCCAGGCCCAGGCTCCCTGCGCTGCCCAGCCTGGGTGGGGAGGCTGTGCGGAGGCGGACGGAGGCAGGAGGCCCTGCTGCCATGCTGATTGGGGGGTGGGGGCTAGGAAGGGGTGTGCCCGGGGTGACTCTCTGCCCACGGGCTGGGGGCAGGAGCAACAACCCCACCCCCGCCAGCGGCTGCCTTGCTCCAGGGCCTCGGCCCCTCCCTGTCCTCATGGGAGCATCCACCCGGCAGTGCCAAGTGTCCCTGCCAGCGCCCCCTCCCCACCAGGTATTTGTGTGAAACAGGGCTCTGCAGGTGGGCGGTCACGGCCAAGCCCTGCACTAGTGGGAGAACCAGGACAGGTGATGGCTGGTGACACTGGTGACTCCGCAGACCCTGCAGGGCACCGCCTGCCCGGCTTCTCTGTCCTGTCGGCCAAGTGCTGCCTAAGAGGGACCAGGGAGGTGATGGTGGGGCCAGCCTGAAGGACGGCGGAGCCTCGAGGGTGCGGGTCTTAGGACAGCAGAGCGGGTCCAGACGGAGGTCGGGGTGCTTTTCTGCATCAGCTGTTGGAAATCCCTTCTCTGCCTCCACCCTCCGGCTGGAGGCCCTGGTCGTTTTGGCAGGTGGCCCCGGGGATGGACGCTACAGCTGCGAGACAGGGGCACTGGTTCCCAGGGCCTGGTGTGAGTCTGGGCTCTGCTGAGGCTCTGCGGAGGACACTGGGCCCTCCTGGGGACACCCCCTGCCCCGGGTCCCTGCAGAGCGAGAAAGCCCTAGAGCCCTCTTCTCTAACCTCCAGCACTACCATCTAAAGAGATGTTCCCTCAGCTCAGCTCGCAGCTCCTGGCTGGGGGCCATGTCCATCTCCTCCTCCTCTGGACGAGAACCGCAGCCTCCCCAGACGATGAGACAACAGCAACAAGATCCATCCGGGCCGAGGCTGATTGGCGACTCATCAATATGCTCCCCCCAGAGCCCCACAGGGCTCGTCCTGAGTGTCATCCAGGGCACCACACAGTTTGTTTGTCATTGATACGTCATGTCGCTTCAGAAGGGTGATTAAAAGAGGCTCATGGGGAGTTCCCGTCGTGGATCAGCGGTTAACAAGCCCGACGAGTATCCGTGAGAATGAGGGTTCGATCCCTGGCCTTTCTCAGTGGGTTAAGGATCTGGTGCTGCCATGAGCTGTGGGGTAGGTTGCAGATGTGGCTCGGATCCTGCATTGTTGCGGCTGTGGTATAGCTGGCGGCTGCAGCCCTGATTCCACCCCTAGCCTGGGAACCTCCATATGCCTCCAGTGCAGCCCTAAAAAGCCAAACAAAACAAGACAAACCAAAAAAGAGGAACACGGGGTACAAAAAGTAGAACAAGTACTTAAAAATGGGCACCAAAAATCAAATACTGGAGAAACAAGAACAGGATATAAGCAGCTGCAGCTCAGAGCCTGAGCTTCCCAGGAGCCACTGCGAAGAGCGGAACAAGACTTACAGCGTTTATGTAGTAAAAACAGGTCGTCTACTTTTTGAAAGTCAGAACTATGCCCAGGTTTTAAAAAGCAACACCCAGGTCCCCAGAGGTGGGTGAGATGAAGCCACCACTGCCTCCCCCACGTCTTTGTAAGAAGATCCCTGTGACCTTGGGCTCGTTGGCCACACCACATCGTGGGTGAGCAGGTCAGCTCTGTGGGAGGCGGGTGGCCGGCAGGTCTGGTCAGCCCAGGGACCCTCCAGAGCTTAGACCGCAGGAACACGCACCCCCTGTGGGGGCCCTTGTATCAGCACCCCTCAACTCGCCCAAGACCTCCCTGGGGCTGCAGGAGCTCAGCTCAGACCAAGCCTCAGCCTCTGCCTCTGTCCACACCTGTGCTCAAGGTCTTGGCCGTGGCAGAAGCAGGCCAGGGTCAAGTGGGTCCCTGAGGTTGAGGTGTTTGGGAGGAGTGCCTGGTCTGAGCCTTGGGTGGAGAGCGGCTCCTGGGTGTCAACGGAAAGGCCTTGGATATGACAGGCCAGGGGCGGCGCTGTTTCCATGGGAACAGAATCCCAGAGTTTCCGATGAGAACATGACATATCGGAAGCTAAGTCAGGCCAGTGGGGAGGTTTTTTCGCGTCCTAATTGCTGCCAGAAAACTAGCTCAGTCCTGGAGAAAGGCTCCCTGGAGGTCCCAGCCTCTGAGCGTTCCAATTCTTAGTGACAGTGTCACCCAGCTGTTGACTTGGGAAGAGAAGGCCACCCGCAGAGCTAGTCTGCAGTGGCTGCTAGGGAGGGACCATCTCAGAGGACAGGCGGTTCAGAGAATCCCCGTGTCCAACAGAGCTGCCCCGGCTGGGTTCAACCTGCTCCCCGCACCCATGCAGGCTGACACCACCTCATCCCCCAGGGTGACACGGCAGGGACAGAGACCATGTCCTGCCATCACCGAGTGGGGGACACAAATTGTTTCAGGAACAAGCGGACGAGTGAGTGATGAGCCAGCCGTTCCTGAGAACGGCCCTCGCCTGGGCAGGAGTGGCCACCCAGGGCGCCGGTGAACCCAATCTGCCAAGGGACTCAAGAAAACCACAGGCGCCGTCCCAGCAGCACAAGGCGGGGTCACTGCCGGGCTCCTGGGAACGCCGAGTGGGGGAGAGGAGCCCACGGTCAGGCTCTGCTGGCCCCACCCCCAGGGCCTCGCCACGGTCACCAGCACAGCTGCCCACGGGGCTCCAGCTGTGGTTCCACAGAGGGCTGGTGGGTCAGCTGGGGCTCCAGGCCCTAGGGAGCACGTCAGCTCATGGGGGTGGGGGGGCAGGGGTCCATACCAAACAGGCCCACAAAGAAAGAGGGAGCCCCCAGATCTGGTGGTGAGGGTGCTGGGGGGAAGCGGGGAGGAGGAGGAAGGGGAGAAGGAAGAGGGGGAGTTCCCACTGGGGCTCAGCAGTAATGAATCTGACTAGCATCCATGAGGACACGGTTTGATCCTTGGCCTTGCTCAGTGGGTTAAGGATCCGGCGTTGCTGTGAGCTGTGGTGTAGGTCACAGATGTGGCTCGGATCTGATGTGGCTGTGGTATAGGCCAGTGGCTGCAGCTCCGATTGGACCCCTAGCCTGGGAACTTCCACATGCCATGTGTGTGGGCCTAAAAAGACAAAAAAAAGAAGAAGAAGGAAGGGGGGGAGGGGAGGAGGGTGGAGAATAGTGGGGGCTGGTGGGGGGGTGGTACTTTTGGGGGAGGGAGAGGGTGCAACCCGCCCACCTTTGGCCTCCGAGGTGCCCCACAGAGCCTGGGGCCCCGGAGCAGGCGAGGCTGCCCCCGAGAACAGAGGCCGAGGATCCCGGCCGGGTTTCAGGACGCAGCAGGGCTGGCGCACCTGCGCTTCCAGGTTGCAATTCTCCAAACAGCCTTCTGCTCATTGACAAAAAAACCCGAGGTTACTGAAGCTCTATTTCTTGGACTGTTCAAGCGCTTTCCAATTATACGGACAAAAAAGCCACCGCCTTCGGTGATTCGGAGCCCGGGCTGGGCTCCTGCACCACGGAGACGCGGTGACCTTGCCTTTGAACACATTGGAGGCGCGGGGGTGGGGTGGGGGGCCGCAGCCACGCAGAGCCGTGCGGGTGGCCAGCCCCCGGGGACCAGGAGGGGCTCTGCAGACTCCACACGGGAGGGCGGATGCTCCATCCATCAGGTGGGGTTGAAACTGAGTTTTCAGACCTGAGCCCAGTCTCCACGAAGGAAGAGGCTGACGGGCCCCCCATGTCCCCTCGCCTGTAGGGATGCGGGCTGGTGGATGTGTCCTGGTGGGTGTCTCCTGGGCTCCTCTGGTTCTGGGTTCCCTGGAGGGACCCCCATCTCCTGTCCCAAACCAGCCCTTTCTGTCCCAAAGCCCCTGTCATCTCGACTGGACCTGTCCAGCCCACAGCCAGGGCTCTTCCCAGGGGCCCAGTTGGGAGGCTCTGGCCAGTGGAGCCTGTTTCCCAGGCAGCAGGAGGAAGCTGTCCTGGGGCTCATGGAGGGAAGGGCCCTTCTGTCGGGGTTGGGGTCAGGCAGGTCAGGCTGCGTGAAGGGCAGGATGCTCACAGTGGGAGACCCTCCCCGGGACTGGCCTCCGAGGGTCCCACCCAGACTCCCGCCCCCCAGTGCTGGCATACAGCACCTCCTGTCCAGAGGGAGGAAGTGAGACGCGGTCTGTACCCGCAGAAGGAGGGATCTGCAGGCTCCCTGGCACCTGGGAAGCTGGGGCCGAGCACGGGTACCGGGAGGGTCCTGCTGACCCTGGGGGCGGGGTTCCAGGAGCTGTGGATGGGGTGGGGGGAGGGCGCCCCAACCGGCTTCCCCAACGCCACACACCACTTCCTCCAGCCGTCTCCTAACCACCTGCTTCTTCTCCCAATCGGTGAGGACTCACCACCATTTCTTTCTTTCTTTCTTTCTTTTTTGTCTTTTTGCCTTTTTTAGGGCCGCTCCTGGGGCATATGGAGGTTCCCAGGCTAGGGATCCAATCGGAGCTGTAGCCTCCAGCCTACACCACAGCCACAGCAACGCAGGATCTGAGCCGCGTCTGCAACCCACAGCACAGCTCATGGCAATGCCAGATCCTTATTCCACTGAGCAAGGCCAGGGATCGAACCCGCACCCTCATGGTTCCTAGTCGGATTCGTTAGCCACTGAACCACGACAGGTACTCCCTCACCACCATTTCAAGCTGCTACACTTTGGAATCACACAAGTCAGGGATTCCGAACTGCCAAAGGGATGGTGCACGCAATCCAGGACCACAGGCTGCTTTCTCCGTCTCTCTAACCCCCTTCATTTGCACCCACTGTACTTCGCTGGCTGGATAACATGTATTTTCCCTGCTGCAATTCCACCATTAGAGATGCATTCCTTTGGTGTTCCTCTCTCAGAACATCCCTGAGCGGTCCAAAACTTTCTGCCATTGAGGGTTTAGGCTATAACAGGAATGACCTTTGACACTCAAAGAAACTCCCCCCCCAGGACAAGGCAGACAAAAGAGGCGAGAGTGAGGGGGGCGGTTTCGGAGTTGGCAGAACTGCTTTGGCACAGCCTGGACAGTTGCGGCTCGTCCCTGGCTGCTCTGCACTCAGCCATCGGCCTGCTCTCTGCTGAGCCTTGGCCTGTGCCCTCGTCCAGAACCCAGCCTGATTCTGGGCAGCAGTGGAGCCAGGAGGGGTAAGGGCAACACACAGGTCCTGCTGCCACCTGGAATTCGTGGCAATGACCTGCCATGGGGGCGGCTTTCACCACTGGCTGGAGGAGGGCGGCATCTTCACCTCTGCCCCGCGGCTGAGCGGGGGCCCTTTGCACACCTGAGTGGAAACAGGAGGTACACGAGGGTGCTGGAGCCACAGCACTGCCCCTAGAACCCTGGAAGCGGGTTTAAGCCTGCGTCACCGTCCTTTGGTGCCTTAGAGGTGGAGGGAGCGGACGGATGCTCCCTCCTCCCCTTTGCTTTTATCAACGCTTCTCTGGACCCTTCAAGAACGGCCCTTGGAGACTGACGGTGGAGCAGCACCGGGGTGCAGCCTGTGCGGGCTGGGGGGCACACAGGGTGTCCTCCCCGTGAGAGCCCAGCTCCTGGCCAGAAGCCTGGGACAGACCTGTGTGCAGGGGGGTGGGTGGATGTCCCTGACTGCTGGGTGGGGACATCCAGGAGGAAGACAGTGTGGGACCCCTCAGGCAGGACTCAAAGGCTAGCCGGCGTCCACGCGCTCTGGCTCCATTTCAGCAAAATGCGTTTCCCTCACTTTGCAGACAAAGCCCTTTCCCTCGACGTGAGCTGAGCTGCCACCGAACAAACGCCACTGCACCTTTCACACCGAGACACTTGCCCTCCTCTCCCTTCTTCATGGAGGGCCCTTAACTCGAGAAATGCTCAGAATACCGCCTGTTCACTCCGCTTAAGGCCCGTTACTTATCTAAACCCCAAAACGGCTTCTCAGCGAGGCAGGCGGTGAGGTTGCTGGTTGGCATGAGAGGGATGAGATGTCTAAGTTTTTCTGGAGGAGCCTGAAAGGCGGTGGGAGCAGCTTTCCTAGACGTGGCTATAGGACAGGCAGGGGAGCGTTCGCCCCCGAGCCTCCCCAGGTAAACCCACGCTTGGCCATCCCCCCGGGGCACAGGCTGTGGGCGACTCCTGTGGGACCCCCTTCTCTCCCAACTCTGCCACCAGGGTCACCTTTCTCCCTGGGGCTGAGCAGGCGTCCAGGCCACCACCACCTGGTGGAAGGCGCCGTGTGGCTTCAGACAAGAGCAGCATCACCTCGGCCTCGCGAGGAGATGCTGAAAATGGCTTTAAACATCAGTTCGTTCTTTATGATTAAAAAGGGAGAACTGAAAAATACAGAAAGGCTAAGGAAAATAAATTACTTGTAATTGCTGTGGATATTTTTGTACATTTCCATCTGGGTTTTTTCTACACACACACACATTGGTGAGCACAAATGAGTGGGGAGCCCACTTCAAGGCTGTTTGTGAAGATTTTACAGAAGGGCCTCTGCACCCTTCCTCTCCCTGCTACACCACCGCCTCCCATGAGGGACCCTTGGCTGGCTTTTCCCTGCCGGTCGGGAGCATCCTGCCCTGGGAAAGGGGAGCCCGAGAGGCACCAGGAACCCCGCGGTCCTTAGAGGCATGTCAAGAACAGTTGTGGGGGTTCATCTGCCTGTTTCCCGATAACCGGGCTCAGTATAAACATTTCCAGCGAGACTGTTACGTGACAGGTGTTTCGCCTCCTGCTGTGCCACGGGGGTGGAGGGGAAGGCTCCTGACACCGTCTTGGGTCGTTGCTGGGGATGCTCCCCTTGCCCTCGAGCTGGGCAGTGTCCCTGGAAGCCCTGCCGTCAAGGGCCCCTCCCTGCCAGCAATCCTGGGGGCCAAGGATCTCTTTCCCCGGAGCCCCGTGGGGCAGCGCCCAGCTGACCATCGCCCCGTGCGCCTCACACCCTGGGAAGCATTTGAAAGAATTCCTGGAAGATGGAGCCGGAAGAAGAAAAACCATTAGAGGAAAGAGACGCTGCCTGTCTGATGTCAGCTTTGAAAAGAAACCGAGCCGGGGCCAGAGGCGACGCAGGGCCTGCGGCTTCTGGGGGGCAGGGGACGCTGGGCTGCTCCTCGGAGCTGGCGGGTGCTGTCCACCTCCCCTGGGCACCCGGAGGACAGGTCCCAGCTAGGGAAAGTGACACACGGGGGCCTTCCTGGCCCCCGGCACCTCAGCGGCTCTCTCCTTCCAACATTTATGCTCAGTCTGTCTCCACAACACACCTTGGAGAGCATCTGCCTTCCTTCGAGAGCCAACAGGTGCACAGGTTCCTATTGGACAAGGTGGCTTCGCAGGGATGACAGCGGCGCGAGGGGGCTCTGTGGCCATGGTGAGAACGGGCGCATCGGGGAGCGAGGCCGGGGGGCAGAGCCGGCCCTGCCCCCCAGGAGGCACCAGCAGAGCCCCGTCAGGGACCAGGCCCATCTCCATGTGTCCAGGCGGGTCCTTCTGTGGCTGGGCCGTGGCTGCCTGGCCCCACGGCCCAGTGCAGCGTCTCAGCTGTGAACAGGCAGTGATCGCGGATAGCTGGTCTGTGCGCGGTTCCCCACATAGGCCTTGAACGTCGACGGAAAATGCACATTGTTTCCTTTTCTCTCTAACTTTGGACGGAAACGGAAAGCAGACGGAAACGTCCACCGAAAGTCAGCCGAGGAAAGTGGCTGGATCCATGGTATTGACACACGATGGCCTGCTCGAGCGTTTAAGGGCCTGCGGATGAATCACTGGAGCACGAACAAAGTGCCTGAACTCAAACCAGGTCAGGGTCAAAGTCAACTCCGACGAGAAACACCGAGGAGTGAAAAGTCGCAGAACAGAAGTGCGAGGTGTCCAAAGCAGTGAAAACCGGGAGTTCCCGTCGTGGCACAGTGGTTCACGCATCCGACTAGGAACCATGAGGGTGCGGGTTCGATCCCTGGCCTTGCTCCGTGGGTTAACGATCCAGCATTGCCGTGAGCTGTGGTGTAGGTCGCAGACGCGGCTCGGGTCCCTCGTTGCTGTGGCTGTGGTGTAGGCCGGGGGCTGCAGCTCCGAATGGACCCCTAGCCTGGGAACCTCCATATGCCACGGGAGCGGCCCTAGAAATGGCAAAAAGACAAAAAAAAAAAAAAGGGTAACAGGAGCTTCTGCAGTGAGACTCGGGAGCCTCATCAGTAAACAGCTTGAAATCATCCGTCTGACCCACACCCAGTAAAGGGTGCTCCAGGGAGGGCTGGCGGGGGGGGCGCGTGCGCCCACCTGATGACGCAAGGCGTGTCCTGTGACGGCTGGTCCTCACCACGCCTTCCAGGCACCATGGGCTGTGCGTCGGGGGCGGGGCTGTGCGTCGGGGGGCGGGGCTCCACATGTGTCAGCATCTGGCAGGATGCTTTCTGGGCTTTGAAGAGATGCCAGGCGCGTGGCAGAGGCAAGCGAACGGAACCAGGCTCCTGATTCCCATAAATTCTCCTCAAATGTTTTGAGGGGTCGCCAATCCTCTCGCCGTTGGGAAGAGAGAATGGTGGGTTTTCAGCGAGGGTCCGCTTTGCTGGACATGTGAATTAAAACGATCAACCCTTCATCTAAAGATAGCTTCCAAGGAGTGAAGCTGTTTTCGGACGGTCGCGTCACCAGTGGTCAGCGGTGGACAAGGCCCGCGGGGAGCAGAGTTTATAGACGAATCGATGAGCCGCTGAGCACCTTTGATGATGGTATTTGGCTGGTTGAGTTCTGATCCAAGACTGTGCCACGAGACACCTCTCCGGCTGTTCATCAGGGACCTGGGAAGGCAGGTGGGGCTCACCTGCTTTGTGGCCTGTCCCCCTGGCTCCTTCCATGTGCCAGATGCCTGTCCCCCTGGAGGACAAGCACATTCCTCAGGGCCAACTTCCTGACCCCTTGCCACCCGCTCCAGGGCCACCCCCGCCCACTCTCCCACGACGAAGGCCTGGGGCCTCGTCAGCTGGTGCCAAGGGGAACAGTCCACAGGGAGGGAGCATCCACCTGAGCTGTGGGATTCTGCCCCTGGCCATGGAGGCCGAGCTTGGCCGGACACACACCTGGGCACAGGCCATCCCAGGAAGGGCGCGGGCTGGGCTGCAGGGGACAGCGGTCACAGGGAGGGTGGCTGTGCCCAAATTCTGCTCTGGCTCCCAGCCATGGGAGACCCCGATCGGTGCCTGCACCCCTGCGCCTGCCCAACTGCACCTGCACTTGAGTCTGCACCCCTAAGCCTGCGCTCCTGAGTCTGCACCCCTGCGCCTACACCCCAGCACCTCTGCTCCTGTGCCTGCACCCCTGAACCTGCATCTCTGTGCCTGTACTCCTGTGCCTGCACTCCTGAGTCTGCACCCCCGAGCCTGCACGCTTCCTGCACACGAGGGGAGGGGGCTCACTTCTTCTGTACAGTTGTTACATGCGAGGCACACAAGCACTCAATCATGTTGATTTTTTTTTTGTCTTTTTGCCTTTTCTTGAGCCGTGCCCGTGGCATATGGAGGTTCCCAGGCTAGGGGTCTCATCGGAGCTGTAGCCGCCGGCCTACTCCAGAGCCACAGCAACACGGGATCCGAGCCACGTCTGCAACCTACACCACAGCTCACAGCAACGCCGGATCCTTAACCCTCGGAGCAAGGCCAGGGATCAAACCTGCAGCCTCATGGTTCCTAGTCGGATTCGTGAACCACTGCGCCACGACGGGAACTCCGGTCATGTTGAATTTGACCCCAGCCTGTGACTCGAGATAGTGACGGTCAAGACCCCAGCCCCGTACCCTGGGAAAAGGCTCCTGCAGGGAGGGCTCCCGTGTGACCCGGGGGAGACCCAAGGGCCCCCCCACCCCTCACTCACCTCGAACAAGGCCGGACACCACCCTCCAGTCTTTGCCTCATCATAGTCTCGGCCCACTGACTATGGGAAGGAAATGCTGGCTAATCCCTCTGGTTGAGTTGTCGCCTTCCTCCCTGGCCTGGAGCCGCGGGCCACCCCCACTCGGTCAAGCGCAGGGGCCCCCGTGAAATGGCCCCTGACCTGCTCTGTCCCCCCGCCTGCCCCGCCTCCCCACAGGGGCCCTTTCCAGCCTGTTCTCTCCTCTTTGAAAAATAAGACAAAACAAAGGGAAACCCCTCCTTCTGCCTGGCGCTGGGCCTCTCGCTGACACTCCCTCTGAATAAAGCCTCTCCTTACAGAGTCCAGCCTGCCTTTTCTTAGACACACTAAGTGAGTGTTACCTTTGCTATTAAACAATCAAATAACAGCTAATCCACTGTGACCAGGATTTTTAAAAAAAGTTCTTGGAATGATAGATGGTTAACCCTTTACACGTCCAAGTTCTTTTTTTTTGTCTTTTTGCCTTTTCTAGGGCCGCTCCCGCGGCATATGGAGGTTCCCAGGCTAGGGGTCCAATCGGAGCTGTAGCCACTGTCCTACGCCAGAGCCACAGCAACGCGGGATCCGAGCCACATCTGCAACCTACACCACAGCTCACAGCAACGCCCGATTGTTCACCCACTGAGCAAGGGCAGGGACCAAACCGGCAACCTCATGGTTCCTAGTTGGATTCGTTAAACACTGCGCCACGACGGGAACTCCATGTCCAAGTTCTTGATACCAAGAGGAAGGCCTTATGAAACGAGAGATTTTCTCTCTCTTGTCCCCGGAGACACAGCACATATCACGGAACCAGGCCTGGCCCGGTGATTTTCATCAATTACGTGACTGCACGCGGGCTGAGATGACAAGGCGAGAGGAGTGGGCTCTAAGCTGCGCAGCCAGCGGTCCTGCCTCTTCAGAATGGCCCTGTTTCAGTCCTGGGCTCTTGTCTCAGAAAAGGAGGGGAATGTGCAGGGGGCCCGGGCAGCCCCACCATCAGCTCCTCTGCCAGTCGGGGCCGCGTGGGCTTCCTTCCGGCTGTTCTCTTACCCTCGTTTAAATTGTATTTTCACCAGCTGACTTGACAGCCTTCAAAACCGCTCATGTTATTTTGCCCTAACAGCCCATGCGGACCCCGGCCAGCTCCGCATCTCATCCTGGGAAGCGCCCGGTCCCGTCTCGGCTTTGGGGGACAGCATCAGAACACCCACCGGTAGCCTCAGAGGAAAGACTGCAAGCCTGACCCTCCAGCTGCTGCTTCCCAGGCAGGTCCCAGACGGCCCTGGCCTCCTGGTGCCAGAGGGCTGGCACTGCCCTGCATACGCTGTGCCATTCACTCTGTCACCCACGGGCAGCGGTCCCCGCGAGTCTCTCTGCTGGTGGGTGAGCTTCCTGATCATCCGACACAGGAAGACAGAGGCGCTGATGGTTTAAAGCCATGCCTGGGGCACAGCAACAAGTTCCAGAGAGAATTCAACCCCTGACCCAGGGCGCCAACCCCGCAGGGCTGCAGGGCTCTGGGCATCTGGCGGGGCCATAACGGCAGAGTCCTGTGGGCACGTTTGGAGGTGGGATTAAAGAAGTCAGAGTGAACCAGCACAAGGAGGAAAGGGCCTCATGCCCACTGTGCGGGCTCACCTTCGGTTCAGACTTGGCTTCTCCCCACACTTCTGCCCTGGATCAGCGTTCCCTTGGGATTCTTGGATGGCGCTGGAAGATGCTGCTTTCTGACGGCTGCCTTTGGAGCCTGCTTGAGTCTTGTCTTGGTTCCAGACCCCTGAGCGCTGCCCTGCTGGCATCTGAGCAGGAAGTGAGGCCGGGAAGAGGCGTCTCCTGGGGCACACGGGCTGCTCTCCTGCGCGCCTGCAGCCCCGCCTCACCTGCCCCCACCCACAGGACTGTGCTCGCCCACCCTGCCCAGCTGGCACTGGCCTAGTCCTTGGGCTCCACCTGCAGTTAGTAAAGCGAAAACCCTGTGCTTGGAACCGTGGTGGACCTGCCGGGCGGGAGGGCTTCCCTGGTAGCCAGGCCACACCCCACGTCCCTCCCCAAGCCGTGGGGACCATGGCCCATCCTGCCTGCCGGCCATAGTGGGGTGACGCGCAGGGTCCGGGCCACTGGCTCTGGGCAATGACCAGGCTGCAGGGAGAGCCCACGGAGTCAAGCCCAGGGCATCCCTGCCACTCCTTTGGGGTGCGTCCCTGACCAGCGTGTGAGCCACTCAGCTGAGGTGGTGGGAGCACAGGCCTCTGGGGGTGACAAGCATGTGTGTCGCCCTCAGCAGATGCCCTTGTCACTGCTGCTGGACCGGTGTCCTGGGGGCTCTCCAGGGCGGTGTGGAGAGAGACAGACGTGGCCAAGGGCCAGCCTGGGAGGGGGCACAAGAGCTGAGGCTTCTGGTGCCCGCTGGGTGGGGGCCGCTGGTCATGGGGGCCCAGCTCAGAGAGGGAGGTGTCCAGTTCCAGACTGTGGCCAATGGGGATCGGGCCCCTAGTGCCCACACCTCTGTCAGGTCCGGCTCCAGCCCTGAGGTCAGCAGGGAAGCCCTGGATCCTGGCGGCCAAGGCCCACGGAGGCTCGGCCTCGGGGTGGGAGTGGGGCCCCGGTGGCCAGGACGCTGTTGACCGTGGAGCCCGACCCTGCAGAGCACAGCTCAGGGTACAGGGTACTTACTACAGACCGTTTCTAACTCACTATTCCTAAAGTGACTGCACACGGAGCCCCCAAAGCAGAAAGGTTTATGACAGCGGCTGCACCTGACGCCCCTGTCCCCACGTCCCAGTCCTTCCTTCAACATTTTAGTGGTTTCCTCTGGCTTCAGAATCTGAACCATCAGAAAGCTGACTGAATAGCAAGGAGCTCTTTCCTGATCCATCAATTTTATTATTTTTTAATTTTTTATTTATTTATTTTTGTCTTTTTGCCTTTTTTAGGGCTGCTCCCATGGCATATGGAGGTTCCCAGGCTAGGGGTTGAATCGGAGCTGCAGCCGCCCGCCTACTCTGCAGCCATAGCAACGCGGGATCCGAGCCGCATCTGTGACCTACACCGCAGCTCACGGCAACACCAGATCCTTAACCCATGGAGCAAAGCCAGGGATCGAACCCACAACCTCATGGTTCCTAGTTGGATTCGTTAACCCCTGAGCCACGATGGGAACTCCACCAATTTCAAAATTACCTTGAACGCTGTCTGACGGGTTCTAGCGTGTTGGCCCGCACGAGGTGCCGGCAAAGGAGCAGAGGGACGCACACCTCGGCCACCTGCTCCTCTGGGCTCTGCTCCAGTCCTGCTGCCAAAGCCACTTCATGGAGCTGCACCAGGGTCTGAGGTCCTGGGTCGGGGTGGGGGGACCCAGCCCGGCCTGGGGCCCAGGAAGGTGCTGAGCATCTCTGACAGCCCCAGTGACGGATCCCACCGTGGGGCCCCCGGCCCCTCTGTCAGGCCTCAGCCTCCAAACTCAAATCCCAGCTGGAGGAGAAAGGCAGTGGCAGCAGGAAGGGCAGTGTTGGAACCCCAGCACCTGGGCTGGATGAGGGCACCGTGGATGCATCAGGCCCCAGAACCAGTTCTGGTTCAGGAGGGAGCCTCAAGAGCCTCTTGGGCCTCACTCCACACTTACTGAGCCCCCAGAGTCCCACCTATGAAACCTAAGTAACAGCTGGCAGAAGACAACCCCAGATGGCATGTGGGCCCCTACAGGTGGGGGGTGAGGCCGAGGCCTCTGATCTGCACAGGGGCTGCTGCGGCACCTGCCCTCTCACAAGTCACACAACCCCCTTCTCACAGACATACAACTGTCACGTTCCACCCCACATGAGCCAACGTGGTTCCTGCGGCTGCTTCCCCAGCCTTTTCGTGCCAAGGAGCTGGGGCAGGGGCTAACATACACGTGACAACTGTGGGAGTCAGGAAAATTGTTGGACCTAAGAACTGTACTATAAATTCTAGATCAGCAGCTTCTTAAGGCTTACATTTGATGGGGAATCACCAGTTTCTGGCTAACTGCCCCTCTTTGGTGCGAGGAGGTCAGCTGGCCGTTGAAGGAGCCTGGGTTGTAACGGGCTTAATGTCCTTCTAAAGAGGCCCCACGGAGGCCCTCTCCTGCCACCCTGTGAGGACACAGCGGGAGGACACGGTCCACAGGCCACAGGCGCCCTCACCTTGGAGCTCCTCCTTGGAGCTCTGCTCCATCAACTCCTGTTCCCATAGGCTCCCGCTTGGTGGCATTTGTTACCCGAGTGGCTAAGAAACCGCGTCATCTGCAGTGTCTCTGGACGGCGGCTGAGGTGGTCTGAGCCCGCGGAGAACGGAGCCCACGCTCCCGCATCCCGTCCCTGCGCGGAGGCCACGAGTCCCGTTGCCAACCCGGGCTCTTCTGAGCTCGCTGCCCTGTCTCTCCAGAGCCTGATCCCGCCTCCCACCACCTCCTGGAGGCCCGTCCTTCCCTCCCTCGGGACCCTCCCAGGCCTGTCACCAGCTCCCACGGCCTCAGCTCCCCGCCACCGTGGCCCAGGTGACCGGAGCCCACGCGGACGACCAGCTGGACCCTGTCCACGGCCGGCATCCCAGCCCCTCCTTCGGGATCTCCCCCCCGCCCCCGTCCTCCCCTCCGTCCTCGACCTCACCCCACACTCCCGTCCATGTCCTGCTGGGTCCCTCCTCCACTCCCAGTGGCCTTTCCACCCTGGATGCCCACCACGCTGACCCCACAGCCACCTCCGCCAGCTCTCCCCATGGCCGCCGCAAACCTCCTCCTAAAACACACATCTGACCACATCCCTGCCCTAAACCTCCCCACTGCTTCGCTCAGGACCTCAAGCAAAAGTCCAGATTCCTCCGCAGGACATGGGTAGCCCCGCCCAGGCGGGCTCCGCCCCGTCTCTCAGCCAATCCCATCTCTCCGACACCACGTGCGGCGCCTACTCCAGCCCCGCCCACGACCCCAGCCTCGGCGTCCCCCGCCTTTGCTCAGGCTGCTCCCTGCGGACGCACCAGCTCAGCACCAGCTTCCCGATGGCCGTGCCTGCCCACGTCCCCCCCAGGGCCTCTTCCACCCCAGATGTGACTCCTGGGGCAGGGCTGGTCTCCACACTCCGGGCATCTAGAGCCCGTGACACTCGGGCACTGTGACCAACCAGGGAGGCCAATCAGGGAGGCTGGACTCTGCCCCAAGGGCACTATGGGCGTGCATACTGGGCGGTCTGCTGGTGGGCATGCGGGAAGCCTCAGGGACTGAGAGATGCCGGGCGGCTCTCTTGGGAGCACCGGAGGAGCTCCAGAGCAGCCCCCTTGGCAGGACCAAGGCTCTGGTGTCACCTGGGTGCCAGCAGCAGGTGCACGTGCCTTCAAGTCTGGGTGTGAGGAAGCAGCAATGGCCACACCTTGAACAGCTGGGGCTGTCGGAGCAAATCAGGGGCTAACGCAGGCGCCCATTACACGCAGTCCCTCCGAATCCCGGTTTCTCATGCTGGGGTTCAACCAGCTTCGGATCCTGCAGTATGTACACCGGGAAAACCCCGTGAATAACTGGACCCATCTACTTCAAATTCCAGAGTCATTTTATACATACGCGTGCACACACACACATGCACACCCTACTGGTCCCGGAGGACTCTGGCTCACGGCCAGGACAGGCAGTTGTGCCAGCGGAGAGTAACAGCGGGGACAGAAGGGCTGTCCCTGGATGCTTTCCTGAGGAGGCGGATTTGGGCGCCTGAGGGTGGGCATGGTGGAACCACGAGGAGGGTGACATGGGGAAGCACGGGGGCCCAGGGCACAGAGCTTGTGCTGAGTCTGTGCCTCTGAGCTGACCGAAACTCACTCAGCAGACACGCGGGGTTGGGTTTCTTTGACAAATGTCTCGGTGGCCACCTGGGACACTGTGCTTCTATTGATACACGTGGAAAGCCAGCTGGAAACCCACCAAGCACAGGCTGTGTGGAAAGGCAGGGCTGTTGCAGAGGTCAGTCCTGGGGACTGGGGGGGGGGTCCCCTGGCGTCCTCACTCTGTCACCTGTCCCGGCCTCGGGCCCCCCAGCTGTTGAGGGGATGTCTATGGGTCATGCCTTCCTTGGTGACCAGGACATGAACAGGCTGAACTCACGACATGGGTGGACACGGGGCTGTAGATCAGATCAGACACCACCACTGCGCCCCCCAGGGTGGCCTCAAGGGTGGGGGGGTTCCCACATTTTCATTTTCTGGCAGCAGCATAAGACCAATGAATTTTTTTTTGTCTTTTTGCCTTTTCTTGAGCCGCTCTCGCGGCATATGGAGGTTCCCAGGCTAGGGGTCGAATCAGAGCTGTAGCTGCCAGCCTACGCCAGAGCCACAGCAACACCAGATCCGAGCCACATCTGTGACCCACACCACAGCTCACAGCAAATCCTTAACCCACTGAGCAAGGCCAGGGATCGAACCTACAGTCTCATGGTTCCTAGTCAGATTCGTTAACCACTGAGCCATGACAGGAACTCCCAAGACCAATGATCTTAGTAAACCACATTGATGCTGCCACCCTCAGATGCTTAGAACCAGGAGGCACCACAGTGCTGGGGTGGAGGGGGCGGGAAGCAGCCCCTTCTCAGGTAACCTGGGGCATCACTGGGAGAACTTGCAGGACCGAGGCACCTGCCACCCACAGGTTCAAGCCATGGCACCACGATGACACAGACACCAACACTGAAAACTACAAGATGCCAGTTGGGGAGACGCCTGCACCGGGGGGGGGGCGGCCCAGAAGACCCCGCACACGTGCTGGTGCCAACTGGAGCCCAGCACGTGGCTGGACCAGGAGCGTTCTCCTTGCAGCTCTGCTTGGGAAGAAAGAGACCTGGGGGAAAGTCTACAACGCTGACCACGGCAAAACCCAGGAAGACATTTACCAGGAAAGGAGGGGTGTCTGCAGGGAAAACACAAAGCTTTGCTAAGACTCACGAAGCAGGTCCTTCGAAAGTGGAAGCATTCGTTCCACGTCTGGACCGAAAGACTCTCTGCAGTGAGATGCCTGCCACTGCAAAGGAACGTATCATTTCCACACATTCCTGGTGAGAATCCTGATCGGGTGAGTTTCGTGCGTGAGTCTGACTTGATAGCTTGGTCATCTAGGTTCTGGAAGAATAAAGGCTTAGGAACCGCCGGGAACTTGAAGGAAAGAGTGAGCCGCCTGCTCTCCAGAAATCAAAATACATAATGAGACACTGAAAGGCAGAGACGCAGCATCCGGATAAGTGGGACAGGGTGGCCTGTCCCGGAACAGCCGATCACAGCCGGACCCTCACACCCTTGGTAACGGAGGTGTCCTCTGGAGGTACAATCAGGAAAATGAAGTGTCTTCGTGGAAATAAATGCAGTGAAATGCCTACCACATTCCACGAGGGAACATCAGAGGGCTCAAAATCTAAGTGTGAAAAACAAGGACGTGCAGAGCAATTAGAGCAAAGTGTACAATGCTTATCTTGGGGCTAGAGTGTCACAAAACTTAAGCCTTTTTTCAAAAAAAAAAAACCTGGAAGTCTTAAAAGGTTCATAGTTCCACGTACAAATGGCTCCTACAAATCAGGAAAGAAAAAAAGAAAAGAAAAATGAGCATAGACTCTGATCACGTAAATCGGAGACGTGGAAAGAAGCACATGAAAAGCCTTTCAACGCGATGGTAATTAAAAAATAAAAACGGAACAATCCTTTGGCCACCGCACTGGCAAAAGTTAAAAAGCTTGATAATATCTTTTTTTATTCTATACTTCTATTATGTGTATAAATTGGTAAAGCCCTTTCAGAGGCTAATTTGGCAATAAAAATGCACATACTCTATGAGCAAAAATCCCGTTTCTTATAATCTAACTTACAAAAATTGCAGCACAAATGCATATATTTGTACAAGAATCGTAACGCCAGCATTGCCGGCAATAACAAATAAATAGGCAACAAGCTATCATTGAGGATATTTAAATATTTTGTCCTTAAAAAAAAGGAGACGTAGCCCGAGGCCCTGACGGGAAAGACACCCATATTCCATTGTTTGC
This sequence comes from Phacochoerus africanus, assembly GCF_016906955.1. Taxonomy (NCBI): domain Eukaryota; kingdom Metazoa; phylum Chordata; class Mammalia; order Artiodactyla; family Suidae; genus Phacochoerus; species Phacochoerus africanus. The sequence continues at coordinate 1,086,508 of NC_062559.1, read as the reverse complement.
TGTGAAGTGTTTCCAGCAAATCCTGGAACAATGGCCAATACGCAATTTCACTTTTGCAGACAAAACAAAATCTACTAAGAAATAATGACCCGTCGTGGTGCAGTGGAAAGGAATCTGACTAGGAACCATGAGGTTGAGGGTTCAATCCCTGGCCTCGCTCAGTGGGTTAAGGATCTGGCGTTGCCGTGAGCTGTGGTGTAGGCTGCACACAAGGCTCCGATCTGGCGTTGCTGTGCCTGTGGTGTAGACAGGTGGCTGCAGCTCCAATTCGACCCCTAGCCTGGGAACCTCCATATGCTGCGAATGTGGCCCTAGAAAGGCAAAAAGACAAAAAGACAAAAAACAAAACAAAAAAAAGACACTATGGTTAAAAAAAAAAAAAAAGTAAAGACCCAAACCCAGGTATTTCCGTGCTGTAAGCATGGCAGGAACAGGCTCTTTAGCAGGTTTGCATCTGTGGGCTGCGGTGGGTGGGGGTCAGCAGGGTGAGACCCTCAGGGAGGGGGAGGGTAGGCTCTTTTCCTCTTTCTCCCTCTGCTTTGTGATATTTTTTGAGCAAGGGAAAATCTTAAACAAGTGCTCGTCTGGCACAGGCGAATGAGAGATGTGCCTGGTGTGGACTGTGTGACGGCGGGGACGGCGGGTCCTGATCCGGGGGGGCGGGCTGTGTAGAGGAGACACTGCCTGTCCCCCCAGTGCAGCCAAGACAGCACCGAACGTGGCTCCGAGGCCAGGACTTCTGTGGGTGCAGCGAGCGTGCCCTGTGCTGGCCTCAGAGGCACGTCTGGGGTCTGGTGTCCCACGCAGGGCAGGCGGCCCCTCCTTTGGGGTCACCGGTGGCCTCCGCTGGACTCAGGGACCACTTTGTCTCCATGGGGGCTGCCTGAGGACACACTTTGTCCTCCTCCCCCCAACCCGAGTCTCACACCGACCCCGATTCATGGGGACAAGAGCTGGAGCCACTCCTCGGGCTTTAGTTATTTTCCTATAAACAGCTTTCCAGCCAGGGACTTTCTTCTTGGCTTTTATGTTAATTTGGCAACAAAAAGAGTCTCAACTACATACGTCGAAAGGGTGCTAGTGCACCTCCCGTGACACTGCACTGGGGGCTCTCACATCTCCCAGGCCCCCCACCCCCACGTTGGGGGGCTGTCACATCTCCCGGGCCCCCCAACCCCCACGCTGGGGGGCTGTCACATCTCCCAGGCCCCCCCACCCCCAACACTGGGGGCCTCTCACAGGCACCTGCTCCTCACTGCGTCTCAGCTCCCACCTTCTGGACGGCCGAGCCGATACCCACGCTGCCTGATTGCCTGAGGTTCCCACCGAGAGCTGAGCCCACGCTGAGCAAGAGGCCCAGAGGTACCACGGGTGGGACAGAGTCACCATCCCAGGCCAGTCCCTGGCCAGTCCCCTGACCCCCCCCCCCCACCGACCCAGGCATCCCCGCTCTTGGGTGGTTTGTGGGTGGAGATGGAGCGAGGGCTTCGCAGGGACCAGGAGCCATTCACACACCTGGGTGTCCGGCCAGGTGGAAACTTCAGCACGGGGTTGGGGGGGGGCGGTCTGGGGGCTGGAGTGGGGGTCAGGCCAGGGCAGGGCAGCTGTGAGGGTTCTGTGTGCCTCCCAGTCCAGCAGGCAGGGACCGGGAAACCTCCGGGGCTCACAGAGCAGTCTTTAAGGGAAGGAACCAAGCCCGCTCCTCCGCCGGCTCTCAGGCAAGGTGGGCGGGGCTGGGCAGGGGCCACTTCCCACCAGGACGGCAGAGGGTGGGGGGGGCCCCTGGGGACCCCAGGCCAGGGGAGACCTGTGCTTTCCCACGACTGTGGGACTCGGCGCTTCTTATCCGTGAGCTTTACATTTTAAAGCATCGCTGGTGATTTAACGTAAGAAATCAATGAACACTCGGTTTTCACCGCGGAGCTTGACTGGGCGGATCAATTTCTCTGTCATGCTCACACGGTCACTGATGCAGTTTAAACCCATCACTTCTTTTAAAGCGGAGGCTTGGGACTTCGGTGTGGGACTCATCAACAGTGATGAGCTTAAATAAATGCTATGAATTTTCTATATAACTTGTAGGGTTTTTTGGGGGGCCCAAGTTAATGGAACCTCTTTGTGTCATGCTGGGGTGGGGGGAGCGGTGCCTGTGAGCTGCTCCCTGGGGACCCTGGGGACAGCCACCCTGCTGCAAGTCTGGAGGTAGATTTGAGCGGCAAAGCACTCTTTTTCCCGCAAGGGAAGGTCATAGGTGAGCACTGACCATGAGGTTTTCTAGAGACACCTCATCAGCCCTTTGTGTGCGGCTGCAGTCTTAGGATCCACATGGGAGATGCTACGGGCGATGCTGAAAGCCAGGGGACCCCCCGAGGTGCAGGCGCTGCAGGTACTCGTGCTCCTGGAGCCAGAATCTCGCTCTTGGATCAAATGCCTGAGAATCAAAGCAGCACAGAAACCCGGAGTGGTAAGGGCTCCGAGGGTCCCGCATCTCACGCGGTCCTTTCCCGCTTCTCGTGGGAGGTGGTGGGATGGGCGCTCGGAGCTGGATTCCACCTGAGGTGCCCAGGCGCCCTCTCAGGCGGACTGTCCACTGTCCTGCGTGGAGGCCCAACCGTGGCCTCCGTGGCATCTCCACGGGCTGGTGGCAGCCGTAGCCTGAAGGACCCCATCACCTGGGGTCCTGGATCCTGAGGTCCAAGCCCCAGGAGCACCTCCGAGGCCACCTTGGCCGCACACCTCCCGCTCCTGCACAGGGACCACGCGCCCACCCCCTGCAGGGTGGTCTTTGTGGATGCCAAGTCTGACCTCGCGGGGGTTCCGAGGACGCAGGTGGCAGCAGAGGCTGCCTTTGCCACACATCCATGCAGGGCGGGCTCTGCTCTGCTTGTCTGCTTCTGCTTCTGCCCTTTGCAAATGGGCCTGGCATCTATTCCAGGGCCGTTGGGCATCTCTGCCATGGGCTGGGAGCATCAGGGAAGCAGAGAGACGAACGTGGCACCTTCCCGCTTGTGCCCAGAGCTGAGTTTGGGTGGCAGTGTTTGGGGAACGGCTTGGCCCTTGAGGCTCCTGCAAGGCCACAGGCCGAGGGGCCAGCGGCTGACGGCAGAGCTGGATGGGCCTTGGCGGCAGCCCTGGTGTCATCCCTTCTAGCCGTTTAATCTTTAGAAATGCACCTTAGCTCTCCGGGCCTTGGTGGCCTCTCCTGTAACTGGGGTGACGTAACCTATTTCATAGAATGGCCCCACCAGTGAAGCCCCTGGCGGGGGTGCTCCATGCCCTCTCCCCACCCTGCCCTGCAGCGGCCTCTCCCACTGGAAATGGCAAGCAGACCTGTCTCTGTTGGTTCCATGGCCATGACCTTGCCACCTGCAAACCAGGCCCAAGGTCGAGGCTCTGGGTGTCTCTGAGCTGACACCCTCCAGACCTTGGGCCCCAGGACTGGAGGGACAGAGCGGGGAAAGGAAGGGGACGCAGGCTGCAGCTCACTGCCCAGGGGCCAGGGTGTGTTTGCTGTCCAGCCTATGGGGAGGGGCCATCCACGGTGTCTCGGGGCTGTTCTGGTTTCCCGGCCCGTCCTCGTTCTCAGGACCCCTTCCTCCTTCTGCCCCAGCCCACCCCGGGTCCAGGGCCCCTTCCACGCGGCCGCCCCGTCCAGCTCCAGCTGCTCGAGCTGCCTGTAGGTGTGCGGGACAGTTGTGCACCAGCAGTGACACTGAGCTGTCCCCTCCTGAAAGCTGTCCTGTGGGTTTAATTTCATTGCTAACGTGAACACACCGCAACACCACAAAAGGAAAATCAGCATTTTATGTATTTTTTTTTTTATCATGTTATTTACTCCAAAATAGCCCAAGGAGCCTGGAAACAGCCTGGAAAGAAGCGACCTGCCATGGGTGTGCGGCCACCTGGCCGGCGGAATACGGGGCCCTCTCTTCTCAGGGTCTTCCCAGCCGAGACCTCTCTAAAGCAGCACGAGCAGAGTTTAAACCACAAAGCATGGCCTGTCACCTTCCTGCAAAACTCGGCCCCCACGTCTCCTTAGAAGGTCCTCGGGGAGAAGAAGCCAGTGTTTCTGGGACATGAGGAGGTGCTGAGGCCCGGGGGCTTGGCACTCACACACCTGGCCACACCTGGCCACCGCTTGCAAAGCCAGGAGGGCCAGGTTCCCTCAAACCTCCCAGGTGACAGTACCCGGGGCCAGGCTGGACCCAACACTGCCTCGAACTCCCCGAGCTGCTGCTTTCTCCACTGGTGCCCGACCAGCAGCATCGCGGAGGCTCCCCAGGCCTTCCTCACAGGTGAGGACGTGTGGCGGTGACCCCCGCAGGGGGCTCCTGGGCCCAAAGGAGGGGCTGGCAGGGCTCACCTGGCACCAGGTGATGACACCTGCCAGCCTCCTTCCCCCATGGAGCCACGCCCTAACTGCTGCCACCTGCCTGCCTGGCATGCAGACTGGCCCGTCTCCCAGGAGAGCGGACAGGAAGCCAGCGGGCAAGAAGACGGTGCCGTGGGGGCAGAGGGACCTCAGAGGGTGTCACGGAAGAGGACGGGCCCCTGGGCTGGTCGCTGTGGGCTGTGCTGACCCGTTTCTCCACCACGGGCTGTCTCCCCACCCGCAGGTGCCCACAGCCTTCCCACCCGGCACACCTGCATCCCCGCCTGCGACCTGAGCCCCTCCTGGGAAGAGGTGGGCAGAGGTGGGTGCAGCCACCCTGCCTGCTGGAGCCATAACAGCGGAGACTGAACTTGCATCACCCTTGGGACCGGGGGGCGGGGGGGCAGTCTTCATCCGGGGAGGGGGGATCACGAGTCCCCAGTGACTCAGGGTGAATTTCCGGGGTTCCCGGGCCTCCGGAGAGGGGACACAGAGTGCTGCTTGTGTATATCCTACAGGAGACCACGGGTTTCATCAAAGGGCCTGTGGGGGCCTCCCCCAAATGAGTACTTGGAACCGTTCTGCCCAGCAGGACGCACGCCTGCTGCCCAGGCCTGGGCCATGCCGCCGGCTGTGACACTGCTGTTTCTCGGGCACAGATCACTTGGGAAGGGGCCACCGTGTCCTGCTGGTGCCTCCTTTTCATCAGAGCTGCCACCCCGGCCCGGCTCCAGCCACAGCCTCGTGCCCCTGGGGTCAGCACACGCCCTGTGGCAGCACCTGTCCCTCGGGGCTGGTGCTGAGTCCACACGGCGAGGTTCTGGGCCGCACGGGGAGTCACGGTCGCGCACAGGCCATGCTGTCCCCAGGGTGCCCGGTCTAGAATGAGAACTAGCAGCCGTGGCCACACAGAGGATTCAAGAGCCGGGAGCTCTGGCTCAACCGGGAATTCCGTACCAAACACAGACGCAAAAGTCACCGTGCTTGTGCCCAGAAAGGCAGGGAAGAGAAAGATGCAAGCTTGCTCTCAAAGAGTAAGACCTAGTTGCTAAGAGGAAACCAACTGGAACAATGCCCGATGGGGAAAAGTGACCGCAGGTACGTCCTGACTCCGCAGGGCGGTGGCGGGGTGGGGGTGGGGGGCAAGCGAAGGGGTAACACTTGAGCCGAATGCCCAGGATATGAACTCCACCCTGCCCCCGGGGACCCACAGCCCTATCACAGGATTTACCACGGGCAACACGAAAGCAAAGAATGTCCCCTCCTCGGGTTTCTGTGTAACACGCGGGGTCGGCGAAGGCTTTGGTGTCAAGTTAACTGTGACACAGAATCAGCGACCACGCAGAGACAGGAAACCAGTCCCGCAGAGAACCCTTCTGGCGGACACGGACGGCACTGTTTAGGCTGCTTCTCGTTAAGCATCAGAACCACTGGCGCTATTGTCGGAGGCGGGACACCATGCGGGGTGGAGGACTGGGCCCGCGGGCTGGGACGAAGGCCTGCGAGGCAGGTGTGTCCGAGGGAGGCTCTCAGACCAAAGCAGCTCTGAGGTTCAGAGAGAGGGGGCCACAGAGCAGCTGGAGGGGGCGTGTGAGGGCGCAGGGGCCGAGGGGGCCCAGGGAATGAAGCCTTGTGGGGGGCTTTGCTTTGGGCTCCTCGACTGACGCTCTTCTGAGATCCTCTCGCACCCTCCGGTCGCACCCCTGCCTCATTTCCTGAGAGTATCGGCCAGTGAGCCCCCGGTGGGTTTCCACCAGAGTCGGGGGTAAAATCGTTCAAGGGCAGCTCAGAGCCCACGGCCAAGTCCACGCGCCGGCATTCCACCACCGGCCGGGGCTCCGCAGACTCCACCGGCCTCGGGCTTGCTCACCTGCCCCCACGATCCTGTGTCCTTAGCGACACAGGACATGTCACACATCTCCCAGACACGCCCAAGGCCCAATCAGTCCCCTCGAGGGTGACAGCTAAGTTCTGGAGGAGCCCCCCTCCCCGGTCCTCGAGCCCCTCGCCTCCCCCCTGGGAACAGCTGCTTTTGTGGCTCCAGCTCTGAGCTCCAGCCTCCCGGAGCCCCCTCCCCTTGAAAGTGTAACATCCACCTCCTCTGACTTTGGGGGGGCACCCCCCACCTTCGGAGCCATCGCCAAGGAGCCTGCTGGGGGTTATCCACAAATCTCCCTACTTCTCTCTCCGGGCCCCACCTCTGGTTTTTTTTTTTTTTTTTTGTCTTTTTGTCATTTCTTGGGCCGCTCTCATGGCATATGGAGGTTCCCAGGCTAGGGGTCGAATCAGAGCTGTAGCCACCGGCCTACACCACAGCCACAGCAACGCGGGGTCCGAGCTGTATCTACAATCTACACCGCAGCTCACGGCAACGCCAGATCCTTCACCCACGGAGCGAGGCCAGGGATCAAACCCGCAACCTCAAGGTTCCTAGTCGGATTCGTTCACCACTGCGCCACGACGGGAACTCCTCTCCGGGCCCCACTTCTTCCCCCCTGCCCTGGTGTCCTCGTGGTTTCATCTTCAGGGGGCCGGTCTGAGACCTTCCCGTACCTTCAGGGCAGCCTCGGCGCCCTCACCCGAGACCCGGGCGTGCTTATCTTTTCTGTCTTCTGGAGTGGACGCTGCCTCTGAGCCAAACCTGCAATTTCTCTCCTCCAGGAGATGCCAGAGTGGCTTCCCCATGGCTCCCTGGACCCGGCTGTCCCATCACCAGGCTGGTCCAAGCTGGGCACAGAGCAGCTGGGGTTCTGTCTGACTGTGTGCCTGGTGAAGTCTTGCACACACGCACACAGGCACCCGCGCACACGCAGAGACGCACGCGTGCTCATCACCTCTCGTTGGAGGCCCCCTGCCCTCTTTCCACCCCTGGAATGGTTGTTCCCTCCTGCTCCTGAGCACAGACCATCTCTTGTCTTAATGATGCTGATGAGAGAGGCATTTACACCTATAATTAGAATGTCATGTTCATTTTATTAATTACCTCTTTTCTGCCTGTCGATATGAAAAAAATCCGAGGCTGTCAGGTATGACAGCTTCTCCTCTGCTTGGAATTCCTGGAGATGACCAGCCCGGTCAGGGGCTGCTGGGGCTGCGGGCAGCCCAGGCTCCATGCTGGCCTCATGTTAACGCCTTTAAAATGTGCCACCAGCCTCTGAGACCAAGGTCAGGACGAGGAGGCGGTGGGCCATGTGACGGCCGCACCGAAAGCCAGGGTGGATCCGGGAGCGGCTCTCCGGCCGTGCGGTCACCGAGCGAGATGCCTGTCCCCCACAGTCCAGAGGCTGGCAGTGGCCACAGCCCTGTGCGCCACCCCTGCCGGGTGCCCACATCCAGACCCACCCAGCAAAGAGCAAAGCCTCTCAGCCCTGCACTCCAGCCTCAGCTGCAAGGACGAGACAAGCTGCTGGGGGCTCAGGGCCGACCCCCACCCAGCGAGGCCACGTGGTATCCACGCTCACCGGCCACATGCCTGTGCAAGTCCCATGAAGTCTGCCCAGTCTGGATGCATGTGGAGGAGGAGAAAGCGTCGGGTCTGGTGCTGAGACTGACCCCGGGGGGGACGTGCTCGGGGGCACGGGATCTGCTCCTCCCTGGCCAGGAGCGAGGGGGCCACTGGGTGCAGCTTCGTCAGAGCGGACGGAGAGGTCAGCCAGGGGCTCTTCTTCTCTCCGACGTGCTGGTCACTCAGCCTGATCCACCGTGAGCCTGCCCGGTCCCCGACCCCAGTCCAGGCTGGTCAACAGCATGGCAACCTCACTGCTGCATGATGCTCAGCTCCGTCCCGGCAGTGGAATCGCAGCCGTCTTTCTAAATCATGAACCACGTTCCTCTCCTGCCAGACCACCTCACATTCTCGTCCCATTGGCACAGAGCCCAGAGCTCCCGCACCGCCCCCCCCAACCCCGCTGGCTGCCCTGTACCCCTCGGACCCGACGTGACCTGGCACTGCCGTTCCTGCTCCTCTCTGGGGGCTGGGTCTCACCGTCCGGTCAGGGGCTCCCGTGGCAGCCACCCTCTGTCACATTGCTGCTCTATTTCCTTCAAATCACTCATTTTCTTGAAATAACCTTGTTGGTGGGCTGGTTTCGAATACGAGCTCCAGGACGAGGTCGCTCTCACCAGGCACTGGCTGGCCCCAAAGCCGTGGGTGGGGGTGGCGGGCAGCACAGCTGCGTTCGGGACCCCCCAGTGCAGATGCTTCGTGGAACAGACTGCTTTTCCCTGCCTTACCCCGTTCACTGAAAATCCAACCCTCGTTCAAGAGAGGGGTTTAAAAAACCCTCTAAAACGTGACTATCCCATTCGAGTTCCCTTCGTGGCGGTGTTGTCATGTATTCTGGGCATCGAATCTGATGATGTGACACAGGTACAAGTCACCCCGGACCAGAAACTGAACAGAGACCAGAGCGTAATGGACTCTGCCTGGTCCCCCGACACGCTAGTCTCTTGGCTTCTCCATGGGCAGTGTCGACAGTAAATCAGAATAAACGCCCTCACTCACTGAGCGTGGTTTTCTCGTTTCCAGAAAGGGCTGCGGTGATTCACGCAGGGGCTCCGTCCGTCCGTCGTGAGCGGGGGATGAGCTGTTCATAATCCGTTTGCGGAAGAGGCCTGCCTCCCCGGGGGTGGGGGGCAGTGGCACAGACTTTCCAATGTCGAATGCCACGTGCCAACGGCCCAGATCCCCGTGTCTGCCCCACTGGGCTGAGAAGTCTGTGGGTGACCCGTGTGGGCAAGACACATTTCTGACCTGCCTGAGAGCAGGCATTTTCTTAGAAGAAGGAAGCTGCAAATCGTGAAAGGTACACAGACAGTGACTTACTCTGGGGCGGCGCGCTGGACGCGATCTTGTTTATTCGGAGCAGAATTCCTGGGAGAAGCGCTGTCGAGGCCTCAGCGGCAGGTGGGCGCCGGCGATGCCGGTGGGAGCAGCAGGGCACCTGGCTCAGAAAAGGGTGCAGATGGAGTTCCCGTCGTGGCGCAGTGATTAACGAGTCTGACTAGGAACCATGAGGTTGTGGGTTCGATCCCTGGCCTTGCTCAGTGGGGGAAGGATCCAGCGTTGCCGTGAGCTGTGGTGTGGGTCGCAGACACGGCTCGGATCCCACGTTGCTGTGGCTCTGGCGTAGGCCGGTGGCTACAGCTCCGATTCGACCCCTAGCCTGGGAACCTCCGTATGCTGCGGGAGCGGCCCTAGAAAAGACAAAAAGCCAAAAAAAAAACAAAAGAAAGAAAGAAAAGGGCGCAGAAAATGCAGGGCTTCCGTGGCTTCTCGGGCCCCCAAAGCAAACGGGGGTCGTGTTCATGTTTCTTTGCTCTTGCATAGTTATGCTCCTTGAGGTTTGAAGGCCAGGGGTCCCGTATGGCTTTGCCGGGCTGACATCGCGGGCCGCTTTCACGTGCTCAGCCTCCGGGACTGGCTCCTGGGCTCCCAGCCTCTCCTGCAGGGGAGTCAGTGGCCGGGCTCCCCTGCGACCACATCCTGCTGGCGGCCTCTGCAGGACATTTAACACAAGCTCGCTTCTCTTCTGTGTGTTCAAGCGCTGTTACGACAGGCCCGCTGGGGACAGCAGAACCCACCCATCTGTCTTCCCCACTGAGACTCTGTGTTTGGACTAGCGCCTCCCCGGGTCCACCTCCCCCGGCCTCCGGCCCCGCCACTCGGTTCCCGCCGCTGCAAGTTCGGCTTTCTTAGGCATTTCACAGAATTGGAGGCGGGCAGCTTGGTCCCGGGCTGGCGAGCTGCACTCAGCATCGCACCCTGCGGGTCCACCGCATGGCCTCACGTGACAGGACGTCCTCCCCTTTGGAGGCTGCGTCATAGCGCACTGCTGGGCTCACAGACTTCTCTCCTTTACCGCTGAGTGACACCCCGCTTGGCTCCCTCTTTGGGCTCTCGTGAGCGATGCTGCCAAGAGCCTGGGTGGGAAGTGTCTCTTCAAGGTCCAGATTGCAGTTTCTCTGGGATAAATACCCAGAGGGGGGGCTGCTGGAGCTCCTGGCCGTTCTGTTTTTAGGTTTTGGAGGAACCCACACATTTTTGCAGCACGTGATATCATTTCGCATCCCCGCCACCAGCGCTCGGAGCTCCAGCTTCTCCACATTCTTGCCCACATCGCTTGTCATCTTCACAGCAGCCGTCCCAGGGTGAGAGGTGGTACCTTGGGGTGGATTGTATCTGCCTTCTCCTGATGATGAGTTATGGCGAACATCTTTTCATGTGGCTGCTTTTGCTATGTCTATGTTTTCTTTGGCAAAATCTAGATGCGAGTCCTTTGCTCATTTTAAACTTGGATTTTTTTTTTCTTTCTACTGCGTTGCAGGAGTTCCTTACATGTTTGGACAGCGGCCCCTTATCAGATGGTTTTCTCCCATCCTGCAGGCCGCCTCGTCACTGTTCGTGGGCCTTTGTCGTGCACAACCCCTCTCGCTGGATGCCGAACCACCTGTCCGTTTTTGCTTCTATGTCTTGCGCTTCTGATGTCATGTCCAGACCATCCCTGGCGAGCCCTGTGTCATGAAGCTCTTCTCTCTTTTCCTCTAGGAGTCCGGTGGATTCATACCTCACGCTGAAACCTTCACCCCATTTGGTGTGCATCGGTCTCTTTAAGACAGGGGGTCTGGTTCATTCCCCCGCATGGGAGCGTCCAGCTCTCCCAGCACCATTTACGGAGGAGTCGGTCTCCCCCTGTGCCAGGTCCCCGGCCGAAGGACAGACAACCCTATACGTGTGGATTCAAGGTCAGAAACGATACGTCTCCTGGTTCTCTCCACGCCCTTGATCTACGGTCTGTTCTCAAGCCAACACCATGCTGTTCAGATCACGGGGCCCTGCCATGTATTTTGAGACCGGGAGCTGCTGCATGCTCTTGCATGGGCATTTTTCATGAAGGCAAAACCCATCAACTGTTCCTTTTAGTGTGATTTCGTCCTGGCCGGCCCACGTTTTCGACAGTGAGGTCGTGAACATTTTCTAGAAGCCCTCTGAGAGGAGCGACAGAAATCGTTTGGCGCAAACAGGTGCAGACGCGGATAACAGGGCTGTGTCCTCCGTCTTCCGAGAGCGGAGGTGGAAGACCCCACGCCGGGAAATTCAGACACAGCGCGGTCTGGGATTCCTGAAGAGGCAGGCTCAAGCCCTTAGCCTCCACGCAGTACATAAATCTTCATCCTGCACAGCCCAGCCCAGCCCCACTAGAAGGCATGGCCATGATGCCACAGTTTGGGGGCACTCAGGATAAAGGTCAGAAAAGATACGTTTCCCAGTTCACGAAACAAGCTGATACCGTTGGGAATGGCTCCCAGAGAGAACGTTACAGAAGTTCTCGGTTAAATAGCTCTGGACGAGGCCAGGACGCGTGCAGGTGACGGGCCAGGTGTGCCCACGGCGCACGCGTGCACGCACACACGAACGCACGCATGTCTCCTGCTGCCTCCCCTCCAGCCTTCCTGGCCTATCGGGTGCCTCTAAGTGATGGACGAGACCAGCCCATCATGTCCAATCAGAACATGAAGATCTGACCCCTGGCAGGGGTGTGTTCTGGTGGAGCTCTGATGTCGCCCCCCAGTCCCATCTGCAGCCCCAGGGCTGGACCCTCCCCGGGGGCAAGGACTTACCCCGGCCTGCAGCTGCTACTGAAATGCACACCCTCTACCCCCACCCAGGCTTCTGCGTCCTGGGCTGTCAGAGTGAACAGAGGGTCCCGTTGGCCAATTATCCCCGTGTTGGGGGGCACATGGAGGGCTGGCCCCCAAGATCTCTTCCTTTCGGCTCTTGAAAACAACCACAAAACCACAGGACGCAGCCGACAGCGACGCCAGCACTCTCCGATGTGTCTTCCCTAAAACCAGAAAAGCGCGAATTCCCCCAGAATTAAGGATCACTTCTCCCTCTCTTATCATAATTCCTATTTTCCCTCCCGCGGGACTTTCTACGCACCATGCATGGGGAAGGTCTTTTCAAGACCTTGCTGTTCTGTTAAGAAATGAAGAAAAAAATACATACACACAATATCAGCGATTCAAGGTTTAAAGATAAGGAAAAGGATGTGGGCTTATCAGGAGCGAAAGGTGGCTTATTCTCCAACATCCTGGTTAAAAGTTCAAAGCCCAGTTTTCTCATAAATTAGGCGAGTGTAAAATGCAGGGAGATGGGAAAAAGGAGAAATAAGATTTTAAAACATGCCAAGAATGTCAATGGGCAGCAGGGAGGAAGATCGGATGCGTGGAAGGTGCGTCGGACACACAGCGCCTGGCATTCGAGGTGAGTTACTTGGTCTCTGGTGAGTTGACGGTTTCCCGGCCTCCTTTACTGGGGGGGCGGGGGGGAGGAACAGGCTCATATTTAAGTAAGAGGGAAATCTTTCTTAATTATCTCAACAACGTGATCTCAAAAGAACCGTATTTTGCAAAGTGGAAGGGAAGCAATGAAACACAAGGAAACAGCTACCGTTAGAGGCGCAGGGAGGTTCTGCCCAGAGTTCCACACACAGGGGCGGAGAGCCAGGCTTTGTGCACAAGGCCCCAAGGGCCCCGGCGCAGCTGGCGAAGGGTGCTTGGTGCTGCCACCTGTGAGGAACCATGGGCGCCAGACCCTGGGGTCCCCGGGGCTCCGAGATGGCGGGCGCACTGCCCAGGTGGGCGCTGGGGCGCCGTCAAAGCCCACGTGGTTTGTGTCATCACTGCTGCTGCCCCAGTGCCCACGGAGGGCCGCTCGGCTCCCTCGTGAAGAGGGGCACACATTGGAGAGAAAAGCCATAAAAACGTGTGTGCTCATGTGTGTATGCATGTACGCGCGTGGGTGCATGTGTGTGCACATATATGTGCACGTGTGCCTGCATGTATATAAACGCACATGTGCGCATGTGTGTACACGCAAGTGCAGATGTCTATATGTGCATGTGTACAAATGACATGTGTATGTATTTGCATGTACTTGCACATGTGTGTATGTGTGTGTACTTGCACATGTGTGTGTGTGTGTGTGTGTACAGCAGCTACACACTCACACACACGGTGCTGCTCCTGGCTCACCTGGCCTCTGCTTTTGTAGGGGGCTGGCTGGTGACACTGGCATGACCTTCTAGGAGGAGAGGGACAGTGCGCGCACCTGCCCAGAGCACCCATGTCCCAGGAGCACCGAGACGCCCCCACCAGGATGTATGCGGTTCTGTGTGTCCGGCGAGGAGACGGTGCCCGGTGTGCAGCGGGGTCCTCTGGGCTGCCGGCAGCTGGCAGCTCTCAGCTCCGTGGGCATTCTGGGCCCTCCTGGGTGGACCAGGTGGCAGGCCAAACACAACGTGTACCCTGGCCAAGGAGGGGCCTCTGGTCGCAGGGGGCAGGCAGACCCATTGGAGGGCAGCCACCTGCTGCCTGGAGAGGTGGGTGACCTGGCCTGGGTGCAGGGGCCAGAATCACAAGTGCACTTTCAGGCTGGATCACAGTTAGCATGGCGCTTATGCCCTGGCCATTCTCATACTAGCTCCTGTGACCCCAGGAGTAGCTATGGGACAGGGACACAGGGCGGGCACCCTCTCAGGGCCAGTGCATGGGTGCAGGATCTGGTGCTGTGGGACCAATGGTGCCTCTGAAGGCCCGCAGGGGACTGGGTGTGCCCCTCTGCGGTCTGGCTGCCCTCGTCCCATCAGCTCATCCTCGGACAGGCCTGTGGGCACGTTCTGGGGACAGTGGCTTCCCTTTGGGGCAGAAGCAGGGTTCTGGCCCCTGTGCAGCCCCTTCTGGGGCATCAGGCTCTGGCTTAGGTGCCAAGCGCCCAAGATTCCCACCACTGCTTCCACGTTACAGAAGAGCAGACAGATGCGCCGTGAGCCGAGGTGGCAGGTTGGCGAGGGCAGGCCCAGGGTCTCATCCAAGTCTGTTCGGTCCCAAAGCTCATGGCCTTTGCTGTCCAGGGGTCTCCCAGTGTCCCAGGTCCCAGCCTCTTCTACGGCACAAACCCTGGCCTGGATTGGCACATGCTTTTGGAATAAGCACCTGCTGCCTGGGTGGGGGACTCACCTCTCCGACACTGGGTACCCACCACCGCTCAGTCCCCGGTACAGCATCTCTAGGAGAACGCGGATAATTCTTTCCAGTGTGTGCCTCTTCGATGTATAGAAAAGCCATTTCCGTGTGTTGGAAACACCCTCAACAGAAGCGAGGCGACTGTGAAACCTGAGCCGGTGTGTGAGCACCCGCCGCAGAGAGCAGGTGTCTGCAACTCAGGCAGCTCAGACCTCAGGGCGCAGGTGGGAACAGGTGAGGGCAGGACTGGCGTCCAGGCAGGGAGCTCCTGCGTGGGATGAGGGGGAACTCAGAGGACCGTGTGGTTAGAATGGTGTCCCCTGAAGCCCAGTGCATGTCGACACGGCTCCCTGGGAATGGACCTTGTTTGCGAGGGTCTTGCAGAGGAAGCTAGTTAAAAGGGGGCCATTGCAGCCCTGGTCCAGTAGGACGAGAGCCCTTGTGATGGGGGGACAGGCAGGGAGAAGGCCATGTGGGGCAGAGGCTGCAGGATGCGCGGCCGGCGCCCCCGAAGCTGGGGGAGGCGGTGGAGGTGGGGGGGGGGTCCCCGGGGCAGACCCTTGACACCTGGGTCTGTCCCCGAGAGCACAGGTCCTGCTGTTTCCACCCCAGTATGCCTGGCCTGCTCACTGGAAACTCACGACCCCAAGTGGGAGGCAGGGCCTGGGCGGGGTGGGGGGTTGCCGTGGGAAAGAAGCTTGTGGAGAGGAGAGGGCTCCCCCAGGGACCAGGGAAATGGCCCCCCCCCCCCCCGCCCAGCTGCTGAGAGGTTCCACGTCACATCTGGTGGCCTAACTTTTATCAGTTAAATCCATAAGAATTCTCTTCACTATCCCAAACAGGCCAAGGACAGTCAGTGTGGAGCCCCATACCACGGGGTGATCATGGCACAGGCTCCCCCAGAAGAGCCCAGGGTGGGCGTCCACAGAGCGGGGTCTGCAGCCAGACACAGGGAGCTGGACGCCCAGGCCCTGAGCTGCTCAGGCCGCTCCAGGGAGACCAGTGTCCCCGCCATGCAGAGCGGCCTGTTCGGGGCTCGGGCCTGAGAGAGACTCAGTTTGGGGGCCCATCCTTCATGGGAAAAGGTGGAGGCGTTTCGGCAATTTGCCTGTAACACAACCACGTGTGTTTTACGATGAAAATGGTTTTACCCCAAATCTTGCTGTATATTTATAAATATGGAATCATTACATGGTGTCTCTGAAATGGACACAACGCCCTGTGCCAGCCAAGCCTCAACCCAAGCGAAGCTGTGTTCGCCCCCTGTGACCGGCTCAGCGCCACGTGGCAGGGCAGAGGCTTCAGGTCGTCTGGAGAATTCCAAGCCTAAGGGCACAACTCGGCCCCTGGCTGCCCCTGGTCCTCACCGCACGGAAATGAAGCATTGTCCCTGGTGGCAGCCGCTGTGTGGCGGACAAACAGAAACACCTGCTAGATGCGAAGTGCCAGGAGCCGAGTCCCCGAGCCGTGTGCGCGCTGGTGCGTCACCTGCTCTGACCCCGAGGCTCAGGCCCCACGTCCTGGAAAAGGCCTCCGGCAGCGGCCCTCTCAGGACGGAGATCAGGGCGGAGGTCCAGCCAGCTCGGTTCACCTTCCAAACCCGCTTCGTCTCCCTGTGTCTACTGTGGTCCCGGCCCGAGGCACCGATGTCCAGCCTGAGTGCTGAGCCGCAGGCGCAGTGGGACTCGCCCACCCGCCGGGAGCCCTGGGGCCTGCCTGTTCCCACCTCCCATCCTGCCTGCCCCCAGCTGCAGGGCCAGGACCCTCGTGGGCTGACGGGAGGACCAAAGCCAGCCAGGCTCTAGGACCTTGTCCTCCCAGGTCCTCCTTCTCCTAAGACCAACGACGCATGCACTGAGCGCAGGGGTGGGAGCCGGGCCCCTGTTTCAGCCCCTTGCTCACCCCGATCTGCAAAGTATCTCCAGTTTTACAGAAAAAAAATGCATTTTACATTCAGAAAGGTCAAGAAATTTGCTCCCAGTCAGGTACCTTTTACAGAGGGACTTTGGGCTGAGAGTGGTGGTTTCCAGCGAGGGGACAGCACGGCTGTCACCAGCTGCGGCCGGCCTGGGGCCTTTGCAGAGGCTGAACCCCCTGTTGCCAAGAAGGAGTGAGGGGTTTGAGGGTGTCATGGCCTGAACGGTGTCCCCCAGATTCATGTGCTGGAGCCCTGAGCCCCGGGACCTCGGGATGCACCTGCCTTTGGAGATGGGTCTTTCACGAGGTGACAAAGGTTGGTTCTGATCCAGCATGACCAGTGTCCTTATAAGAAAGGCGACCAGGACACAGACACGCACACGGGGATGGCTGCGAGGACATGGGGGAGGTGACGTCTACACGCCGAGGAGAGAGGTCCAGGAACACACAGCTCCTGGACAGACAGCTGCTCTGGGCACCAGGCGGGGGACCGTCCCCTCCTCTGTTCTCAAGTTCAGAGATGCTGCCAACACCTGAGAGCCTGTGGCCCGCTGACTCCCCTCTGCC
Source organism: Phacochoerus africanus (assembly GCF_016906955.1). Classification (NCBI taxonomy): domain Eukaryota; kingdom Metazoa; phylum Chordata; class Mammalia; order Artiodactyla; family Suidae; genus Phacochoerus; species Phacochoerus africanus. The sequence goes on along the minus strand of NC_062559.1, from coordinate 1,069,626 downwards.
CCCAGGAGGACACACGTGCGGCCGCGCTCAGCCTCAGCATCCACCCTGTCTGCAAAGTGGAGCTTACATCTTCCAGGAGCCTCTCACGGCTTCGGGGCTTGCATGGGGCTGAGAAATAAATGCCAGGGCATTTCCAACCCGGTCAGCAGCTCAGAGGCCGTCCCACCAGTTTCAGGGTGCACCCGGTGGGGCCCCATCAGCTTCAGGCAGAGCTCAGCTGTGGAGGCCTTGCTCTCACCTGCCCGGAGGTTCCTCCACCGAGTTCGCTAGAATCGATGGACAATGGAAGCTGACTGGATTTGAGGCTGGGGGTTTTCAGCTACCATTAAACCCCACCCTTGGGGAGCCTGGAAAATGCCCCATGCCTCGGTCAGTGTCTCTACCAGGCATCAACCCACCCCAGCAAACCCACCCTCACACCTGCCCCCAAGCCCTCAACGCAGCCATCGCCACACCTGGGGGACACCACCAGACCGGGACTCTGGGGCGTAGGGAGCTGTCGCTAGACGGCTCCTCCCTCGAGGCTCTCGTCCTCCCCTCCGACTGTCCCCTGTCCACCAGCCTGGCATCTCTCCTGGACACCACACCCCCCGGACGCTGACCTGCATCCTAAGTCCAACCTGCGGTGCTGGAGCTCCTGCTGCCCCGGCCCCATCTCCGTGCTCACCTCCCACCGCGCAGCCGGGCCTGAAGGCAGAACCGGGAGAAGCAGGACCTGTTCCAGGCCACCTTGGGGACCAGCGCCCCTCCATCCACAGATTGGCTCCTGGGACCCCGGCTCCACGGTCTGTTCTCACCCTCAGCCTTTTAAGGGCAGACCCTTCGCCAGACATGCAAGTGAGCTTGGCGCCTGTCCTCAGAGCCACCTGCGCCCACGTGGCTGCGCATCCAGAGCTGCTGTTCCCCAGCCAGAGTGTGGGGACTTCCCACAGCACATCATACAGGCCATGGTGTCCCCTGGGCGGGCCACCAGCCACCCTGGGCCGCAGCCCACTTGTTAGAGCTGAGCCCACGCTGGGCTCGGAAGCCCGAGGGGGCCCAGCCGCTGGCCTGCCTCAGGGGGGAGCAGGAGCCGGGGCCCAGGAGGCAGACTGGGGCGGGGGGTAACGACGTGAAGGACACCCCTCGGCCGCCAGCTGCACGTCTCCTCGGAGGAGGCGGACCTGGGAGGACAAGGCCCCGTGAGGGGCCTGGCAAGCGGGTCCGTGGCAGAGACGGCCCCCAGCGCCAGGAAGAACCGCTCTTCCCGCATCCTGTGCGCAGCGGGGCACGGCTGGGCGGAATTACTTGGCATTTTCCCTCATTGTAAAGAGAAAGTACCAGAAGGAACTGGGGAACCACGTTTTATCTGAGAAACGTGCATGCGGGCGAGGTGAGAGATGCCACAGTGCCCCCGTGTCGCCCACGACGACCAGGCATCCAGCCCATTTCCATTCATTTACAGCGAGGGGAGCCTACGAGTTTAGCCACCTGACCCACGACGGGAGAGAGGGGCTGTGCAAACAGGATCAAACTCCCGGAAAAGGAAGCCAGGGTGTTCCTGTCTGGCTGGCTGTGTGTGGAGCTGTCCGTCTGAAACCAATACGGTGCAGACTGGTATCCAAATTGGAAAACTTGCCTCTCCCCCACCCCCACCGCAATCCAGCAACCCCCCCCCCCCGCCTTTTGCTCAGAAGTCACTACTTCCTGTCACTCCCCTGCTCCCGGCTAAGCACTGGGATTGGGTCCCGACCTCTGAATGCGCTTCTGAAGTTTTAAAGAGGTGCCTGGACGGAGGACTGGAAGGCAGCGGAATTCCAGGGCATGCGCCCAACTCCCAGGTGACATGCGTTTCATCACCTCCGCGATGATGAAGCAGCAGCATCCGCGCCGGGAGCCGTCTCAGAGGAGGGCCCTCGTCACCGCGGGCAGGTCGGGAATGGGGCTCCGGCCGGGACGCAGTGCAGAGGACAAATGCCAGGCCCGGCAGCAGGTCTACACGTTGCCCAGCAAACACGGGTGGGCTGTGGGCCTCGGGGCCCAGCACACACGCTCCGGCAGCACCGCTTCTACACATGGGGGAGTTGAGCCAGATGCCCAGCAGAAAGACGGCGCTGCTCCCTGCGGCTGGGTGACAGGTGACCTTTCTTCCCCGGGGGCCTGCGGCAGCTTCCGAATGTCCCATGGGGAGCATGTTGCCTGGAGGCTGGACAGCGTTGAGGATCACAGCCCTGGGGGCGCAGCTGGGGGGTCCATGAGCCTGGGGGACAGGCCGCGCGCCTCCTCTGTCTCTGCACCAACGGTGGGGCCTCTGGGAGTGGGCGCTCGGCCGGCCCTGCCAGCGTCTCAGCGCATGGGCATCTGTTTTAGTTCATGTTCGGGGACGTCTCAGGGCCTGTGAAGCAGCCTCTGTAGGACGTTTTCCGCAGGAGCTTGGGAACCGGTGACTTCGAGTGAGAGAGGCCCCACAGGGCACTCTGCAAATAGGCTTCAGCCTCAGCAGAGGGCCCAAATCCACCACAGGTCAGCGCGGGGCCCCGAGGGCTGTCCTTGCCTGGGGGCCGGTGGCCATGGGGAGGGCCGTGGACCGGGTGCTGCCTGTGCCCGTGCTGACCCACGTGGGGCTGAGTGCCAGGCAGGACCGGAGCGGGGACCATGGGTCAGGGGCTCAGCTGGAGGGAGCCATGATGGTGGGCGGTTGTATCGGCTGAAGAACCCCCCCCACCCACGCAGCAACCCGGGCCCCCGGCCGGACTCTCCACTGGTGCCCGCTGGCAAGACCCCTGACCCATGCAGCTGTGGGGTTTCCTCCATTCTGTCTGGTTGCCCGTGGCAACGTGGGACCTTCTGAGAGAGGTCACCTGTTCAGAGGCTGAAAACAGGCCTGTACCAGAACCAGGATGGGGGGAGCATGGCCTGACAAGGTGACATAGGAGCTGCCCTCTGCAGGGGCCACAGGAGAGCGTCCGCAGGGCCAGGGCTGTCAGACACTCCCAAGCCGCTCCAGGGGCCTTGTGGTGCCCTCTGCGGAGGCGCGTGGGGTGGGGTGGGATGTGGTACTGACGGCAAAAGCCCCTGGAAGAGGTGGGGACACAGCCCCCCTCAGCTCTGGGGGCCTGGGGCTGGGGGCTCTGCTCACAGCAGCTGGTGTGGAGCCTCCCCACCCCGTCCCCCTCTCCCTCCAAAAGGCTTTCACAAGGGACTTCCTGAGATGCTGGAGGCGGCACCCACGGCTGCTCTAGGGCAGGGAACGTCTTGGCTCGGCCGCATGTCCCACGGCGCCTCCGAGCCCCGAGGTGGGCTGTCCTTCGTGGCTGTGACCTTTGTGGCCGTGACGACGCCACGTCCTGCGGTCACCACCTGCAGATTTCCGTTTCTATCCTCCACCCTCTCAGGCCGGACGTGTACGATCTGCCAAGATCTGAGACTCGGAAAACAGTCGACTCCAGGTTCACAAGGAGAGGCTGGATCCCAGCCCGTCCACTCAGACCGCTGGTTGGACACGGCGACGGTCACTTGCAGAGTGACTGGCTTGGTGAGGAGACCCTCCCGTGAAGGGGCCGGGGGTCGGTGGCTCCCGGGCCAACCTGCACCTCAGCAGCTTTCCCGTGCAAAGGTCTCCAGCTCCGAGGAGATTCTGTTTGATAGAATGAACTTAGCTTGTTCCACAGAGCAAGGATCCGGGATCCGTGCCTTTTAGAAATGGAGTCTAATGTGTGAGCAGCTAACCGTGCGTGATTCCACCGCAACTGCTCCCGAGTGGCCTCCGCAGGGCCCTGCCCTCCCCCTCCGGGGGTGGGAGAGGCCACTGACCTCAGAGGCCTCGGGGGGATTTGTGGCGATGGTTCGTATTTGCTCCACGTTCACCGTGAATGTCCATCACTTGGGCCCAGGGGTCACGGGTTCCCACTGCTTGTTGTTTTGCTGGAAGTCACCACCGGGAGGGGCACCGGGGAGCGATTCGTGGGCATCGGAGAAGAGCTGCCGGCAGCTGGTCCAGCACCGTCTCTCCATGTCACGGAACGACCCCAAATCTGCTCTTTGTGAAGAGGGGGGCAAGGCAGTGGGGCCCCCGCCAGAGTCAAGGTTCCCGGGAGGACCTCGCCCCACCCCGCACTCAGGGTGCATATGACACGGGCGCCATGGAGACGTGTCTTGGCCGCAAGGCTTGTCACCATCAGGACACAGAGCAGGACGGAGGGTGCGGCTCAGGTGTCTCAGAGCTGCTGCCCAGCTGGACAGCTCCCTTTCAAGGGAGACAACCCGCCGTCTCCATGGCCTGTCACCTGTCACCTGCTGCCAGGCCTTCCTAACAGATCCAGCAGTGACAGTGAAACAGCCCCTTGAGTCTGAGGCTAAACTAGGAAGATGGACCCAGAGTCGGGCGACTGGAAGGTGGGACAGCTGAGACCTGTGGCGGGGGGGGGGGGGGAAGGAAGGCGATGTGGTGGGTGGGGGACCCGGCCAGCAGGCAGGAGGGCACTGACGCGCAGGTGGAGAAGTCCGCCACCCGGGGGAGCCCTCACCAGGTCTCCTGTCACCCAGAGCCCCTCGCTCGTTCACTCTGCCCACCGCCCCAGCGCTGAAGGAAGGTGCTTCCCACGCAGTGTCGCTGGCCACCTATGCAGCGAGTGCCTCTTGGTCTGGTGGTTCTCAAACCCGATCGCGAGCCAGAATCACTGAAGGCTTTTGCTAAAACACCAGTGCTGGGCCCGCCCCACAGATGCTGAGTCACTGGGCCTGGGGTGGGCCTGAGATGCTGCATTCCCCCCGCTGCCACCCCCCACCCCCGGCTCCTGCTGCTGCTCTGGGGCCCACTTTGAGGCCACTAATCCGGGAGCTCTTCAAGGCTCTCAGTCTGTCCCTGCTCTGAGACCGGCCACCAGCAACACCGCATTTCTGGGTCCAGCTGACCCCGGGCTGTGTCCCCAAATGAGGGCCTGCATGCAGTCCCTGGGCCGGCTCTGCCTCCCTGGGCTGGAAAACTGCCTTCCTCTCGAGCTTCTAAGGACCCTCCCGGCAGCCCCTCGGTCCTGCAGGCAAAGGAGGCCGCGCCCACGGACCCTGTCCCTCCCCGACCCCCTCTGCTCCTTCTCAGGACAAGGCTATGCAGCTTAAAGCGTGAAGGAAATATGGCCAAATTAATGCTGGATTCATGACGTGCACTTGACTGTGGGGACGCCAGAGGGTTGGATGGGAGGAGCAGGCCGAGTGGAGGGACCCGGTGGCAGACAGCAGGGCTCCTGGGCGGCGAAGGCCTCACAGGTCTCTGCCTCCCTCCACCACGGGCCCCCGCCTGCAGCCCCGTGCCCGCGGGAGCGCCCTCCTTCGAAAAAGACAAGAGAAAACTTACTTTGGGGGCCAAAAAACCAGGAATCCGATCCTGCAGAAGGGAGGCTCCCTCTAGCTTTCCACACGCCTTGCACTGGGTTGAATGGGCACGGGACATGACCGCCGCTGGCATCTGACAGTGGTGTGACCTGGGGACCCTGCCCTTGAGAACCGGGGCTGAGTCTGGCTCTGCCCTGTGCGGACCCTCTCCCTGATTTTGGAGGGTCTGGTGACCACAAGCTCCGCTCCACGCGTCACCAGCCCCGCCCACAGGCCACCCGCAGGCATGTTTGGGGACCAGGTCGGCTGTGGGGGTCCTGGGAGAGGCCAAGAGAGCGGGGTGACTGCGACAAGGAGCTGGGACCACCCCAGGGGTTCTGGATGGTGGGTGGGTCTGGTCCCCGGCCCTCCTGGCCCGTCGCCCGCTGTGACCTGGGCCTGGATGTAAACTCTGGCCGTGGACACCGAAGGGCACCGCCCAGGGTCCCACAGACGCCTCTGCATTTGTGGAGCAATTTAGAGAAAAACTGTCACCGAGGTTAGGTTGACGGTCACCTGGCCCCCAGGCCAGGGCCTGGTGTCTCTCGGCCTCGTCTCAAAGCGTCCCTTCTCTCCCCTTTCGGCACGCGCTGCTTCTCAACCATGCAGACAGCTCCTTACACGTGAGAGCACATCCCGTGCAATTCCTAACCTCCAGGGCCAGGGAACACAACCTCACTGGAACACAGGGCCTCTGCGGACCACGCAATCACGACGGGCTCAGGGGCCCCATCCCGAATCGCCAGTGTCCTCACCGAACGGGAAAACCGCACGGGGACACACTTGCAGTGGGGACTCGATGCAGAGACGCAGAGACGCCCGGTGTTGAGACAAACGTGTCCTCAGCTCCAGACCCCACAGGGCTGCCTGCCCGCTCATTCGTGCTTTGCACACACCAGGGACTTGGGCGTATTCGCATTGAGCTTTGGCTTAAGGGCGAAGATGCTGGAATAACACAAAAGCCAGGCGGCCTGGTTCCCGCCCGGATGGGATGCGCTGGCCAGCACGGCTGGCCCGGGAGGCAGATCAGTGCCGGCCTTCGAGCCTCATGTCTCCAGAGGTGGGAGGTGGACTGGCTGGAAAGTGGCTCTGAGCAAGTGGAGTCCAGGCCCCAGGTAAAGCAGCAGGTGACCTGCCACAGGTGACAAGGCCCTGGACCCGCGAGGGAGCTGCTGCCAGGGGACTGGAGTGCCCTGAGGAAGCAGGATTTTCCAGCCATGCCCGCCCTCGTCCTCAGTTTCCTGGCACCCAGTGGTACCAAGGCACACCTCCCGTGCGTGCTTCTTCGCCTCACTGCTGGGATGTGGGTTGATGGTGGGAGTTGAGCAGCCCCTTTGGGCCCTGAGGAGGGAGCCCCGGGCTGAAGAGGTAGGAGGTCGAGGGCAAGGTCCCAGCGACCTTGGAAGGCACCCCCCCCCACTTCTTGAACTGCCTGCCTCTGAATTTCTTGTTTCCTCAAGAAATGAAAATACATTTCTAGTTATTTAAGCTGCTATTATTTTGGATTTTCTGTCACAGTCACACTAATCCTGACTAAGACACACGTGTTTGCCGGTAAACGGATTATTCTCTCAAACATGTCAGAATGCCAAGTCGCTTTCTGAATCAGCCTTTGAATGGGGAAGGCGCACACGTCCCGACCGAGAAGCGTGGGGCCAAGGCCCCCCCGGGAAGAGAGGTCCCCACGTGCAGCCACGCTGTTGAGGAGACTCCATCACAGGGCCCGGCGGGACCTTTGGAGAGGGCACAGCTGGCCACCGAGGTCCTTCTGTCTCTCTCGCCCTGGTGCCACTGGGCGACCTGGAGGCCCTGAGCCCCGGGAGGGGCTGGGTGTGGACCCCAGCCACCCAATGCTCTCCTGTGCGCTGGACCTCCATGTGGCCATTCTGGTTCCCTGGCAGACAAGGCAGACATGTCTAAACACGGTGGCTGCCAGCCCTGAGCCCTAGGACGGCCAGGGTGCTTCCTGGACCGCGGCACTGCCCCTGGTGGCCCGGGGTCTCAGCAAACCCCTCCGGCCACCACCTTCCCTCCCGCCCTGTCTGGGTTCCAAGGTGGAGGCTCTCTGGCTTGGACTGTCTGCCTCTGGACATAACCTGGGTTTTAGCAGCAACTCCCATCAGAGGTCGAGCAGGTTAAAGGGCCGACGCGGGAAGCAAGCCAGCGAGGGTGGACAGAGTCGGCGCGGCGGCTCAGGCAGAAGCCCGCTCGGGGCTCTGGTTACTGCAGACTGAAAACTGAAACCAGGAGTTCCCGTCGTGGCGCAGTGGTTCACGAATCCGACTGGGAACCATGAGGTTGCGGGTTCGATCCCTGGCCTTGCTCCATGGGTTAAGGATCCGGCATTGCCGTGAGCTGGAGTGTAGGTTGCAGACGCAGCTCAGATCCCGCGTTGCTGTGGCTCTGGCGTAGGCCGGTGGCTACAGCTCCGATTGGACCCCTAGCCTGGGAACCTCCATATGCAGCGGAAGCGGCCCTAGAAAAGGCAAAAAGACACACACACACACACACACAAAACTGAAACCAGATGTGTACCTACGAGAAGTAAAACAAAATCAGACAAACTTTGATCCATGGCAGGTACCACCTTCCACGAAACAGCTGACACATTACAGGGGACCTGCCTGGGTCCCTGGCTCAGCTGAGAGGGGGCAGCGGTGGACGTGCATCCTGGCCACGGAGCAGGGCTCCCACATCCGCTGTAAGCATCCTCACGGGGGGCAGGCCAACCGGACTCACGGATTCAGTACAAGACGGCGGCGGCACTGTCCTTCCAACCGCATTTCTCCGGTTTCGTAATTTTCTAAGGGAAACTGATCACATCCGCAACTTAAAACTAAAGGCTGTTTTAATCTCAAATGCGTGCGGAGTGCTTCCGTTCGTGTTGTGTCGGCTGATACGGGAGGCGCAGCCCAGCCCGGCACTTGCGTGAACCACTGAATTTTGAAATGTGTGATACATTTTTAATAAGAAGGACTGAATTTGTCTCCGTGGAAGTGTATTGTAAAGAGTTCGTGATAAACCGTCTTCTATAAAGAGAAACGACTCAAAGGCAGCAGCGCGCACACAGGGACCCACCTGCAAAGCGGCCATCAGAGCAGGTGCCGGCCAAACACTGAGCTGATGGGCTCATGAGAGACAGATGCTACTGGAGACTCGTAAACGTGGCTGGGAAGTAGATGACCTTGAACGTGACAAGTAGAGCCTGGCCACAGCCACCAGGCCGTACTCCGGGGCCCTCCTTGGTCGCCGGCCCTAAGGACACACGTGGCCGCGCGTGCTGTGTGGGCCCTCCGGTGCCCAGGGCACAAGAAACCCCCACTGACCAACGTGTGCTTCCAAGTGTGCCCGGGAGGTCTGCTCAGGGGCTCTGTGTCCAGCCTGCTCCAGTGACCAGCAAGTCACGTTTTTGGGCATCCGTTAGAAATGCAAAAAGGACCCCAGCCCCGTGGGCTGCCCAGTGTCCACGCTGGACGGGAAGAGGCTTGACCACACAGCCCTGCCCGAGGGAGGTGCCCCTGAAGGGCCCGGTTGCCGCGAGATGGCGGGAGGAGGCCACGATGAGGGGCCAGCCGGTCCACCTGGAGCACGCTGGCCGCGGACACGGGCTTGGGAACGGCCATCCCGCCCTGGGCAACGCCATGCATCCAGGCGGCCTTCTGCAGTGGGACCGTCTCCTCTACTCCACGGAGCCACCACCTCACCCAAGATGCCCGCCGGCTCTCCCTCCAAGAGGGAGACACTCTGCCTCCTGAGCCGCCTGCCCCGCCATGTCCTCCGGTCCCATCAGGAGCCAGTGTCCTGCTCCCTGCTTCCTGGTCCCAGGATGAGCTCCTGCCTTGGACGGGGCGAGGAGCTGGCTCTCGTGCCTGCACGTCCAGCCAGGAGTGCTGCTGAGAACCGGGCCGGCCGGGCGGGCGAGGCAGCACACGGCCTCCCCTGAGAAAGGCCCACCCGACTCCCTGACTCAGCCCGAAACAAGGGGCACCCAGGACAGGGGGGCCTCAGCGTCTCCAGGCCTCTCCTGATGACCCATTAATTATCGGCAGAGAAGGTCACAGGCGGGACCCCCACCCTCTCCCGGAGGTCAGCTCAGCATGCCGAGCCTGGGAGGCCCCACCAGCCACCTCCTGACAAGATGCCCTCCCCCGGGGGGGGGTCACAGGCGCTTCCTGCCCAGTCCTTCCCTCCGGATCTAACCAACGTGGGGACACTCAGACAACCTGGCTCAAGACGCGTATTCCACTGGCCTGGTGTCCTTGAAGACCGCAGCCTTAGGAGAGACCAAGAGTGAAACAGAATGAAGAGGCAGGGAGAATGTTCTAGAATAAAGAAAATTAAGGAGATGTGACCAAAAAAAAAAGCAGTATTGCTCCTGGATTGGAATCTAGATCAAAAGTGAAAAAGTGGCTTCAAAGAGCCTTGCTGGGCAGTGGGGGACATTGGGCAGCAAACGGGGCCAACATTACTGTGCGGATGCTGTGCCCTGGGGGCAGGGGGGGAGAACGGCTGTTATAAGATGCTCGGTTCACAAGCGTCTGTGTGCGGGGCAAGCCCTCTCTCTGGGCTGTTCTGCTGTTTCCTCAGAGCATCTAAGGATGCAGGCCGATGCCTCGAGAGCCCTGGCAGGGGGTCGGGGACACATGGTCCTCACCGCCCTGGAGCTCCGCAGTGGGGGACACCGTGTGGAGAGAGGGGCTCTGGAGGGTGACAGCACCCTCTTCCCAGGCCAGACAGGAGGGCACCCCGCCTCCTGGGAACAGAGTCAGGAGGGGGCCGTGGCCGCCCCGCTCACAGCAGCACAGCCCAAGTCCCGTCACAGGTGTCACAGGTGGGGGACCAGAGCCCGACCCAGGAGGTGTGTTTCTGCTCCTTGAGGGGAGCCGTCCACGGAGCTGGAGTTGAGACACCGGAGACACATGGCCGTCGAAGGTCTGGCTCACTGCGTCCACGCACCTGCTCCAGGGGGCTGAGCCTGCTGATAAAGAGTGGGCGGCAGTTTTGGCTCCTGCTCACATTTGCATAGGAACCGGGCGAGGTCATTAAAGGAGCTCCGTGGCTTTGCTCCCAGGGCCGTGTGGGTAATTCTCCAGGAGCCCCAGGAAGGGCGAGCCAGCCTGTCAGCCGTTGCTTGGCCAGCCCCCCAGGCACGGGGGCACTGGGGCCCGGGCGCCACTTTAAAACCGTGTTACCAGTGTAATTGGCGTCAGGCTTGGGGCCGCATCTTCTGTTCTGTTGTATAAACAGGAGGATTATTTCAGATTGATCAGAGGCGGCTGCATTTTGCAAATTACCTTGTGCTCTGACCGTTTCACACTTTGCTAAGTGGGCTCTGCTGATGCGGCAGCTCTAATCCATCCTGCTCTGTTAAGGATGGCTGCATTTTTGTAAACTGGAGACAGACTGAATACTTTTGTCTTTATTTTAAATATAAATTTGAGGAGCAGGTGGAAGGCAAGAAACTTTGGTGGCTCAGCTGAGGTGACAGACTCAGGAGCCACCATTTCTAAGTTTGGGCCATATTTTGCGGGACTGGTGAGCTCACTCGAGCTCTACTAAAACCCAGAGATTAGTGCACTCGTTTCTAGATAGTTCCAAGTTGCCATTATAAAAGGAGAATAGAAAGACATGAAAGAGATGAATGGTGTGGGGGAGGGGAAGGGTGAGAAGGAAAAATGCACAAATCCGTCACAGTTTTCAGATTTTTTTTTTCTTTTTTCTTTTGTCTTTTCTAGGCCCACTCCTGCGGCATATGGAGGTTCCCAGGCTAGGGGTCGAATAGGAGCTGTAGCCACCGGCCTACACCACAGCCACAGCAACCGCAGGATCCGGGCCGAGTCTGCAACCTGCACCACAGCTCATGGCAACGTTGGATCCTTAACCCACTGAGCGAGGCCAGGGATTGAACACTCAACCTCATGGTTCCTAGTCGGATTCGTGAACCACTGCGCCATGACGGGAACGCCCCGTCACAGTTTTCAAACACCAATGTTTTGTGCAGGAATCCAGGCTTGGTTAAAGGGCTGAATGGAGGCCTTGCATGGCTGGAAGGTTCGGCCCCATATTCCTGAGTGGGGGGCCTCTCTCCTCCTCATGATAAAGCAACCACAGGGAACCGGTGTGGCACCAGGAAAATTCAGCAAAGGGAAAGCGGACAACTCTCAGGACACGTCTGTCACCACAGATTGCTCAGGAGGAATGGGGACAGAGAGGTCTGTCCCCACGTCCAGAGGGTGGACGTCCTGCGGTGGCCGTGAACGTGGCGGCTGTGACAGTGGAGCTGGGACGGGGCGCGGGGTTGAAGCTCATCAGCTGCGGATGCGTCTGGCTGACACACCGGGACGTCCTTCCAGATATAAGACAACGTTTTCAACTTCTTCTGGCCAAAACGTGACGTTTTAGGACTCACGAGCCAGCGCCATAAAGCGGCTGATTTAGGAGCTAAATCGGGGCAGAAAGTGGGCAGACAGTACAATTCCATGTTCAGCTGCGCCTCGTATGGAGGAGCAGGATCGGGACTCGGGGCCAGGCCAGCAGCCTCACGCTCCCCCTGCTGACATGCCATCCTAGAGCCCCTGCCCTCCGCTGCCACCTCTGCCCACCACTGACTGGCCAGAAGACCAGGGGTCCAGGCGCCAGGTGGGGCCTGGGGCTCGGCGCGGCTGCTCCGCAGGGGAGCCGGTGCAGATGGAGGCGCAGCTGGCAGATAAAGACCCTGGGTGGCACGTCTCAAAGGAGGGGACGGCGGGGTTGCAGGGCGGCTTCGAACAAGACCCCTGGACGAAAGACCCACCACGGGAGGAAAGAGGCCCTGAGACAAGCTGGTTCTCATGATCCAGAGCGCCTTGCACACCAGTCCCTAGCCCTCGGTTTCGTGGCCGTGGAGAAGCATCTACACCGAATGTGTGAGTCGTGTGTAAATACAGTCTCCCAGCCTTGCCTGCCGGCTGGCAGTGCCCAACCAGAACCACGCTGGTCGTGGGCCGGAGGAGCTGGGCCAGAGGGGCCTCGGGAGCCATGAGGAGGCAGGGGACCCCATCCCTCACACGCCCAGCTGGAACAGATGTGCGGCTCAGAAGGCAGGACAGGGCTGTGCCCATCAGCCGGCAGTCGGGAGGCAGCTGCCCTCACCCACAGGAGGACACAGACAGAGCTTCTGGGCAGTTGCTGTCCTTGAAGGTTCCCGGGCCACCCCCTGGTCCCCAGGCCTCCCCCTGATCCCCCGACCTCCCCCTGGTCCCCTGGCCTCCACTCGCAGGAGGAGAGGCTAGCTGTGTGGACAAGCTGTGGCTGGTTGGTAAAGAGGAGCCAACATGACACACATGCCCAATACGTGCCCCAGCACCTGCTCCACCGGAAACCCCAGAAACAAAAGACTGGACCCCACCCTCACTCTCCCAGTTGTACAAAATTCCTAGAACAGGCAGGACGAGAGTGAGAGAAAGCAAATCAGAGGCCCTGGGGACGGAGGGGACCTGGGTGAGGAAGGGGGTGGAGGCGGCCGAGTGTGGAAAGGGGAGAGGGCCCGGCAGCGTGGAGAAGGTTCCAAATCTTTGCCGGGAACAAAGCTGTACATGGTTCTCAAAACCCATCTCTTTAAGCACATCACGCCTCGGGAAGACAATGAAAACACGCCTTAGAAACGGGGACTTGCCACGGCCCAGGCGTGCCCCCCAAACTGCAGATCTGGTGGAGGATGTGCCAGAACCCAGGACAAGGTCAGGGCCCAGGACGGACAGGGACGGACGGGGCTCCATCTGGGGACGAGTCGGGAGAGAGGCCAGAACCAGCCTCAGGGCATCCAGGATGGGGCAGCAGCATCCAGAGCTTCAGCTGACCTCTGAGACCAGGGGCAACCGTGCTGGCCTCTGACGGTCACAGGTCCCCATGACACAGGGCAGACGCCCAGCAGTGACCCAACAGGGCGGCGGGAGAGCAAAGTGGTCACACCGCGAGGATGGCAAAGAGCTGGACCTCGGGGATGGAACGGCGGTGCGGGGGCCTCGACGCGTTTCGAGACGGCAGCACAAGAGGGACGGGACCTGAAGGGTCTCCAGGTCTGAGAAGATGATGCTGGCGTGAAAATCGGAAGTGTTTCCACCACGAAGCCTTGTTTTAGGCGAAAAGAACCACCCAGCTGAAGAAGGCATCGCGAAGTAATGGGCAGACGAGGGTCACAGAGGCAACAACGAGAAAACCCACAACTATCCTTCGTTTCGCAACACGTGGACAACGGCAGCCAGACATGATCCAGAAAAATGACAAGATGAAGTGGAAAATATGAACCATGAAATACGAAAGGAAAGAAATGGCTGCGAAACTGATCACCGAGGAATCAAGGACCCCGTGAACACGGGAGCCCCTGGGGAGCTCCGGAAGGAAACGACGAGCAAACGCGGGCGCCCCAAAGCTTCAGCTCGGAGCTGCAAAGGGGCGAAGTGAGATGCAGGTAACACCACAGAACGTTTGCCCCGAGGAAGGGAAGGCACGGGAGCTCCTGAGCTGATCGCCCCCCAGAAGGAGGACACCCACGATTAAGCATCGCAAACGCGTCTTTCCAAGAGGGGAGACCCCCCCCCCCCCCAGAGCAATGGTAAGGACGCGAAGCCAAGCCCCTGCCTGTCCTGGAGCCGCCCGCCCCCTCCCCAGCCGTCCGGGGACCTGGTGACGCTGGGCCCCCTGCAAGATGAGAATCAAGAGAGTCGGAAGCATGTGCACCTTTTGACACAGGAGGTAAATTTCCAGGAATATGCTGCAAAGAAATACGTCACGTAGATCAAATCTGTGTATAAAGATATTAACGGCACAAGATTTAGAAGAATGAAATTCTGGAAACCGCCTAAACGTGCACGGAGAGCAGACGGCGAGCAAAGTCCTCAGGGGAACACTCGGGAGATTGCGGGACAAACGTTTGCAGCAAAAAGCAAGATCGAACTCTCCATACGACGTGTCTTTTTTTTTTTTTTTGCCTTTTCTAGGGCTGCTCCCGCGGCATATGGAGGTTCCCAGGCTAGGGGTCAAATCCGAGCTGTAGCCGCCGGCCTACACCACAGCCACAGCAACGCGGGAACCGAGCCACATCTGCAACATACACCACAGCTCACGGCAACGCCAGATCCTTCACCCACGGAGCAAGGCCAGGGACCGAACCCCCAACCTCATGGTTCCTAGTCGGATTCGTTAACCACCGAGCCACGACAGCAACTCCCGTACGACCTGTCTCATAAACATATTCTATAAGAAATAAAACACGTGAGTAAATCTGCCGGCAGAATTATCAATGATTTCGCTTGTATTGCCCTGCCCTTTCTGTATTTTCCATACGAGTATTCGATGAAATCAATGTTTCAACAAAAATACGCATTTCCCGACTTTGAAAATGCAGCAAGCTGCCAGAGGCCCTGTCACGACACAATGGACCGGCCGTACCATTTTCATCACCCCAGAGACTTTCCCACAGGGTCGCCACATCTGTATTTCCTTCCCCTGCCCACCTGCCCTCCAGCCACCACTGGCCCGTCCAGTCTGACCATCCATCCCCCGTCCCGGGCCCGCAGCCTCGAATGGGCTCCTGTTCGCAGCGTCCACGGGCAGCTTTAAGGTGCGCTGCCCAGGGCAGAGGGATGACTAAGACCTGGTGCCCCCGAGGGCTGCCCAGTTGGATGCGGGAGGCAGCTGGGCCACTGCAAGGCAGAGGCTGTCAGGGGAGCACGGGGCGGGCGAGAGGGCCGCCTCCAGGGCAGGCAGCCGGCTCTTCCCGGGCACACAGCTGTGGTGCCCACGGTCCCCGACCACATCAGGGTTCACGCCTCTTGTTCTGGGGGTACGGCCTGGTCCTGGCCCGGTGGGCACATCCCACCACCCCGGCCCAGCGCAGAGAACTCCTCTGTGAAGGGACACACTCTTTCCTGTCCACACTTCTGCCCACAGGCCACGGTGCTGGGCACGCGCCGCCCCAGACCGCAAGGCCGTGGGTGCCTGTCTGGGCGCCGTTAGACGGGAGCTGCTGGCATGGGGCCGGGTGACACGCCCTGTCCCCCGATGCCCAAGGGCACGAGGGATGTTCTTCTCTCACCCCTCACTGTCGTCCTGAGGTCGCCTCCGAGGGCACTGACCCCGCCTGTGCGTCTCTGAACGCCAGCGGCTGGAGTTGTCCTTCCCCACGCCTGTGGGACCCTGGGTGTGTGTCACTGCCTGGTGGCACTGTGTCTCTGTCTCAGACTTGTCTTAGTCCAGGTGACAGCGGGTGTGACAGCAGGGCGGCCGGGCCTTCGGGAGACGGACGGGCTTGCAGGTTCCCCACAATCGCGTGGCCACGGCTGCTGGGCACCCGCCCCACCACTCAGGTCCCGCTGACCAGCGCTGCCCTGCAGACAGGCCTGGGGTCAGAGCTGCGCCAGCCAGATGGCTCCTCTTCAGGAGGGTGTGGGGGGGGCCTCGCTGGGGGAGCGGGGGAGGGGAGGAGGCGCGGGCTTGGTCCAGGTCCCTGTGGAGCCGCTGCCCGAGGCCGCCCCCTCCGCGTCCCATCCAGGGGTCTTCAGGGCCCGGCACCTCTTGCTGCTGCCCGCTCTGAGCCCCCATGCCTCCACACCACGGGTCGGACCGGGGTGTCTGTGAGCTGCTTCCATGAAGCTCAGAGACGCCTTGGGACGGAGACCAACTCTGCCTTCGCCCAGACATCACGGATGCTGCCGTCTGGCGGGACAGGAACTTTGACCTCCATCTGGAGGGGTTCGGACAGGCTCAGGGTCCCGAGGCGTGTGGGCCACGTTCATCCTTCAGGGGCTGCCGACTCAGGACAAAGCCCCACACAGCCTCCTGCTCGGGGCCGGGGACGGCTCGGGGCCAGCCCCCAGGACCGTCCTGCTCTTCCCGATGGATTTCTTTAACTTATAACATTGCTCCTGGGATAGGCCGTGATGGGAAATAGCATGAAAAAGAATGCATATAGATATAAATATATGTATATATACACATATATGAGTCACTTGGCTGCACAGCAGAAATAGGCACGATATTGTAAAGCAACTATACTTTGATTAAAAAAAAGTCACAGAAAAAATAATATTGTATTTGAGTTTCAAGTGAAACTTGGGTGAAGGCTCCCTCCTCTCCCATGCCCACTCCACTTGGTGGCTTTTTAAAGCACCCAAAGACCCCTTAAATCAGCCTTAAAAAGAGACTGAAATATATCTGGGGAGGGAGCCCTGGGGCCCTGAGTTGGGGGGGTGCTGAGCCTGTGAACCCTGCTCCCCAGGGACCTTTGTGCCTCCGGGGTGGTGGCGGGGAGGAGCCGGTTCATGCATTATTCAGGAGCGACCGGGCCAATAAAGGAAGCCGGCTTTAAAAAGAGAGCGCAAGTTTGGTTAAAAAGGGACGCCAGGAGTAAAGAAACGTTACTCAAGAAACCCGACCCATTTTTCCTACACTTTCTGACAGCGCCTGCAGCTGCAGGTGCCAGCCGCCCTCCCCGTTGGGGCGGGGGGGGCGCCTCCAGTTCTGCACCTTCTTGCTGGGCGTGCAGGGAGGCCCCAGACGCCGCCGCCAGGGCTCCCGCCTCTGCTCCTTTCTCTCCACCTTAATGCAGAGCTTTGTCAGGCTCATACTTGAAGGATCAACATCAAAATTGGACCGGTCTCTTTCTGCAGCCACCTCCAATTAAAAGTCCTTGGACCTCCGGGCCGCCTCCCCCGCTGGGTGCTGGGCGGTGGGGCTGTCAGGGGGCCGGGCCCTGGGCTGCATTTCCAATCCAGGCGGAGGTCCCCCAACCCACACACAATATTGTCAACGGCATTATCCCGAGGCCCCTTTGTGCTCGGAGCTGTGAATTGATGCGGCCCGTTTAGGGAGTCATTTCAGCGCATCCAATTAGGCCCTGGTCCCCTAGCCGGCTGCGATTGCAGGCCTCTGCGCTCACTTTCCTGCGGGGCGCTCCCCCACCCCCCCCAGCGCGGGCTCCCTGGGTGACAGTCCCCCAGGGGCAGCAGGCACCCGCGCATCCACCGTCCACGGCGGGCGGGCGGGCAGTGGGTGGGAGCGGCCGTGGTTCCAGGTCGTCTGGGGGGAGGCGGAAGCGCATCGACAGGGAGGAAGAAGAGGGACAGCCCCCTTCAGGGGCGGCGGTGCCGCGGATCCGTCCGGCAGACGCAGAGCCTCTGTCTCTCAATGCACGCTCCGTGAGCATTGTTGTGACAGTGAAAAACAAGATTTCTCCCCTGTAAAATTAAATGTCACTCCTGATAGCGTAATATCTGAACCATCATCTTCCCGAGTCCACACCAATACTTTGCACAGAAAATTAAACTCTCTCTGTTTATTGAGTGGATAATGTAGCCTTCAAACGTGTGAGCACCCCTGCTAGGTGAGAAATTAAAAAAGCTGCACTATAAACCCTAATGGCATGTATGAAATACAAAAAAAAAAAAAGGTAACTTAATTGGTAATCAGAAGAAATCATAAAACTAATCATGCAGTTAATGTTTTCAAAGGCGAGCGTGTGAGGTGGGTGTGATTACAAGGGAACAATGCAGGCTGGTGTGACGTCCCCAGGGCTCGGCCCACGCCCCGCCTCCTGGGTTTGCACCTCCACCTGGAGCCCTCACCTTTCCGCAGGGGGCACACCTTCCTGGCACCGGAAGCTGAAGTCCCCTGGGGGGGGGGGCGGGGGGCGGGCAGGCGAGGCCGGGCCTGGGCCATCAACCCTTGGGAGGCTGGGTGCTGAGTACTGACGCCTCTGGCTCTTCCCGAAAAGCTCCAGGACAGGCTCACACACGCCCTGCTCCCTGCACGCGCAGTTTAAAAAGAAACCCACCCGTCTCTGATCTGATGCACCGGATGCCAATTTGCTGATAAGGGGGAGGGGGTGGGGAGAGGCAGTGGCCACTCTCCCCAGACATCTGTGTCACAGTATCTCCGCCTTGGGGTCCCTCCGACCTGATGCCGGGGGCACAGCTGCCGGCCGAAGGACAAGGACCTGCCGCTTGGGGTGCCG
Organism: Phacochoerus africanus; assembly: GCF_016906955.1. NCBI lineage: Eukaryota > Metazoa > Chordata > Mammalia > Artiodactyla > Suidae > Phacochoerus > Phacochoerus africanus. The sequence continues at coordinate 1,051,286 of NC_062559.1, read as the reverse complement.
GGAACAGAGGGGAGGGCCCTGAGCAGGTGTGCAGGCGCTGAGCTCAGGTGGGAAGGGTGGGGAGCAGGGCTGGCAAGACGGGGCACCCCGGAACTCCCGGGATGAGGCATCTCAGGGCTGTCTCCCCTGCTCTCCTGTTATGTTTCGTGGGTTCTGACTGTGGTCCAGTGGGTGGGCCCCCTGGAGCCCTGGGGCCAACGCCCGGCCCAGCCCACAGGAGCGAGGACACCCGGGTGCCCTGAGGGGCTGGCCTCTGTCAAGTCAGACCGCAGGGGAGAGGGAGGATGGGGGGTCCCGACGACAGGCCCATCCCGACCACTTTGGTCAAGAGAGACAAGGAAGGACCCAGACAGTCTCATTCGTCTTCTTCAAGTGGACAATTGGCCCCCCAGAAAAGGGGCCACAGCCGGGCGTAGGGAGGACAGGAGATGGGAACTGAGCCTGTACTGTCCCCCGTCCCAGCCCACGCTGAGGAAACGCACGAAACGGCCGCCTGGATCAGACGATGCGGAGACTGGCCTTTTTTCCATGTTCCTCTGTTTCTGAGGTTTCTCCGCGTGACACGTGCAGTGCCAGTCCCCTGCGTTCACAGCCGCACAGGCCAGAAGCAGGGGGGTGGGGACCCACAGTGGGAACCCACCCTGAGGGTCCTGCAGGGGAGAGGCAGAGATCCAGGCCCGCGAGGACCCGGCGGCAACCTGAGGGCCCCGTGGGAGAGGGGCGGTGAGCGGGCCTGTCCCGCAACAAGTGAAAGAGCAGAACCGCCACATGAGCACACATGGAAACGTCGAGGAGACACGGGGAATATTCCAAGGCCGCGCTGAACGCAGGGTCGCCCAGACTGCAAGGGCCAGACCGAGCAATGAGACTGGGCTAAAAGGAGCATCTTCAGGGAGTTCCCGTCATGGCACAGTGGTTAACAAACCCGTACTAGGAACCGTGAGGTTGCGGGTTCGATCCCTGACCTTTCTCCGTGGGTGAAGGATCCGGCATTGCCGTGAACTGTGGTGTAGGTGGCAGACGCAGCTCAGATCCTGCGTTGCTGTGGCTCTGGGGTAGGCTGGTGGCTGCAGCTCCGATTGGACCCCTAGCCTGGGAACCTCCATATGCCGCGGGAGCAGCCCAAGAAAAGGCAAAAAGACAAAGAAAAAAACAAAAAGCATCTTCCGTGCCTCCCCGAACACGACTCCACACTAGAAGGCGATCTGCAGGTGCCCGAGCTGGAGTGCGGGGCCCTCTCCTGCGGCCGCAGGATACTCGGAAGTGGAGCGGGTGTTTTCTGAAGACAGAGCAGGAGAATCTCAGAAAGAGGTCTTCAGAAGCGTCCAAGATGTGACTCAGGTTTGCATCCAGGAAAGGGGAAAAGGGCAAAACTGACCTTGAAACTGAGACCTGAGTATGAGAACTGTCGGATTCAGGCTGGACTCAGGGCAGCCCATGTCTCCTTCGGGAGCCAAGACGTGGGCTGGGGCGGGCCAGGGTGGTTCTGAAGACCCAAAGCCCCCAGGCGCCCTTGGTGACACCGAGCAGGAGGCTTCACTGCAATTCTAAGGCGAGCAGCTCAGGGAGCCCTCAGCTCCGTCCCGAGGGGCACAGGCCGTGCAGGCCCAACCCTGCAGCTGTCAGTGCCCGTGACCAGCGGGCCTTTATAGGGGCTCCTGCGACATCACAGCATCATCAGGACCTGGCAGGGCTTGTCAGCAGCACCTCAGCCTCCAGAGAGAGCAACACGGGCACCTTCGCAGGGTCCCCAGGCCACGCCACGCCACGCCTGGTAATGATGGAGCAGGCGCAGGTGCTGGCTGGGGTGGCCGCACCAGTCCGCTGCCCTCTGGTGGCCTCTGCAAAGCCCAGAGCTCCCCTAACTGGCTGGGTGGTGGTCGCGCTGGGACAGATAGGACGGAGGGTGGCTGGACGGTCGCCGTGCCCCCGGCTGACCCATACCCCGGACGACGGCTGGTTTCCCCAACCCCAGAGCTGCCACGCCCGGCTCTGCCCTTGACCACGGAGGTCTCAGAGGTTTGGGGTGACACTCTGCTTCCTCCCCAGACAAAGCCTCAGGGCCCCGGGCAGGGCTGTCTCTGACGGGACGTCCGTGTGGTCTCGCGGTCAGACCTCGGATCTCCTGGGCGTGGTGCTGGGCCACGAGGGGACCAGGGGCTGTCTCGGGAGGAGGGGAGGCGGTCAGACCGAGGGAGGGTGTCCCCTGCACCCTGACTGTCTGCCAGGAACCAGCTACAGCCGTCTGCTCAGACGCCCTTGGTTTTACATAACGGATCGAACATGCTAGAAAAGGTTTTGTGGAGGGAAAGGGAACATTCCTAATAAATAAACCTACTGCCGTTCTCACGCGGCCATGGGGCCCCTGTTGGCCATTTCCCACCTGGGGACTCTGTATCCAGTTCAGGGGTCCAGTGCTTCACAGGAGCTTGATTCCTGAGCAACATATGAGGCTTTCTCAGATGTGCTTCTGAAGGGAAGCTGGGAGAAGGAACAAAGAAGGCGGGGGGGGGGGGAGGGGGAGGGGGGAAGGGGAAGGGATGGGAAGGGTGGGAGGGGGAGGGAGAGGGGGAGGGAGAGGGAGGGAGAGGGAGGGAGGGGGAGGGAGGGGGGGGGAGAAGAGACCGGGAGGGAGGAGGCGGGAAGGAGAAGGTCCGGCTTGGCATCTGGAATCTTTCCTGCACAAACCTGGACCATCAACAGGGGTCCACTGTGGGGCTGGGGGAGGCTCCGGACCCCTTGTTTCTCCAGAGACCAGATCTAGATCCCGTTCTAGGGGGAGGTGGAACCTTCCTTAAAGCAGCAGATGGAAGCTGGGTGAAAACTCGCACCCTATCAGTAGGTAAAACGCTGCTCCTCGTTTGGGGAAGTGAAGGATAACCTCTGAAATGTCTCATAAATGAGGGTTTTCAAATCCTTACGCGTCCTGATTTGAAAACCCTGAGTCCATGGACTCACCTTGACTTGGGCGAATCAGGACAAGTAAGAGGTGAGGGAGGTTGAAGAGACGCAGGGCCAAGGACCGAGGAGCCGCAAAGGGGCACCTCGCCCCCGCCCTCTGGCCCGATAAACACGGGTAGTCAGGCAGCCACTGCCAGCCCTGAGGGGTCTTCTATCACCCCTTCGACGAGGCCATTTGGGCGCCCTCCCTATGGGGTGGCAGGAAATGCCCGGTAAACACACGTGCTATTTAAGTAACAAAAAGTATCCGCAGAAAATCGAAACTATCCCCTGATTTCTCAAGATGCTCCTAACGCATCTGGAAATTCGCACAAACGCAGCTCAGGAGTGGAAATGCGCTTTCTGATTTTAATCGCAAACATACAGACGGCAGGAAGCTCCCCGACTCCCACTCCAGGCGCCCCTGCCCTGATTCAGGGCTCCGACAGTCCTTCTCCTGCCCAGGGTCCCGGCTAGAACTGGCTGTGGGGCTGAGGGGGCCGAGGGGCGCCCCCATCTGTCCGGGGCGGCAGAGGCAGCTGCCCTGTAGGCCGGTCATCGGTCCCCAGGAGCAGCTCCCAGAAAGGAGCCAGGTCAGACCCAGAAAGCCATCAGGCCGGAGCACAGGAGCCTCTGGAAAGACGCATCTTCAGATCCTCCGACAAATGAGAAGCGAGACACCACATGTAAATTTTCTTTCCTTTGGCGCGAAGCCGCGGTGCCCCTGTTTTAATAACCGAACCAAACCTTCTCTCCCTGTGCTGCTGGTGCAAATACCTGCCTAGTGGCCCCATTCTAGACAACACACACGTCCCCAAAGGATGGGCGGGAACGACTCACCGGAAGTATATCCCAAATGTGATGCGTACCTGCCCGGTAGCGGCAAAACCAAACCCAAACGAAATAAACTAACAGTAACCTCTTGGGGGGGGGGAGTTTTTTTAATGCTGAAAACGACACCACAGGGTTATCAGATTTTAGGGTCAAGTTCATTTAAAATAGTGCCCGGCTTGTGTCTGGATTTTTAATTTTTTTTAAAAATTTTTTTGTCTTTTTGCCTTTTCTAGGGCCACTCCCGCGGCATGTGGAGGTTCCCCGGCGAGGGGTCTCATCGGAGCTGTAGCCCCCGGCCCATGCCAGAGCCACAGCCACGCGGGATCCGAGCCGTGCCTGCGACCTACACCCCAGTTCACGGCAACGCCGGATCCTTAACCCACGGAGCGAGGCCAGGGATCAAACCCGCAACCTCATGGTTCCTAGTTGGATTCGTTAACCGCTGCACCACGACGGCACCTCCTGTCTGGATTTTTTAAACATGCTAAAAATAACCCAGGATCACAGCGAACGGAAGCAAGGAAAGTTGTGTTTCTAGGGGGATTATTTGTTAAAAAAATCTAAATGTCAGTCAACTCTGCCCAGTTATGTGAGCTCTCAGTCAGGGGCACCAACATATATTTTTTAAAGGTTTATTTGTCTATCTCTGTTGCAAACAGTTATGAAAACAAGAATTAGGCAACCCGTTGCTTTAAGAAGTACAGGGGATCGTAAAAAGGACAGGGAGGGCCACCCACACCGGATGACGTCACTAACGACACAGACGGCCCTAAAGGGACATCGAGAAGCACTGTCGTTTCTAAACCCGGCTTCCTTTACCCCCTAAATGACCATTCCTGCGTGAAATGTTGAAATGAGTTTGTCTTAGAAAAACACGGCCTAACCTGTGAGGATGGGGCTGGTTTTTCAAATTTTTCAGAAGGACAGGTCCGATTTTTCAGATTTTCTCCAGTTTCCTTAAAAAACGTAGGTGGTGACACAGATGCCTTTAATGACCAACAAGCCATTTAAAACGTGAGGTTCAGTGGTTTAGGCTAATCCACCAGCTCTGGCGGGGAATCAGTTTCCACGGGCACAAGAGCCGCATTTATTCCAGAAGGGAGGTGTCCCCATGTTGGGGGGACCCGAGGCGGGCCGCCGCTGTCCAGCTCAGGATTCCCACCCACAGCCCACCCTCCAGGCTGCCTGGCATGGGGCGAGGCTCCTGTACCTCCTGGAGGATTCAACGGAGCAAGAGCCAGGATGGAGCTTCCCCTGGAAGTTCTTCCCCAATAAAACGGGTTCTCCCGTCAACAGCAGCAGAAACGCAGCGGGAGTTCCATGTCACTGCCGGCAGGGAACCCAGTGCTGCAAGGGGGCCACCCCTGTCCAGGTCGGGGGCTGAGCTGTGTCCCGGGTCACACACTGGAGTCCTCGCCCCAGGCCCTGTCCTCGTAAGAAGCAGACCTCAGGATGCGGACACACAGGGAGGACCCTGGGAGCACCCGGGCGGAGATGCGTCTACACCCCCGGCAGAGGCCTTGGGAGGAGCCGTGCTGCTGGCACCTGGACTCAGCCCCCAGCCTCCGGGACACGAGACAGGAAAGTCTGGGGCTTCCGGCTGCCCCAGCGGCTGGGGGACACGTGCAAACACGGCATCTTTCCTCCTTCTCTGCTGTGCCGGACTTGGGGCCTGAGCAGGGGTCCCACTCTAGGCTCTGGGACAAACCCTGTCCCAACCAGCCTGTATCCACGTGTCCGCAGCTGCTCCACATCAGACCAGCTCGCCATGGGGCCCAGGAGGGCAGCACCACCCGCAGAGGCCAGAGGGAGCCAGGGCGACTTCCTGGTTGTGCAAAAGTGAGAGGGTGTCTTCAAAGCCACTGCCACCTTTGAAGGGAGAGGGGAGGTCCCAGATGCAGGGACCCTGCTGCTCTCACAGGGCAGGAGGCTGCCTGCCCGAACCTGGGCAAGGCTGCGGGCACAGGCTGGCCTGGCATCAGGCAGGTGCAACCAGGATGTGGTGCTGCAGCCACCTGGGTGGTGACCGTGTGACCCTGCCCTCCTTCCTGCTAGGGGTCTGCCCGGGGTCCCTGCTGCCCATGGGTCCTCCAGCGCGGCTCTGTGGGGAGGCTGCAGAGCAGGGCGGTTGGAAGCAGAGGCAGAGAAAAGGTCCCCGGAGGACAGTGCTGAGCCCTGCAGAAGGTTCTGGAAGGCGAAGCTGAGGCGGGCCTGCCCCAGTATGCACGGGCGTCCAGGTGTCCACTCAAAGTCGGAGCCGTGGGCCGTCTGCCAGGACAGCAGGGCAACGCCACGACCCCTGTCCTCATGCTGCGAGGCCAGAGCTGGAAGGGACCCGGAGACGGGTGTGTGTGTTGTCCTAGAGGCACGCGGAGGCCGGACCCGAAGCCCAGTACCGTTCGGACCCTTGCCCAGACGCCTCCCACTGCGGTGACGGATCTCGCAGGAAGGCCGTGTGGCCACATGTCGCCTCTGCTCTGAGGTCTGTCTTACCTGTGGGTGTTTCTGGGAGGCACCCGGTCCACCCAGGTCAGCACCTGGGGACACTGGGGACACTGGCGTGGTGGACACCGGCCCCTCCGGCCCTGCCACTCCTTTTAAATCTTTTGCCACGTCACCAGCAAATCTCCGGGTGGCACGTGTTTTCTGGTTCCACCGATTTTATTACAAAGGTTATTACCATAGTTCAACGGTCTCCTGTTTGTAAAGTCTATAAAATTAAAAAACACACCCCGTGTATAAAATCAGCTTTGACTGTTTGAATGTGAAGACTTTAGGGAATGGCATTCACACGTGGCGTAAGGTCTGCTGCCCACCGCAGAGGATGTTAAAGTAAAGTTTTGGTCACAGCAGTCTTTTCAGCCACGGCCGTTTCCATTTTAAGGCTTTTCCGCCCTCAGAGCACTGCGGTTGGACTCGGGCGCTCTTTCCAATGTGCCTCCGTTGCATCATAGCCTCGGAGGGTCAGCGTTTACCGGGCAAGCTGGGGTCATCCCTGTCGTGGGCACAGGGTCGCAAACCTTTGGCAAGTCCACGTGGAGTCTCACCCAATGGCCACGCCCAAGCCAGGGAAGCGGGCCTTGTGGGCCGGGCTGGGGGCACCTGCAGAGCACTGCTGGGCTCCAGGGTTGTGGCTTCCTGCCGAGACCTAGGCCTGCCGAGGTCCCAGCTTCCGTGACGGCTGCAGGTGGGCAGCGGCTCCTCCCTGGGGGCTTTGGTGTGTGGAAACTGCCCTCTCTCCTGCCTTGAGGGAGGCCACTTGGCCTGGTCAGTGCGGGCCTGGCACCTGCTGGAGCGGGCACTGCTTGGTCAGGTTGTCCCAGGACACACGAGGCCCAGGGCTGGGGACAGTGTCCGTCTCCAGGCCCCAGCGCAGCCGCCCTGCCCCCTCCCCAGCTCCCCCTCCAGGGGCTGGCAATGCTCGGCGAACAGAACCCCACACCTTGCATCATCAAATACTTCTTCTTTTTTTTTTGTCTTTTTGCCTTTTCTAGGGCTGCTCCTGTAGCATACGGAGGTTCCCAGGCTAGGGGTCGAATCGGAGCTGTAGCCACTGGCCTATGTCAGAACCACAGCAACGCGGGATCCAAGCCGCGTCTGCGACCCACACCACAGCTCACGGCAACGCTGGATCCTTAACCCACTGAGCAAGGCCAGGGATCGAACCTGCAACCTCGTGGTTCCTAGTCGGATCCGTGAACCACTGAGCCACGACGGGAACTCCTATCAAACACTTCTTGAGATCCATTACACGGCATTTTTTAGTAAGTGGCGGCGTTCATAAATTTCGGATGTAGTTGTGAATTTCCACCTCACACGGACTTTCCAAGCTGGGGCCCGTCACCCAACCACGTCCTCTGTGAACGCGTTTCCAGTTTGGAATTAGACCGCGTTTATGCAAATCTCATGACGGGGTTTTTAACAGCGCCTTTAACGTCTAATCCTCTGCTTTAATATCTCGATGGCTGAACGTCCCGAGATGATTAGATGACAGAGCTGGACGATTCCTCTGCGGGCAGTGAGGAGGCCGTCCCTTGCGTTCATGTAAATGCACAGGCTCTAAATAAAACACCAACTGAACGCGCTCGCGGGCGTCTAAGCCAGGCGGCTCCAGACATCACTGGACGGCCCGGGCTGGTCGATGCCATCAGTGACCGGCTGGTTGGGCTCATTTTTCTTTTTCTTTATTCTAGGAACTGACCCGGCAATTCAGTCAATAGTTGTCAAAATTGGAGTCCAGAACAGGCAGAGCTGGACCAGCCTCAAGTTAATGAAACAGCAAGAGGAACGCGGTGCAGTTGCGGGAGCCGCGGAGAAGGAAGGGAAGTTGCTTCTCTCTGAAAGGGGCCGGAGAAGAGGCCCTCCGGGCAGAGAGGGGTCACCGCGCAGCCCTGGAACGGGCCCCATGAGGCCCGGGTGCTGAATTCGTGGAGATTTTTGGACTAAGTGAAATCTGTGAAGCTGGACGAGTGTCTGGAAGCCGTCTAGGGGCCCCGCAGGAGGCCAGGGTCCTGGGCGGGAGCAGCCGGGCAAGGGACCAGGCCTCCCCGCCGTTGGTCCAGCGGTCAGCTGGTTGCTGGCTCAGCCCCCCTCTCCCGCCACCTCCCTGACCAGCGCTTGGTTCCAGACTGGCTTCCCCACCCGCCCACGGGGACCTCGTGGTGTCCAAGCCCTGGTTCCTGGGGTTCGTCCCCTCTCTGCCCGGACGTCTGATGTCACATGGCCGTCTAGTTGTTCGTCTCCGGAGGTGGCCGTGCACACGGAGGGCCCAGATCAAGAGAAACGGTTCTCAGAGCCTGGAGCCGAGGTCGCGGGGTGGCAGGGCGGCTCCCCCACGTCTCTGGGGAGGGGCCCTCCTGCCTCCTACAGTCTGGCATCCGCGGTCACCTCTGCCTCGTCCTGGGGGTCGTGCTCTCACTCAGGACCTGGCCTCACTGGGTTAAGGCCAAACTCAGTCTGGAGGCCAGGACCTGGTGTGTGTTGTTGTGGGACAGAAGCCACCCGTCCATGGCAGCTGAAGCTCCTGCTCTGTGCTCCAAGTTCCTCGAGGAACCCGTTTCTGAACACAAAGAACGTCTAGTTTATTTCAGCAGCTACCTCAGCCCACCCCGCTCACTCGCCTATTTCCCATGCATTCATCACTTCTCTCCCACCAGATTATAAGCCGACTGAGGGCAGGATCTGTGACTTTCCTTTTCTTTCTTTCTTTTCTTCTTTTTTGGCCGCCCCTCAGCAGGTGGAGTTCCCGGGCCAGGGATCAGATCCAAGCTGCAGTTGTGACCTCCGCTGTAGCTGCAGCAATGCTGGATCCTTAACCCACCCGTGCTGGGCTAGGGATTGAACCTGCGTCCCCGCTGCAGAGACACGGTCGATCCCACGGTGCCACAGTGGACACTCAGAGGCTGAGGTTTTGTCCACCTATAAATTCACCTCTATTTTGAAAGCAGAAATTGGCACCCAGAGGGTCAACCAATGTTTGCTGCTCTGCAAAGCCCTGAGAATGAAGCTTCCAGGGTGTGTGGTTACAGAGTCAAGGATGGTTAACAAAATGCGTAGGGAATGAAAGACTGAATGAACAGTCAATACTCACAAATGGGCAAAAAAACCCCCAAAAAACAAAAAAGCAAAAAAAAAAGAGAGAGAGAGAAAATACCAGGGTCTCTTATGCAACATACAATGCTCTTTAAGAAGCCTTCTCAGGGCTGGCATCCGGGAGGTGCACTGTCCAGACACGGGTCCTGGAGCCTAAGGGGGCGACGGGCAGGGCTTTGCCAGGGCAGCTGTGAGAGCCGTGCCCCTCCTGCCACAGCCGAGGAAGGGCCCAGAAAACAGACACCTGATGCGGCTCCAGGCAGGTGGAATTTGATCACAGGAAGGCGGGTCACGGCTGGCCCCTGGCCGTCTTCAGGGCTCTGGCCAGTGCTCTCCTGAGCGGTTCTGTGGGCAGGGGTGCCGAGGAGCTGGGGTGTTTGAGTTTCACCGTGGCGCGATGTCCCAGCCTGGGTGGCAGGGGCCTCGAGGAACTTCGCGGCCCTTTCCTTGACAATCTCGTCCAGAACCGGGGTCCTGGAGATGCCAGGTGATTGACGCCTGAATGAGCCCCTGGAAAATCATTCCTGTGTCTTCTGGGTGGTGACCCCTCTTAGCCTCTCCTGCCAGTCCTTTCAGCGTCTGAATGTTGAAATAACAGTTGAAGGAACATCAGCTGGACCAGATCTGTGCCAACGAAACTTCACAGTAAAAGGTAGTTTTCGAAAGGAAAAATAATAGTTCAAAACGCAGGTAGCTGCAATACAAATCCTGGAAAGGCAACTGTCGAGGCAAAGACAGATGTGACTCCCTGGCCCTGTGACGGTTAACTCTGTCCCTCAAATTCATGGGAGGAGGTCGTGGCCCCAGGACCACAGCCTGGCTGGAGTTGGAGGCGGGCCTTCCAGGAGGCGATCAGGGCAAAACGAAGCCCCAGGGCTGGTCCCATGTGGCTGGTGTCCTTACACTCGAGTAGCAGAGCCCAGGGCCCATGGCCTCGGCAGGAACCGCCCCTCTCGGATGCTGCAGCCCCCGGTCCTGAGCTCACTGTCGCCAGCCTCCCCGACCCCGTGCTGGCCGGGAGCAGGGGTGGGCCAAAAGGCACAATGCAGAGGACCACGACGTGACCGAGGGCCCAGGGCCCCTCCCTGGCGGAGCCGCTTCTGCCTCACTTGCCCTGCTGTCCCTACCCCATCCCCCGCCACCCCGCAGCCAGTGTCACAGGACCTCACGGCTGCACCACCCCCTATGCACATGCCCCCTGCTTCGGAATTAACGCACTCAGAGCAGAGGCCAGAAGAGCGTGAGTCAGATGCACGGATCTGGCTGTTCCTGGTTTTTCCTTTTCTGCACACACTGTGACGTCACACCGTGACGGGCGTGCGTCACCCAGCCGTTTGTGGGTTTGAGTCAAAGGCTCAGACGGCTGTGGCTGGGAGCCTGGCCTGGGCTGCCGCCTGGGTCCCATTAGGAGCGAGCAGGAGGTACGCTGTGTGCAATGTACACGTGCACACACACTACACACGTGCACCCTGCACAGTGTATGCTCCACACACACGACACCGTGCACGCAATTCATACACGCAAAATAAACACCCCCCCAAAACACGCATGCACTACGTACATGCATGCACACATATATACTGCAGTCACACAAAATACAAATACCTCTAACACAACACACACACACACACACACACACACACACACACACACACATCGGCAAGGTGCTGATGGCCTCTGCTCCCATCCCCGCCGTGTACATCTCAATCCGCACTACGACAAGAGCGACCTCGTTTGCAGAGACTCCTGTCTTCCCAATGTCACACCGCCCGTGAGCTGCGGGTCAGCTTTGCAGGTGGGCCACCTGGCCCAGTGTCACCCACCTGGCCCAGCTCCCCCAGACTCACCCCTCCCTGTCGCGCCCAGAGAGACACCATCCCGTCTGACACACCACCAGCCACTCGCAGACCAGGCTCCGTGTAGGACCAACTCAAGACCCATGAAGACCTTGAAATGAAGCTTACAGGCTCCCAGCACACGACCCAATTATAACTGCATCCCAGTTGTAAGTACCAGGCTCCAGAACGAGGCTAAGGAAGCCAAAGCTGGTTCTACCTTGATGCCAGGATGGCTTTTTATAGACATATCATTGCTTCCACAAATGTTTCCTGGCGCCTCCACTTTGCTGGGCCCCCAGCAAGCCCGCGGTGGGCCTGCCTGGACCCCAGCCCACCTGCAGCGCCCAGGCGGTCTGGTGGGGCGGAGCCTCTGAGGGGCAGGGGCCTGGGCGGGGTGCTGGCGGCCTCGCCTGTGCCTTTGCCACGCAGGATCCCCTGAACTGTTTGAGCTGACAAGAGTGGCTCCTGGCTCTGCACTTCGTACCAGAGCATGGAAGTGACGCTTCCCCTTAGTTGTTGGTAGACAACCCCCCCCAAACCGAGATGACAGCTCCAAGCGTGGATTGATGCAGACACAGGAGAAAGCGGGGGACAGGCCAGCCAAGGCCCCGATCAGGGGGCGCAGACACTCAGCCACCACACCCAGCTGGCCGGCCGCCCTGCCAGCCTCCCAGTCCCCCAGGTGGTGCCACCTCCCTGGGGAACCCGCCCTGCGCCTCATGGAATATTCCACAGCCAGCCTCTCTGTGAGGCCTGCAGGTGGCAGTGTCCTGGAGCCTGGTGAACACCAGACGATGGGCCAACTCAAATGGGGGTCTCCACTGTGACTGAGATACCAAGAGGGTCCCCACTGTGGGCGTCCCGCGTGAAATGTGTTTCACGGTGCCCTGGGCACAAGTCACCACTGGTCACAGAGCGCTCCCAGGAGGAAGCCGGGCCTCCAGGACCCTCTGAAGTTAGTAAGTCTATGGGGGCCATGCCGCTCCCCTCCCACCTGGAAGACTCTGATCCTCCGAGCTGTGTCTCCTGGGCTACGCAGGAGCAGACTCTCCAGCCTGGGCCCGTCCCCTGAACCCGAGGCCCCGGGTGGCAGAGCCTGTGCTGAGGTCTGAGGGCTTCCAAGGCTGGCATCTGAGAACCGCCTGTGGGGGCCTCTGGGCTGCCTGGCTGGGGAGGCCCGCGGTGTGGCCGGGGGGGCTGCGGCTCCCTCCTGGGAGCAGCCCTACTTCACTGGCTTGGCTTCCCCTGCCTCTCTCATTTTTATTGACCCAAAGTCCTCAATCTCCCCTATTGCTGAATTGGGGAATTTTTTCTATATAAGCTAGTATGTCACGGGTTAAAATCTCCTGAACACACCTGCACACACGTGCACACACAGGCTCTCGTGTACCAGGACAGGCGCCCACGACCCCGTTGTCACATCCTGTTATCACCACCCAAATGACCGTCTGGTTGAGTTCTAACGTCTGTGCCTCTGGGAGGCGTCCCGGCTGGGACACAGCAGGGGACATGTCCCCCATCCCCAGGCTGACCGTCTAGTTGGGGACAGCACAGCTGCACTCACTGAATGGCACTGCGACACCTGGGGTCCAGTTCGCACACCTGCAGGGTGGTGGCCCTCCCAGCCCTCAGCGCCCTCCCTGCAGGTGGGAGGAATGTGGTCTGGGGGCGCCGCTGGCCCCTTTCCTGCCTCCCCCCCCTCCACGAAGCCCCGCAGGAAGAGCCACCTGTCCCCAGGACCTTTGCTGTGAGTTCTGCTTTGCACAGAGGCTCATGTGTGTTTTAGGGACACTGCTCGCCCCAGCAAAAACCTGAGCTTAATCTCAGGTGAAGCCAAACCCAGTGGGTGGGGCTGCCGGGCCTCCGCCTCGGCTCGTTCTCACCTCCTCCTCCCTGTCCCCGAAGTCCAAACTTGCACAAGCCCAGAGCCCTCCACAGCCTGTGTCCAGCTCTACGGAGTCAAGGGAAAGGGTGACACGGGGAACTAAGAGGGCCCCCCCCAACCCACCACATGCAGGCTTGAGCAGCTGCGCGGCAAGCGGGCCGCCCTGCACCTGCCTCTCCCTATGTTCCCCACTGGCTGGCTCCAGCCCCTTTCCGACAACCACACAGTGTGGGCAGGTAAATGCACTTCCTTCTCTCCTTAAACGCTCTCCTACTTCCTCCACAGACCCAGCCCACCCCCAGCCCCCACCCTCACCCACCAGCCCCCACCCACATTTCACAGCATCCCCCCATACCCCCTACATCCCACACCCCACACTCTGCAGCTCTGATTCTGCTCCATTGCCCCAGCCTGCAGTGTCCTTGCTTCTCAGATGGAACAATTACTCTTCCTTCCAGGATGTTCCATTTTCTCTCGCGCTTCCTTTTGGAGAAGCTTCAGGGCCACCTGACTGCCCCTCCATTAGGGAACTTCGAGACTCAACAGACTGCCCTGGGGCGGGAACCAGGAGGAAGAAGGAGCCACTGTCTTCCGGCAGCAGCACACGCTTGTGCACACACACCCACAGGCTCACGCACGTGCACACAAAGCTAAATGGATGAACGGGGTACCTGCAGGAGACCCCCTGGGAAGGGCAGGGCGTGTAACCTGCAGTTTCTGGCCCCACCGCGTGGAGGCGCCACGGAGGCAGAGCTGCGGGGTCTCCGGGGGAGGCCGGTGGGGGCGGGGGCGGGGCTGACCTGCTCCCCCCGGGGAACACGAGAAAACCAGACATCGGGGATGCCTTCGAGGGGCGCTGGGGAGCTACTCCTCCATCGGCTTCAAGTGTGTACAGCGGAAGATGGGAAACTACCAACCAGCACCTTCCGATGGCCTCCCTGAAGGTCGTACCTCATCTTTCCGCAGCCACAGACTTGCCATCCGGACGCCCATGAGGGGATCCAGCACCTCACTCCTTTAACCCCCAGACTCGACCGTGATCCCCGGGGCCTTCCTCCTGGAAAGCGGGGTTCCCCCAAAGACAGCTTCCCGACACGTCCAGCAGGTCTGTCCCGCGGCCCTTCTCATCCCCTTTCCTACTTCTTCCTGAACCCTGGTAAAGTCCTGCCAACTCAACAGGTGGAGTCGCGGGCCTTAGCCCCCAGCTCACCGGGTCCAGGGTGCGAGTGCGACCCCTGGTGGTGGAGTCGCGCAGCCGTGGGAGGGGAGGGGCCGGGGGAGGAGGAGGGGCCAGGCCTCCGCACCTGCCGCAGCTCCCCGCTTCCAGAGGATGGGGCCTGGGTTCCTGATTCCTGCTCACTCTCCACCCCCACCCACCCCGCCTTCCTCGTCTCCTTCCTTCAGGCGGGAACCGGACCCAGCGTCGCAGAAAGCCTTTCCCCTCTCTCCGCTCGCTGATGACGCCCGGGTCTCTGGGCCCGACCCCGAGAAGCAGGACCGGCTCTGGGTCCTCATCCGCAAATCCATCCCCGGCACCAAGAGACGAGCTAACCAGCACTGGTCCTGCACCCCTGAAGGGCGTCTGAATCCCACCACTATTTCCTTTAGGACCGGAGTCCATATTAACACCGCATGTAACCCCAGTGACTTCGAGTTCCCCTTGAGGACTGGCCCCTGGGGACCTCACCCCCTCCCGCCCCGCCCTCCGTCCTGGCACCCCCTGGCTCCTGGTCTGTGGGATCCGCTCTGCCCACCAGGAGGGCCACTGGGAGGTCTCATGGGAGCGCCAGGTCGTCACGTCCGGGAAGGGACAAGCCTGGGAGGCACAGGACACTCTGGCACCAGCGCCTTCACTCCTGACTCCACACAAGGACCCCTCGAGGAACCCGACCAGGAGGGAGCAGAAGGTGAGACGCCGCCCATGATCCCGCCAAGCTGGCCCCCAAACTGCCCTGCCCCTGGGGAGAAGCAGGAGGCTGCTGCTAGGGGCTCCAAGGCCCAGCTTTGGAAGAAGCGAAATTTTAGGAGGTGTGATGTTAATTTCAGTTAATGTCACATGTCACCTTGCCTGGGCTAAGGGATTCCCAGGTGGCCTGGCATGCGACCTGCCTGTGTTGCTGAAGCGATTAGCATCTGAACCACCCGCCAGTGGGGGGTCTCGGGGAGCAGGCGAATCTGCTGTCTGCCTGAGCTGCGCAGTCGCTGGTGCTCCTGGGTCTCAGCCTCAGACCTGGGCTGGGATGTTGGCTCCCCTGGTCCCAGGCCTCGGGGTGTGGACTGGAACCTCCAGGGCCAGCTCCCTGGGTCTCCACCGTTGGACGGCCGATCTCGCCTCCTGAGCCAGGCTCAGAAGCTCAGGACACCTCCCCTGGCCTCTCGCCAGCCTGTGGATCCTGCTCCTCTCGGGAACCCTGACTGACACAGGGGGTGACGGTGGGCCGGCACGTGATGGCACCGCACGCTCCACCTGCCGTGCGCGCGCAGAGACCAGGTCCCATTGGAAGGAAGCAGAGGCAGGTCCCCGGAGGCCAGCGGGTGGGGAGGCACAGGCACGGAGGCGCAGGCAATGCCAGGCGGAGACCCCCCGAGACGTGGCACTGCTGCCCGGCCGCACTGGCACAGGTGGCATGGGAGACTCCCCGACCCCCAGGACAGCAGGCGGCAGGGCCGCGCACCCAACCCCACTTCTAGGAGCATTTTCTCCAGACTTTTCCATTCTGACCTCCAGAGGTCCATTCTGGCCAGGACCTGCTGTCTTCAGGAGCCACATTTCCAGGTGCTTTTCCAAAAGCCTCAGACGGTCCTGTGATCAGCTTTGCTTGAGTCGGGGGAAGGTGAGGACGAAATACCCACTGGGTCATAATCTAAAATCCACATTCATGTAGACCTTCTGCTGACATAACCAGTAGCAATGTCAGCAGGGCCTGTCTACACTGGAAGAAAGCTTCCTGAAGCCCAGCGAGGTCTTTAGTGCCATCAGGGATTTGTGAGCTTGAGCTGGAAAGGGCCCTTGGTGGCCGGTGTCAGAGGGAGGGCCCTGCACGGCGGGGGCTCTCAGAGGCCCGGACGCCCCTAGCGGTGAAGGCTGGAACCTCAGGGGGCCGGGAGCATCAGTGCGGCAACCCGCGCCAGGGCTCACCCAGGAGCAGCTGCTCCGCGCATCTCCAAGTGCCTGCGACGTGCGGGGAAAGCACAGCCTTCGGACAACACGGGAACCAGCCACGTCCAGCGGCACCACCTTTTCTTTCAAAAACCATACACGTTTAATTAACTTCAGGCAGAGTGTCTTCTGATGGCTGGTAATTGTCAACAAAAGCAAAGACGCGGCCGATGACTTGAACTCTGCAGGGGCTGCGAGTTAACCCGCGTGAAATGTGTGAAATCACCTCTCTTCCTGAAGGAGGAGAGGGAGCGCCTGACACACCCCCACGTGGAACTGGACGATGCTGAGCTGGGCCCAGTGTTTGGTGGGCAGGCTGCAGCGGCCTCCGCCAGGGCAACCGCGGACCCTGCGGACGCCCCGCCCCCGATCCGCCCTGGGGACCCGTGTCCCTGGCCTGGAGGGCCCCAGTGAGACGCATTTCCACACCAAACCCAATTTAGGAGAAACGCTTGGGTTGAAAAAAAAAGCCAGCGCATCAATAGCCCCTTGATTAGATTTTCATCTCCTGAGCAGACAAATATGAATATTTATTACGGGAATGCAGACTTTCCTCTATTCCATTGCTCTGATCTTGAATATTAGCCACTGCTAATTTTTATGAAAATTTGGGCAACATAATGTTTTCACATAAACTGACAGTTCTCGAGATAATCCCGTTATTGTCGGGTTGAAAATGACAGCTTCCGCTTATTCATGTGTTAACGAGGGATTAAATATTGTTTTTCATCCCCGTAATCTGAGATGGACTGGAAATTAAAAATTGAACATTGTATATTAGCAGGGCTGGGAGGCCGGAATCTGTTTGCATGTGCACTTAGAGAAGATCTGTCAATTAGCCGTTTAACAGGACGTCCCTTTCATGTGGCAGCCCAAGGCGGCATCACAAACCATCACTGACGCGTTTCTGAAAAGATGGCTTTGGTCTACCTGCCGAACCCAACAGGGAAACGAGCCAGAGACAGACGGAACACAATCGATACTGCTTCTTTTTTTCTTTTTCTTTTTTTTTTGCCATTTCTTGGGCTGCTCCTGCGGCATATGGAGGTTCCCAGGCTAGGGGTCCAATTGGAGCTGTAGCCACCGGCCTACGCCAGAGCCACAGCCACACGGGATCCGAGCCATGTCTGCAATCTACACCACAGCTCACGGCAACGCCGGATCCTTAGCCCACTGAGCGAGGCCAGGGATCGAACCCACAACCTCATGGTTCCTAGTTGGATTCATTAACCACTGAGCCACGACGGGAACTCCTCGATATTGTTTCAACGTCAGGAATATTTCCCACCCCACGCCCGCCTGAGGGGAGTGTCTGCGCCTCCCCTGCCCCGCACACCCACGGACACATCCGCCCTGCAGAACCATCCCTGGGCCTGGCCAGGGGCAGGGATGGCCAGCCTTCTCCTGAACGCCCACTGCCCCCCGGGGCAGTCACTTTATCTGCGCTGTTTGGCAGCTGTGGCTTTATTGCTCTGACTGGTGTCCTGGGTCCAACCTTGTATTTGACGGCGTTTCCGATGGGACTATCCCATTACGTGTCTCTGATACGGGCTCCCTTTTGCTTATGTTGAGCTCCCTGATGGGTGTGCTACAGTGTCCACTTTTTCAGTTACTGTTCGGCCGGGTGTAGAGCACAGGACCCCTTATTTCTTAGACGCTGACTTCTCAGAGAGCATCCTTTGGAGCAAATGTCGAAAAGGAGCCTTGAATTTAACAGAGCAGATTTGACTGTGGGTCTGATTAGGGGCTGAGCTGTGTCCCCCCCCAGGCCCCCGGACCCCCATGTCAAAGCCCTGAGCCGCGTCCCACCCCAGCCACCCCCAGACTCCCATGTCGAAGCCCTGAGCCATGGCCCCCCCAGCCACCCATGTCAAAGCCCCGAGCCAGGATGGCAGGATCTGGCTGCACTTGGAGAGGAGCCTTGAGGAAAATGAAGAAGATCAGGTGAGGTCACTGGGGTCCTTAGAAGAAGAGGGAGCAGGACACAGACGCACAGAGGGACGGCGGTGGTGTGAGGACACAGCGAGCAGACGGCCTCCACACCCCTGAAGCACCCGCGGGACTCCAGCCTCCAGGACAGAGACAGTGGAGGCTGCCGTTGGGGGTCGACCGCCCGCGGGACCCCCGAGGTGGTTCCAGGAGGCAGCACAGTCGGCTAGAAATGCCCTTAGGTTTGTGCCAGGCACCCACCCCATCCCTCTCTGCGACTGACTGCAGGCGGTGGGGCCCCAGGAGCGGGGGAGAACTAGATATTGCTAGCGTAGCCTTAACGTCTTAAAACACTTTGCATCCTGCGCTCCCTCGAAACTCAGAGCTGTGACTCAGGGTTTGCAAGCACAGAGGCTTGACTAGCCTCTTAGAGGGGTCCTCCGTTCCCCAGGAAGTTTGTGTGCCTGCCCCCCGCCCTGTGGCCTGGTGCCAGCATGCCTGCCAGGGGCTGCCTGTGCCTGCTGTCCTGAGAATCCCTAGTGTGTGGTTACAAGACACGTCACACAGACGGGAAGTGCAGGCTGGCTGCGGGAAGGACAGGCCAGCAGGGGGGCGGGTTTCTGGTCCACCCGCAGCAGCCAGGGAGGGCCCCCAGGGAAAGGCAGGGGGTGGGTGGGGGGGTGCCGGGGTCTGGACAGAGGCACGTCTAGAAGCACCTGTGATGCTGAGGCCAAACCAAGGCCCCACGGACCCCCAGGCGCCAGCAGGAGCAGGTTGGTAGGAAACTGGAAAATCAGGGTTGGGCATGTGCTTCACCAACTTTGCAGGTAAGAATTTGACATGTGCACTGAATCTGCCACGCAGTTGGAAATATGTCCCGTTTCTGGCGTAAACCAGGTGTCAGCATAAGGAAGGGAATGTCAGCTTTTGAGATGTCGATGAGAAATAAGGTAACTTGATGTGATGACAGGAGAATTAGCTCGTGATTTAAAAAACTGGATTATTTCCTTCTCATGTTTTCTTGAAAATAAGCAGTTGTCTGAGAGGTCCGTCAGCGAACCGTGGCCATGCCTTCCTCGCCCACGAAGTTTCGCTGGACAGATGTGACCAGTGCCCCCGTCCCCCAAGGCCAGATGCCAGCAGGCTTCTCTCCAATTCTTCCGTCAGCCCCAACTTGCCCACAGGGCTCCTGGGCAGAACGCTGGCCGGGGAGGTGAGCGCTGTTTACGAGTCAGGGGAGCGAGGCTGTGACCTCAAAAAGGAGAGGGTTCGGCTGCAGGTCGGCAGTAATCGACCCTGATGCATCGGGTTGGAGGGTGGCTGACGTCTGTGGTTTGGGGTCAAACTGTGTCTGTCACAGAGCTGTGTGCCCTCCTAGTTCCAGGCCTGGGAGGGCAGCCCAACTTGGCAACGGGATTTTGCAGCGGCAATCAGGTAAGAGGTGGTCACCCTGGGGTAGGACGGGCTGGCACCCAAAAGGATGGGAGACCTCCCGGGAGAGGAGGCGGCGGGGGCCGGCGGGACGAGGCTGTGAGCATGGGGGCTGCAACCCCGGAGCTGGAGAAGCCGGCAGGACCCTCCCTGAGCCTCGGTGGGGGGGCCTGGGACACCTGGACTCGGGAGTCCAGCCTCGGAGCCGGGAAAGGACGCGTTTCTGTTGCTTCAGCCCCCAGGCGGTGGCGCTTTGTTACAGCAGCCCCAGGACCTGATGCCAGGTCGTGGTGGCCGAGGCTGCAGCGAGAGACCCAAGGGGCCGCAGGACCTGGGGCTGAGGGCCAGGGCCAGTGCGGGAAGCCCTCTGCAGCCTGGCCTTGGGGGCCACGGGTGGGGTGACATGTGGCCACACAGGTGCCAGGGCTTATTAATGAGGTCCCACGTGGGGGACACAGAGGCATCACAGGACCTGGTGGCCCAGGGAGGGTGGAGTTTCGAGGAAGGCTTTCAGGCTCTGCCCCAGGAGTCCAGATAAAGGGCCCCTCGGACCTGTGGCCTCCCTGCTGCTACACAGGACCGAGCCCCAGCCCGGCTGCCCTCCTATCCGGAGCCACCGCGGCCCGCTGCGGCGTCACTCCTCGGGCTGCCCGTTAAACCCCAGCGCTCCGCTGGGCACCAGATCGGCTGAGGAATCAGGCCCCGTGTCAAGGAACCCTCTGCGGGATGGGCCTGTTTTCTTGCCGCAGGAGAGGTGTGGACCCACGTTGACGAGCCACCCTCACCTCTGCGGGGCTCGCTGGTGGCGCCCGCCACGCCTCTGCTTTGACACGAGATTATTATAAACGTGGCATCCGATTGTCTTTTGTGTTATATTGATCCCTGTTTCACGCGGCTGCAAAGAGCCTGTTCTTCACCCATAGATTAAGCACAGCCCAGTGTTCAGATAGTTGCCATGGAGATGCAGCCTGAAGCCTTAACCACTGGAGGAAGGTTGGGCGCCGCCGGGGGGGGGCTGACACAGAAGAGGGAGCCCCTGCCATTTCAGTGACAAGAGAGAAAGTGGGTACAGCGGTTGGGGGCCCACACCTCCCTCACAGACCCCCCCCCCCCCACCCCCGCCCCAGCCCTGGGGAAGCGGCTGGAAGGAGTGGAGGAGCACAAAGGGACAGCCCGTGCAGGGGGGTGTCCACCCTGCAGCCTGTGGCTTAGAAAGAATTCAGTCTGGCCCCCAGCCAGGGCTGAGTGAGCTCCTGCCATGTGTCAGTGGTCACCGGAGGCTGGAGGTACCTGGTGGCTAGGATACAGGTGGGCTTCCCTCCTGTGCCCACAGGTTAAGGCCCATGAGAACCCCCAGAACTCAGCTCAGCCTGAGACCAAGGACTCTGAAAGCCTGAGACCTCGGACTGTGAGACCCTGAGACCTGGGACCCTGGGGCCCTGAGACCTCGGACCGTGAGACCCTGGGACCCTGAGACCTTGAGACCCTGAGACCCTGGGACCCTGAGACCCTGAGACCTTGAGACTCTAGGGCCCTGGGGCCCTGAGACCTTGAGATCTGGGGCCCTGAGACCTCGGACCGTGAGACACTGGGGCCCTGAGACCTTGAGACCTGGGACCCTGGGGCCCTGAGACCTCGGACCGTGAGACACTGGGACCCTGAGACCCTGGGACCCTGAGACCCGGGGACCCTGAGACCCGGGGACCCTGAGACCCTGGGACCCTGAGACCCGGGGACCCTGAGACTCTGGGACCCTGAGACCCTGGGACCCTGAGACTCTGGGACCTGGGACCCTGAGATCCTGGGATCTGAGACCTCGAGACCCTGAGACCTGGGACCCTGGGACCCTGAGACCTGAGACCCTGGGACCCCGAGACCTGAGACCCTGGGACTCTGAGACCCTGAGACTCTTAGACCCTGGGACCCTGAGATCCTGAGACCCTGAGACCAGGGGACCCTGCCCAGGAGGGAGGTTCTGGGAGCCCTGTCCTCCAGTGTGGGGGGATGGCCAGAACCATGGTCCTGCTCCAGGTGGAAGGGCGTTCCCCCCGTGGATAAAGCTGGGGCCCTGACCCTCAGGACTGCAGCTTGTGACGTTAACAGAGGGTCGAATCGCAGTGTCATCAAGCCTGGTCCTGGTCTGTGCGACGGCAGCCCCCAAAGGGACCCACCCACCACCACCCTGCCCGCGGGTCCCCGGCGGAGCGGGCGTGGGGCCCCCAGGGGAGCTGGCAGGCCGGCTCGCAGGCCCACGACGGGCGCGTTGCTACGCGGCCGGAGCCACCGGGGCCCGTCCATGAAAAGCCAGAGTTCAAGACCTTCCTGAGTTCAAAGCCGTGAGGCCAGATTCGGAAGGAGACAGGGCTCTGCCGTTGGCCCGGACTCTGTCCGACGGTCCTTGTCGGAGAAGCCGATCTGCCCGCCACCAGAGAGAGGACGCGGGCCTGGCAGTGGGGGGACAGAGCTGGTGGGAGTGAGCCTCGCGCTGGTGGCCTCTGCAGTTCCCAGAGAAGCTCGGGTCGGCCCCCTAGTTCTTTTCCCTCTTTCGAGCGATTCCCTCTTCTCGGGCTGAGGGTTCTGGAACATTACATTCCGAGGGCCCTTAGAGCATCCCTGGGGTTCAGCATCTCAAATGAAAATTAACTTCTGATCCTGCGCTAACCGGCTCGCGGACAAAGCTGCGGGCGTCTCACAGGTATTACGCCCGCCCCTCTGTGACTTAGGGGGACAGCGCATCCCGACAGGACACCTGCCGTGGGGCTGGCGGTCCCTCTTCTCGCGCCTCCTGTAACCACGGCTGAAATGTCACAAAGGGTGGGGCCGGGGGCCCCCGGGGCTGCTGCCGCCACAGGCAGACAATTCTTCTTTCATTTTCCGTGACTCCTTCCCCGGACGCGGAATAAAAATTGTATTCGTCACTATAGCAACTGCCTCATCACAGGGCACCTCTCCTGCCTTAAATCACGGAAAGTACTGGAAAGGCACCGCGGGCCCACGTGACAGGCAACCTCATACAGCGCTTCAGAAGGAGGAGACAGGGCTTCATACGGAGCTCGTGTCTGTCGATGCATCAAGAGCAGGTAATTCTATCAGACGTGTGTTTGCGAGATTTCCCTCCCTTTTGAGAAATGAGGACACATGGGAAGAACAGCGGTTGGGGCTGAGCTTGCGGGCGGGGCTGGCAGAGGTGAGGAGGGAAGGTCAGACAGCCGTGAACTCTGACCTTTGTCACCTAGCCCTCAGGGCTGGTGGGGACTCCTCTGAGCAGCCTGGCCCTGGCCAGGTGGCTCCAAAGGTTTTCCTGCAATTTCCTGCAGAGGTCCCTTTTCAAACCCAAATTAGGAATATTTACAAGTAAACAGGCCTTTCTCAAGACGGGTGCACTTTTTTGTATTTAGAAGAAAAAAATGCCAGTTTTCTCTGTCCAGAAAGGCAGATGGGAATGAAACAAGGTGATAAACAAAACAACATGCACAAAGCGACAGTGACCAGTGACGGGGGAGCCTGGCCACCCCAGCCTGGGAGGTGCGGGAGGGGCCCCTCGCCCTGGAGCTGAGCCGGGCGGCCACCGGGCCCCTGCGTTCCCGAGGGAAGGTCACAGTTGCCCGCCTGGCAGAAGGCAGTGACAGCTCCATCCCTCCCGCTGGTCGCCACTAGGGCAACCCTGCCAGGTGCCCCCAAGTCCTCACCCCGCACCATCTCCAGCTCGCCTCGGCGCCTGTCCCAAGAGGCCCTGTGGGCTCCTCTTTTTCACCGTGCTGACCCCCCCAAACATGCTGTCTTTCCTGCAAATGCCTGAGCCCCTGGTGCATCATCCGACGAGACCCAGGCCTGAGCTCAGGCTCCCTCACGACACTCCACCTGCCCGGCCCCTCAGGTAGGAACTCCCCCTCCACCTGCCCCCGGTCCCCTGCCATCATCCACACACACACCCAGGCCTTGGTCTAAAGCCAGAGGCATCTTTCTCTCTCACTAGTCCTGCCTGGGCGTAGGTACTTAAAAAGCACAATCTGGCCATGCAAAGTGGGATAAAGTATAGAATAAATTTCCTATTTGTCTCAGCATTAAAAAAAAAAAAAGGCTCAATCTGAACATTGAGAGGTAAGTCTTAGTTGGGGCAAAATGAGGCCAAGGGCCCAGGAGGCAGCGTTTCCGAGAGACGGGCTGCCCTCCAGCTCACAGCACACACACCCCTTGTGAGCACGTGAGGACTCGAGGAAACTCGCCACCACCCGCCCACACAGGGTGGCCTCCCCTCTCGGGTCCTCCCTCGTGTGGATGTGCACACGTGCTCAGTGACTCTGCGTGCATGTTTGTCTCTGCTGAAACTGTGAAAAATGGCATTAAAGATGAGACGACTGAGGATTATGCACACACACACACACACACACACACACACACACACACACACGCGGAATCCGTATCCATCTCTCCGTCTTTATGCCTGTCCTGGAACCAGGGGGTGTCACCACGGGGGGACTTGGCGAAGGGGCCCTGTCCTTGCCACTTCCTGGGAATCGGTAAGGATGTCACAATAAAACGTTCCAAGATGATATTAGCGAAACTGTTGGAAAAGGAGAGAACTCGCTTAGAAGCCCACCCATGGCGTCCTCGAGCTGACCCCACGTTTGCACCTGGTCCTGCACCTGCGCGACAGACGGATCTCACCGCGGCCCTTAAGTTCGGAGTCCTCACAACGATTTTTCATGAAATCAGTGAATTCTGTGTATTTGATTACTGTAGTTAATTTCCTGGGACGTCACACTTAGGTCAGTTTTGGTTTCTCCAAAGATTTTTTTCATTTCCTTACTCAGGCAAATATCCTCTCTCTTTTTTTTTCTTTTCTTTTCTAGAACCGCACCCGCGGCAAATGGAGGTTCCCAGGCGAGGGGTCCAATTGGAGCTGTAGCCGCCAGCCTACACCACAGTCACTGCAACACGGGATCTGAGCCGCATCTGTGACCTACACCACAGCTCACGGCAACTCCAGATCCTTGACCCACTGAGCGAGGCCAGGGATCGAACCTGCACCCTCATGGTTCCTAGTTGGATGCGTTAACCACTGAGCCACGACGGGAACTCCCCAAATAGCCTCTTAAGATGAATTTCTGGGACTGTAATTTGAGCTGAAGGGTAAGTTTTTTGTTTTTTGTTTTTTTAAGCTATAGATTTCCCACTGTCATGCTACTTTCTAAGCTTTTTTTAGACTTTTGATATTTATTAAAGAAACCAAGACCCATAAGACCTTCCGAGGACAAGACTTCAGATTGGACGCTGGGACTAGAACGCCCACCAGCTCCCCACTCGAGCACCCGCTGACACCCCCGTCCCCGGCCACAGGGCTTCCTGCCTCATCACAAAATTACTTCCCGGGGAGCCTGTGGGAGAAGCCAAGGTCACCTGGCAGTACTGTCTACACACCTGCAGATCCTTAAGCCTCACGAGGGCAAGTGCCTGCTCCCTGCATGGTGACAAAAGTGACCCTGGGGGGGTCTGACGGGCTCCACTCCCTTCTCTGGGGGGTTTACTCTGCACCTTCCTCACGCCTTGGCAAAGTCACCCCCAGTCCATCCAGACCCGCGGACGGGTCTCCGGGGCTCGGCTGGCACACTGTCCTCCCCGAGGGTCCCCGTGACTCAGGCCGTCGCCACCTGCATCTCTCTGCCCCCGATGGCCCAGGCAGGTGGCTTGTGACACCAAATTCCTCTCCCTGAGCACCTGGGCCCGGCTCTGATGCAGCCACCTGGGGGAGCGGCGCCCCCTGCGGCAGCCAGCCAGCCACCGCGTGGGCTCTGGGGAGAAAATGCCCGAATGCCCATCACGTGTCCACTCCCACGCAGTCCGTGTCCTGGTGACAACTGTTTGGCACCCACACACCTGCCAACATACACAGCAGGCAACAAATTCACGTCAACTCCTGGGGGAGGAGCATGGTCACAGGTCGTAGAGTCTTGGGGACTCTGGGGACAGACAGAGTCGTGGCCACAAAAGCCTTTCCTTGCACAAAATCCTCCCTAAAAGTGGCAGAGGCTAGGGACACGCAGGCCTGGCTAAACCGGGGTGTGGACGGGGCAAGATGCCAGGCCCCACTGCCCCCGCCCTCGAAGCCCAGGGCTCTTGAGTTGCCTGAAAACCCTGCCCAACCCCAGGCACGCGCGATGGGGTTGGGGACTCGCCGCCCAAGGGCCACCCTGGCTTTTTTGGCTATTTCAGCCTGACGGCGTGTCCAGCCTCGTCCACCCTCTTCTCCCTGAAGCAGGCACAAGACCCTCACGGGAGAGATGCCCACCCTGAGCCCAGAGGAGGAGCCTCCTAAACTCAAGGGAAGGTTCCGAACGAGCCGGCCTCGCTCAGGTCCCGAGTGTGCTGCGACCCAGGTCGTTTCTCCGCCACATCCAGCACCCCCTCCCCCTGGCCAACCCAGGAGGACACGCCGGCTCTGCCCACACAGCAGGCTTCCCCCGCTTCCACTCCGTGTTGTGTTAAAACTCAGATTAAACAAAGGGGGTGCTTTGCTCCTGTTTGGCTAATTTCCAGAGCCAGCCAGGGCCCCTAAAAGGGTCCAGGAAAACCGTCTCCCTTTTCCAGAACCCGAGTGGATGGCCCTCTTCCTCCTGCCAGGACTTGCAGTGGAAACACGCTCAGTGGGAGCCCAGCGCCTCCTGCCGCCGTGCCGAGGGGGCCGCACCCCCCACGGGAGCCAGCAGGTTAAGGGACCGTGTGCAGCACACCAAGAAGTTGGGCGGTGGCGGCCTCGGAAGCCACGCGCACAGACCTCTCGCCTGGGGCCAATCATCTCAAACTATAGTTTCTTCCAGACACTGGCGTTTTTCTTTTGGCAGAAACACGACTTTATCACTTTGAAAAAATGTAAACAGTTTCAAGATAACAGGAAGCAGGAGTTCCCGTCGTGGCGCAGGGGTTCACGAATCCGCCTAGGAACCATGAGGTGGCGGGTTCGATCCCTGGCTTTGCTCCGTGGGTGAAGGATCCGACGTGGCCGTGAGCTGTGGTGTAGGTCCCAGACGCGGCTCGGATCCCGCGTTGCTGTGGCCCTGGCGTAGGCCGGTGGTCATAGCTCGATTGGACCCCTAGCCTGGGAAGCTCCATATGCTGCGGGAGCGGCCCTAGAAAAGACCAAAAAAAAAAAAGAAAGAAAGAAACAGAAATCAGATTGTGAAATATGTCAAAATACCACCAACCTATTAGGAACACGGGCATACACCATGCTCTGTTCATTTCCTTTCAATTCCGTTTTGGGATATTTCCATTTGGCGTAAAAGGTTTGAATTCCGCTGTCTGTCACCACACGGTGAATCACAAGCACCAGGAAGAGAGTCTGCACAAGCTGTTAGATTTTGGGGATGCAAACTCTGCTGTACTTGCCCGAGTCAGGAACGAGCAGAGACCTTCCCGTCAAACGCATTTTTAAAACATCGCGAGCATCAAAATCAGCCTCGACGTGGCACTCGGCAATGAAAATTAGAAAAAGAACACTGTTGGCTTTTCAAGCGTATCTCCACTTGCTGGTCTGCTCCCACTCCCGCCACCCCAAAGCCACGCCCGATATACAAACGGCGCCTCCCTCGTCCACACTGGGGATGGCTCAGGCGGAGCTTGCGGTCGGGGACCCTGGGCTTGGGCCCCCGCAGAACGGCCTCAGGCGGCTTCGAAGGTGACAGCAGCCCTGCCTTTGGAAATGGAGAGCTGCCAGCCAGGCAAGTCAGGGGACAGGCGTGCTGGCCCAGGGCAATCCCGGGGGAGCCCAAGAGGACAAAGGTGATTCAGGGACAAGAGGACTGGATGAGCCTCTCAGCCACGTTTCAATCCGTGGATGAAATAAGCGGCCTGGGGCTTGGTGGGGGCGGGAGAAGGGCCTTCACTGCAGCAACGCTGGGAGGACAAGGCGTCCGAGATCAGCAGTGACCGCTGCGGCCGGCAACGGAGGGGCCCGGGCCGTGGATGGTGGCCGTGAACCGTGGCCGTGGCGGTGGGCAGCAGGGCCAGGCCTGCCCGGGTGTCAGGAGAAAACGGGCTGACAGATCAGCTCAAGGAGAACGTTGGAGAGGTTTGCCATGAGGAGCCGGGATGGAGGGACAGGGCCCGTCGGGTAAGGGTGGGAGTGAGCCGGCAGGACAGAGCCCGACGGGTGAGGGTGGCAGTGAGTCAGCAGGATGGAGCGCGGAGGTGCAGGGGACAGGCTGCAGTGGCAGAAGGGAGGCCCGAGGGGGGAGCACGCGGCCGGGGTGGGGGGCAGGGCTTGGGGTTCCAGGAGGGAGGTGTCGGCACCACCTTCAGCATCACCATCACCTGCTGGATGGTGCCAACGGAGGAAGAGGGCAGGGGGAGGGCGAGGGTCCCCTGAGATCTGCGCTTGTGGCTTCAGATCAACCGGCCAGCAGGACCCCCCACTGCCCACTCCTCCCAGCCAGGAAACCACGGCCAGTGGACGGGCCACGCGGGGCCTCCCAGGCCTGGGCTCCACACCCTCCATCCCCAGGGCAGCCCTGCTCCGCTTCCGCACTCCCTGCCCTCTGCTCAGTGAGGACAGGGTGCCCCGCACCTGAGCCTCCTCAGACCAGGCGACACCAACGCCCTGCACCCGAATGAGTCAGTCTGGATGTGTCCCAATCGCTGGACGCGGCATCAGACAGGACCCCACCCGAGGCGGCCCGGGGGGAGGGGGAGGGGACGGGCCTGGATCCGCCGAGGCATCAGGCCCTTCCTGCCCCTGGTCACTGCGCCTCCAAGGGGCACAGAGGGTCTTCGTCCCCCTCACCCGCGCTGGCTGCTAACGCGACAGCGCCTTTAACTGTATAACGTTAAACAGAAAAGATCAGGAAGTCCTTGTCCTCAGCTGTCAAAGCCTCGTCGACCAGCCCAAGATGGGGCGGGGGCGGGGGGAATATAACCGCAGCACCGTCCAGTCCTCCCCCGACTCTGCATGTGCTGGGAACACAGCCTCAGGGCTGGTGCCCCTACCAGGGTCCCCCCACCCACCCCCACCCCACTCAGCACCACGTCTCTGTCTGGGGAGACCCGGCAGCGCTTCCCCAAGGAAGGATGCTGGGCACAGGTACCTCTGCCCTGAGCCAGGGCTCCAAGGGAGGCGAGCGCCCTCGACAGTCCATGAGCCATCAGCTGTGCTGTCGGGACCGAGCCTGGGCACAGGTCTGCAGGCTGAGGGCCATCAGCTCGACGCTGCTGGAGTGTCTGCCTGACGGCAGCTTGGCGGTGAGGACAGACGCCGGATGGGTGCGGGACCGAGGAGGCACCCCGCATCCACGGCTCTAACGCGGACGACACAGTGCACCCCCAGAAAGAGCCACCTCGCCTCCCGACTCAGGCCACAGCTCAGCAGCTGGGCAACGTCTGAAGATGGGACCCTGCTTTTTCCAAAGGCTCCAATGTTTTTTCACCCGCGATCGCTTTGCTCCGGGAGACAGGGAATCCCGCTCTCAAAGGCAACCCCCAAACATCGTCGAATTAACCAGGCGCACAGACGAACTCGGCCCCAGCTGACTGGCCCTCTGACAACCCAGCCCCACGTCGCAGCAGCGTCGCCTGCCCGAGCCTGCCAGGCACCCCCCCCCCCTCCGACGTCTGGAGACCACGGCGCCCACAGCCACTCACCGAGCCGACTCCCGTCTGAAGAACTTTCAGCCCAGACATTTTTTCCAGTTTGTCCTTGTTGTCACCTGTTCGGAGAAACGAAGCAGTCAGGGGTCAGCTTGGCGAGACGAGCGTTCCCAAGCCCCACCCCGAACCCTGCCCCCGTGGAACATTCCCTACGTCACCCCTCGCATCGCCCACGTCAGGGGTGCTGGGGTCAAGCCTGGGGGGGAACCTGGGCGGGGGTTCCCCACCGAGGGGCTGGTGGACGTGGGGCCAGGGCGGGTGCCTCCGGCTTTGCCCATAAAACGTCGGTGCAGGAAACGCACAGCATCCTTGAGGAGATGGGTGAGAACGGGATGCAGACCTGCTCCGCAAACTGCAAGGCTCTGATGGTTATTAGGTGTCGCATCGTGGGGACACAGTCCCGTGAGTGGCCAGCCCGTGCTTCCAAGAGCCCCGGCCACAGGCAGGGTGGAACCCTGCCTCCGTCTTAGTTCCAGGAGCCGCCTTATTCCCTCTTCCTCCTGCCCCTTCGAGAAACATCCTCTAAGCATCTGCTCCGGCACGATCCTCACCCTAGTTTGTTCCTGGCTCAGAATGAGGAAGAATCACCCCCTTGCAGAGAATGACTCCCCCCCTCCCATCAGAACAAGTGGACAAGCCCTGGACACAATTAGCAGCTGGAAATGAAAGCCCAGTTAATCCCGACGACGCCAGGGCGGCAAGGACTCGGTCCTCCCTCGCGGAGAGGAGGCTGTGTCACAAAGCAATTGACCTTGGCTTACGATGCTGTAGAAATAGTCTTTGGGATAAAGCCCCTGTCATTTTGGAAATGAAAACCAGGAAAAAAAAAAAATAGACTTTTACGGCAAACCCCGAGAATGAAGAATGCACGGCGATTGTGATTCATGCCGAAGGAGGCAGCAAGAAAACAGCAATTACTTTCACCTCTTAGTGCAAAACACTTGCGTTCGTCTTGGGGGGTGAAATGATATCTTTTAGAGGGATACAAACCGGATCCCGGGCTGGCCTGTCCCCCCGCCTCTGGGGCCCTCTCTTTGTCTAGCACAAAGTTTCTCCTTTGGAACACACGAATGTTCTTTCCTACACTTAGGTAATTAGGCTCTGAGAGAGGGAGACAGACGCAAAGCCAGGCTGACAGCACCAGCGCTTTAAGGGACCCAGCCGGGCTGGGGGGGAGCAGAGGGCAGGGAGGGGCCGAGGCCCCGGTGTACCCTGAATGGAGGAGACTGTGCTTTAAGAGATAGAGGATAAAGCAATTGATTTTCACGTTCTGCGAACAAAGCAGGCATTTTACTGAATGGCAGGCTACTTGGGGAGGGAAGGGGGGGGCGGTGGTCGTCAGAGGGAGGCTTGCAGGGCCTGGCACACAAAGCACATAGAGATGGAAATGAAAAATACTCCGCTGTTGCTGCAAAGAAGTAACAGACATTCAGGCTCAGGCACGACCACGCCAGCCCGGCAGCAGGAACACAGACAACCCCAGCAGGGCTGTCTGCGATAGGGGCCCTCCCTGGGCTCGGCCGAGGAGGGTATGGACTCGGGGGGCTGTGTGGCAGCCGAGGGGTGACCCTCGGGTGGGCCTCGTCCTGGCTGGGTTCTTAAAGCAGGTGGAGGCCTGAGGGGACCGCAGGCACCTGCTCTCCGTGCCTGAAACCACCTGCTCACCCCTCCGAGCTCTGGGTGCTGGGCAGCCTCCCCAGCAGAGCCGTGTCCTGCCAGGATGTCAAGCTGGCACAGGGCCCCCTCAGGGGAGACAGAGCACCGGGGCCGGGCGTGACCTCCACACACGGATGAGAGTAGAACGTAGGGCAGGCCACCTGGGGACCTGGGCTTTTAGGCGTGGAATGTTATCTTTTGCGATGGCGGTTTTTAGTAAACGGCTCAAAAATTGCCGGAAAAAGTAAAACCGGGTCTGAAGTGGCTCCAGTCTCATCTGAACAGGATTTTGTTTAGGTGTTTATGTGTCTCCAAAATGCCCATTTGCCCGCGTTTTAACACGCCTGCTGCTGGGCTGCGGCCCCCTGACCAACCCTGAGGCCTCGGAGGGAAAAACACATCTCTCCTTGTCCCCACCTCGGGGGAACGCAGGTCACGGAGAGCTGCTGCCCCAAGGCCTGCCTGCAGGACAGTCTGCCTCTTCCTCGACCCTCTCTCGTCTGATGCGCTGCGTCCTGCCTGACCCCCTCCCAGGAGATGTTCTCTTGGAAGCCAAGCCTGGCCAGGGCAGTGTGCCAGGACTCCCGCGCACTGGCTCACCCGCGCACTGGCTCACCCGCGGAGGGCATGTTTCTCCGAGGGCATGTTTCTCCTTCTCCGAGGAGGAGAGGAGGGACCTGAGTTAGAAGGACCAGCCCAGTTCCCCTCCCCACTGGGCTTCCTCACCAGGTCCCTGCCATGCTCACTTCACGGGAGGCCCCCGGGTCGCGGGGTCCCGGTACAGGGATGCCGTCTGGGGTCTCCCTGGCTCTGTGTGCTCCTTGGTCCAGAGCCACCAGCTCTTCGTCGACTTCGAGGAGGCCCAGCCCCTCCCCAAAAAGGCTAGTGGCTGTGTCTGGGGTGTTCCCAGGCTGAGCAGCGGGGGTGGGGTCTGGTGTCTACACTCTAAAAACTCCACCAGCTCCACTTTGGACAGAAGTTTGGCCGAAGAGAGCATCACCCCCTCCCTCTTGTCCTTGTGTCATTATGTGCCAGGCGTGGGGCACGCTGCCAAGGGAGCCTAGCCCCCGGAGGTGGCTTCCAACCCGGCGGTGCAGGGGGCCCGGGACTGACGTGCTGCGGAGGCGAGTCCAAGAGCTGCGGGAAAGGGGCTGGAATGTGACCGAGTCCCTCCGCATCCTTACGAGGGGCCACTGTCTCCCACGGGCGTTCCATTAGCACCTGGGAAAGGGCTCCAGGAGCAGCACCTGCTCCGAGGTGTGATGGACCAGGCCAGGCAGGTGGCTGTCACGGTCACCTGAGTCAGAGACCACGTCTGTCCCTGTTCCCTCTCACCCTGCAACGTCGGGTCCATCCTTCAACCTATTAAGCTCCTCACCTGACGCGGGGTGTGGACACCCTCCGCATGAGGGCCCCTCCCCCAAACAAACAGAAAACCTGCAGGCTTGCGCATGCGCACACGCACAGCCGGGCAGACCAGGGGTGGACCTGCTGCGAGGACCCGCACAGTAGCTCGCGTTGAGGTCCTGTGCCTTCGGGGCTGCTGTTCAGCAAGTAGTGGATCTACCCAGGCGCCCCTCTGCCTGCAGGTCCCAACGGCTCCGAGGATGGCGGGGGCGCTGCGCTGCATGGTGCTCGTTCAGGGGGATGGAGGGGCCGTCCAGACGGAGGGACCAGTTGGAGGGACCGTACCAACTCGGTCCAGGTCCTGATCCTGCCGCCCTAGCGTCCAGCTCCAGGTCCACCTGTGCTCGGCCCCCCTCCCCGCCCAGCGGGCGACACCCGGAGGGCCCGCCTGGAGCTGCGCTTCGCTGGGATCCTGAGAGGTTTCCAGCCACACCGGCCCCGCCCCCGCCACCGCCCCCGACGGCTGTAGGTGCCCCGGGGCGGGACTTCAACCCCCTTCTCCCGCTTGGCGGCTCTTTTGCCATGTCGCAGTCTTGAGCATCCAGGCCTTTGAACGGCGCCTGGCCTGCTCCTTATTTAATTAAATGTTCTTGGTCTTTGAAATTTCTCATCGATGAGGACGGTAGACATGCAGAGACAGCGCAAGGGTGCCTTTTTCCCGGCACATGTGCAAGGTACACAATTGATCCCAAGCGTAGCCCTTCTGGTTTTTTTTCTTTTTGCCATTTCTTGGGCCGCTCCCGCGGCATATGGAGGTTCCCAGGCTAAGGGTCTAATCGGAGCTGTAGCCGCCGACCTGCACCACAGCTCATGGCAATGCCGGATCCTTAACCCACCGAGCAAGGCCAGGGATCGAACCCGCAACCTCATGGTTCCTAGTCGGATTGGTTAACCACTGCGCCACGATGGGAACTCCTGGTTTTCTTGTATATTTACTTATTTTAGCTCAAATTGCCCTAAAAGAAAAACAAGCGCCAGAGTCTTCAGCATGTCTTGCCACTTTCAGGCGGTTCGGGAATCCTCCCTGGGTTATTCCCACACACTTGGCCCTGTGTGTATTTCCTGGCAGTGTTCCCTACGTAGCTGCGGCATGGATCTCCTCCTGTCCCCTTCCTGCCGCGCGGAAGCTCGACACAAACATGCCCCGTGTGATCCTGTGTCCTATCCATCACACAGCCCTGGGCTGTGACCTCAGACCTGGTAACCTGGGCGCCGCCCCTGCGTCCGCCCAGCCGGCACCCCTTCTCCCTGGAAACACTTGTCACCCCCCACCTGGGTGGAGGGCAGCGCGCTGCCATTTTGTCAGGCTTTGCTGAAGCCTTTTGAGGGGAAAACAAAAGCCTCGCTTTGGCCGGATGTTCTGTCGGATGTCAGCTCCGAGGTATCCTGAGGGCCCAGCGCCGACCCGGAGCTGGTGGGCGTGAGCGCGGGGCAGGCCAGGACGCAGAGAGCCCCGGAGAGGCTGCTTTAATAAAGGCGAGAACAATGCATAAAGCCCATTCTTATCTTCACGGGAGACAAAAAGGGTTTCCAAACACAAAAAGAAGTCCTTTAAAATTAAATTCGCTAGATGAAGGATATGCAAATTACCTGGAGAAGCAGAACCCCACAATGTTCTCAAAATTCTGCAGTAGCCTATTTAATTAGTATTTTAATTTATCAGAATAATTCTGTGCACTTGACAATTTATGCTGCATTCCATATAATTAAGCACGTAGCTACAGTGGAATAATTTTGCCTCTTTTCTTTATTCTCGTGATTTTAGCCTGAAAGGATGTGCAGAAGTCTCTTCTGTGATCTAAATTGCCACGGGGACAACTTAATGGCTGTGCCCCATAAGAAAGCCTGAGGACAGGAGCCGGGGCGCAGGGGGCAGGCGGCCACCGGGACCATCCACTCCTTTGGGAAAGGGTGGAGCCCGGCTTCTGGCAGGGCCAGAAGTGCTGCTCCTGGGGGGCACGGATCCGCGCCCCGCATCTATTTCCGCCTGAAGAGAAAGGCGTGCCCTCTGCACCCAGTCACCCCCAGAGGTGCCTGCAGAAGGCAACAGCTGGGACCATCTGGGGACCGCTGACGGGACCCATGGCCCCCCTCATCCGGGGAGCAGCCTTATTGAAACGTTCCCTTGTGTCATCCGGGAAGTGACCCGACCTTTCCTTAGAGGTGCCAGCTGCTCAAAACCTGGGCGCGGTTCTGGGCAGGGGAGCAGATCTGAAATATCTTGCTCCTGAAGCCCCATTGGCCTGGCCCCCCTCAGGGGTCCAGCAGGGTAGGCTCGTGCGCACCTCCCTGCTTCTGAATGGGGGGCGGATGGCGGGGGGAGGGGGGACTTTTCAGAGCAGGGCCCCAGGTGAGCAGTGGGCCTCCCAGGGCCAGAGGTGAGCCACCCAACACCTGCCCTACCATGGCCAAGCTCAGGGCTCCACCCATCAAGGCACACAACACCCCGCCTCAGGGCCCTGGACCCGGGCAGCTGGTCCACCTGCAGACCCACAGGTGAGGGGCAGCGGACCACGTCCAGACCGCGAGTGGTGGCATCCGATTCCATCTCCTCGTGTCCTCTGTGCAACACGGTGCTGCCACCTAATGCCACGCAGGTTTTCAGGTTGTTGGGGGAGGGGGCTGGGGAGGGTCTGAGCTGCAGGGAGGGGCCTGGGTGGGAGGAGACTCAAAGCAATTAACCTGTCAAACATGCCTCTCACCGAAGCAAAGGATTCTGCCCTAGAGGCGCCGCCCCAGCAGCGCTGCACACGCGCCCTGCCTTCTCTGCGCCAGTGGGTGGCTCTGCGCGGTTTCACGGTGGGCGAGGTGGCCGAGGGGCCCCCAGAGCAACTCCTCTTAGTGGCCGATGTTCCTGGGTGTCAGTCTGGGCGTGACGTCATGAGCCACGCTGCTGGTTCATCACGGTGGCAACCAGATGGATGCTGATGCAAAACTGCATATATTTTTTATAAAAATGTGACTACATTTCCAAAAGTAGAATTAAAAATTCAGCTTATTTAAACACCTTAGATTTAAAGCTTTGTTGTTTATTAATTCTATTTTTATAACTAGAAAGTTCAAGCTAAATACTTTATTCCAAATATTTTAAAGAAAAATACCGATTTTTTTATAACTACGATAGTTCTTTTTGAATTAAAAAAACATGCCTTTCTGAAGGCATATAATTTTAATTTGCAATTTTATATGTTTCATATTTGAAAATACTTTGATATTTGATAATTGTGTGTAATTACAATTGGATCATTTCTGTCTACATGCACGGGTTTTATGAAAAGCTTCTTTAAACAATACTATCAGTGATTCTGTGAAACAAAGGGAAGAAAATACATTTACAAGTAAATATACTATAATTTAGGGATTATATAGGTCTTTAACTCATTACTTCTCCACAAACTCTGCTAACGCATTAAGAAAACACCCAAACATGCAGGATAATAATGCAATACAGCTGTCTTTTATATTTGGCTGGTTTTCAGAAACAAAGCCCATAGCTTTATGCATATTTAAGTATGTTTTCATTATGAATATATATTTCCCAAGCATGAGGGTAGAATGTTGACAGCTCGTTAGTTGTGTAGACTCTTCACTACTAGAAACCCAACATGGGGCCTCCCTCTGTACTTGGCCTCTGTCTGGCCAGCCTGGGGGCGGGTTCCTTCCCAGCCTGCAGCCCGGTGGTCCTGTGACCCTGCAGGTCAGTCACGGCACCCTTGCGGGGCCCTGCCAGGCTCATGCCTCACTCGGGGACAGTCTCAGGTCTCTGCCACAGGTGCAAGGCCTTCACTGTCCCGCCTTCAGCCTTTGTCCTGCTGAGACCCCGGCCCCCCCCCCCCCCGACCCCCATGGCTGCTCCCTCCAGCCCTGAGCACTCCTGGGAGGGCACTCCTGCCTCAGGGCCTTTGCACATGCCGACTTTCCCTGGACCTGGTATCCACATGACTCGCCTCCTCCAGGCTCTTGGTCTACAGTCACTTCATCCCACCCAGTTTCAAAAAGCCCATCACCCACGTTCAATACCAGGCTCTGCTTTTCTCCAGAGCCACCCCTCCAACCAGCATAATGTGGCTTCTCTGTTTCCCGTAGAGAACGTGGCTCACGGACAGGCTCTGTGCTCTGAGGCCGGGGCCCCGCGCTTGGGGCAGGGTCTGCACCCAGGAGGGCGCAGCGTCTGTCCACCACGGGCCGGAGACCTGACCTGCAGAGCGAACCGTAACCTCAGGGCCTGCTGGTGGTTTCTGCGTCGTGACTCTGAGCATGACCGTGAATTACTGTGTCTCCACGTCACACGTGGTGCGGGGGTCCGTTCCACACCACGGTTCCAGATCTGGACTAAGGCGTGAATCCTAAAGAAGACACCTGAGGACACCCCCCCCACACACACACTCAGAGCCCCCAGTGCCCGGGGCTGCCCTCTGCCAGCTCCGGCTCCAGACCACGTCGGGCACAGCTGTTCTCGGCACCGCGGCTCACCTCTCCCACGCGGCCGTGTAAAGCCACGCATGCGTGATCGCCTGTCACGACACGGCTGAGCGTCCCCCGGGAGGGCACTTGGCGGCCCTGGGGACTGAGAGTGAGGGTGGTGCTCACGGCACGTGACCCCTCCCGTGACAGCACGTCGCCGGGGAGACGTCCCGACGTTCGTGGTCGCTTTACGTCAAGTCATCTAAAGTCACGTGTCGCCACCGTGTTTGCTGTCTAATTTTGCTAAGTGGCAGAAAGAATGCCAACAATCAGGCAGCGTAACTGCTCTCCTGCCACTTGCTTACCGGCACCAGAGACGCCACCCAGGGCCTGTCCCCAAGGGAGGGAAGGGGGCCGCCCGTCGTCTCTGCTGCGGGGAGTGGGGTCCAGCAGCTCTTGCAGCGGGGAGGCTCCACCTGCATCCTCGGCCAGGTCCCCAAAGGCTCCGGGAGGGCCCGCCCGCATCACTGCGTCCCTGTGTGGCCCAGGGGCCTGACACCCGGGGAGGGCGGGGGGCAGGGGACCAGTCTCCACGGCCTCCTCAGGAGCCACCGGGGACCCTGGCCTCCCACCCCCACCTCCCGTTTGAGGAGACACCCCCTGGGGTATGTCAAACGCACAGAGAGCTGGCTTCTATGATGCGCCCAAGGCTCACTGTGCCGAGGGGGAAGAGAGCGATGCATCCGTAAACAGACCGAATCGTGCACCTGACTGACACGTACAAACACAGCAGGCTGCTAAGTGTGTGCCTCCCGGGCTCCCGGAAAGCATCTCCCTTGCCAGCTCAGGGTGACTTTCTCCCGACGGAAATATTTTTAACGTTCATCTGTAATTCCAAATTCAATTTCCTGTCCTGATATTTCATTGAAGAGTCGATATTTTGTAGTTTCATCAGATACATCTTGGCTACCAAGAATAGCCAAGACAGCAAACACCCAGGTCCCCTCCCTCTGGAGGAGAAATGCAACCTTTAATCCCATCTGACACAGGGGGGGCCTGGCTCGTGGTCCCACCCCCGGCCACCTCCAGATTCTGGGGTGGCGGTTGCCTTTGCTGGGGACCTTCACGTGCACGTGCAACCTGTCTGCGGTGCTGGATGCGATCAGACTAACACACACGTGCTTCTCCGTCTTGCTTCTTGTGCTGAGCTAACCCTAACCCTAACCCTAACCCCTAACCCTAACCCTAACCCCTAACCCTAACCCTAACCCGACGTTTCAAAGCTTCGCCCCGCCGGTGGTTGGGACATTTTCACAGCTCCCTGGCTGCCTTGAATTGTAACAGTGCAATTGAGTGGATCCAGGGCTGTTTCTTCTCCCTGCCTCTCAACAGCGCGGCCGTGAGCATCCCGGCCCGTCTCCGGGAGGGTGATGTCCCCCAGGGGAGCCGCTGGGACCGAGCCCTGAGGGGGCCACACAAATTGCCATGCCTGCCATCCGATCGCAAGGGCGCCTGTGGCTCCCAAGCCTCATCGGAATGTCAGACAGACGCGTCTACCCGCCTAGCGGGGGTTGCTTGAAATCTCCCGGCGCTTTTTCCACGCACGCCTTTGATTCCCGATCAGATGGGCGTCTGGGGCGTCTGTTCACCGCTCACGCTGCCACTCAGGTGAAGTTTCTGCGGTGCTTTTTGCCCATTTTTCTATCAGGATGTCTTTTTGCTTAAACATTCTGCACACAGATACTTGGGCAGTCATATGCGTGGCTTATCTCATCTCGGTTTGTGATTTGACTTTTTACATTTCTTAATTTTAATACAGCCTAGTTTATTATTTTCCCTAAGGTTTACCCTTTGAGAATCTTGTTTGGAAAACTCCCCTCTACCGCAAGTTCATGAAGATATCATTGCACGTGTTCTTCCAAAAGATTTACGATCTGCCTTTTACGCGGGAGTCGTACATCTGGCATGTGACCTTGGGGATGAGAAGAGGTTTATTCCTAAGCAGATGCCTCGCTTTCGCAGCACAATTTACGGAGTAATCTGCTCTTCCCTCTGGCCTGCGATGCGACTCCACCAGCAGTTGGTGCCACGGGAGGAGCCGCCCAGGTTTCCCCCCCCCCCCCCACCCCGCACCCCGGCCCATCTCACCCACTCGGCTCCCTGCAGCCTGTGCCCTGTGTTCCTGCAGGGGTGGCCCTGCCCGGACTGGCTCTCCACACTACCCAATACACTTGCCAATCAGTCTCTCCCGTTTCCAAATAAATGCAAAAAATAAAACCAATGAATCTGCGCTGGGACGTTTGTTAAAATGTTATGGAGTCGGGAGGTTTGGGAGACTGAAGATAATTTTTCCCGACCTGGGAAGAGGCAGCCCTTCCCCGAGGCCGAGACCTTCTCGTGCGTCTTTCAATGAGGTTTTCTAAGTTTCTCTGCTGAAAACACGTGCGAGTGTTTTTCTCTCATTCCACGGTACGCGATCCTTATTTTTAGATGACACTTTCCAACTTGTCTCTAAGGACAGAAAGGCACTGGATTTTCGCAGACGACTTCGGAGCCGCGTCCCCCACGGCGGGACGCCGTCTCATCCTCAGGACCGTCCCTGCGTGGCTGAGCAAGTAATGAGCCCGCCGGTCAAAGGCGACGTGTGCTCCCTGCCTGCTCACGGCCTCCTCTCTTTTCCCTTCCTGACCACAGGCCGGCGGGACCCACGTGGAGAAGCCTCCCCAGGGCGGTGGGAGCCCACCCCCTGCCTGATTTCTGGGGCTCAAGGGGATAGTTTTAATGTTTCATCACCAGGTATGATAGTTTGGGAGGATTTTATTTATTTATTTATTTATTTTAATTAAAAAAATTTTTTTTTGGTCTTTTGTCCATTTAGGGCCACATCCACGGCATGTGGAGGTTCCCAGGCTACGGGTCCAATCGGAGCTGTAGCCACCGGCCTACGCCAGAGCCACAGCCACGCGGGATCCGAGCCGAGTCTGTGACCTGCACCACAGCTCACGGCAACGCCGGATCCTTCACCCGCTGAGCAAGGCCAGGGATTGAACCCGCATCCTCGAGGTTCCTAGTTGGATTCGTTTCCGCTGCGCCACGACGGGAACTCCGTTTATTCTCTTTTGTCCTGACCGTTTATGAGGGAGATTTTTCAATTTTATCAGTTTTTTTTCCAAGAAGAAATATTTTGCTTTGCTTATCCTCTCTGTTTTGTATTTGTTCTCGATTTTAGTCATTTCTGCTTTTATCTTTATTTTCTTCCTTTTGCTTTCTTTGGGTTTATTCTGTTGTTCTTTTCTAATTTCTTAAATCAAAAACTGTTTTGGTTTTTTTTTGCCTTTTCTAGGGCAGCTCCTGCGGCATGTGGAGGTTCCCAGGCTAGGGGCTGAATAGGAGCTGCAGTCCCCGGCCTACACCAGAACCACAGCAATGCGGGATCCGAGCCGCATCTGTGACCTACACCCCAGCTCACGGCAACGCCGGATCCTTCACCCACTGAGCAAGGCCAGGGACCGAACCTGCCACCTCATGGTTCCTAGTCGGATTCATTAACCAGGGAGCCATGACGGGAACTCCAAAAACTTAATAATTTCGAGTCTTGTTTCTTTAGTAATGTGCATAGTTGAGGCAATACGTTTCTCTCAGCCTGCTTCCTTTAAAGCCAACCTGCAGGGATTACAACACATTTCGCTGTATCTTCTCTCCATCACTATCGATGTCCATTTTTTAAATCTCCCTTGGACATCTGTGTCCCTCCCTCTCTCTCCTCCCCCGACACATGTGCCTTTTTGGGTCCTCTTACCTGTGTCTCTGGAACAACATACACCTCCACATGTTTCTCCAGTCCGTAAGTCTGCTTTTACCTGGAACTTTTTGTTCATTTAGGTTTATTGTGATTTCTGGCATATGTGAATTTATTTCTAGCCCTCGCTGTTGGCTTTCTGTTCAAAGTTGTGTCCTCTCTTTCTGTTTTTCCGTGGCTTCCCAGAGACCTTAGTATCCCCGGGCAGCAAACACTCACGTTAGCAAATATCTATGCTCTCTCCCTAAATGCCACAAAGATCCCAGGACACACTGCCCCCGGGCATGCCCCTCTCGGGTTTGATGTTGTTTCCACGTCACTGTGGGGTCCCCCAGGAGGCGTGATCACTTCCGACAGAACCGTTCGCTTAGACGCACACCCACTCGTACTGGTTGCTTGGCTCACCGTTCCTTCTGCCCCGGAGGTATTCCTTGTGGGCTTATGTTCTTTTGCTGATCGTAAATCTTTTAGGATTAATTTAACTTCATTAATGTCTTGGTGACACAGTCTTTTTTCAGGTGTTTTTATTCAACCCTGATGGGTTTTTCGTCTTTTTTTTTTTTTTGCCTTTTTTAGGGCCGCTCCCACAGCATATGGAGGTTCCCAGGCTGGGGGTTTGACCAGCTGTAGCCATCAGAGCTGTAGCCACTGGGCTACGCCACAGCCACAGCAATGCAGGATCCAAGCCACATCTGTGACCTACACCACAGCTCACGGCAACACCGGATCCTTAACCCACTGAGCAAGGCCAGGGGTCGAACCCGCCGCCCCACTGTTCCTAGTCGGATTCGTTAACCACTGAGCCACAATGGGAACTCCTCAGTTCTAGTTTTTAGTTCACTAATTTTCTCTTTGGCTAGACTGAATCTGTCATTACATTCATGTCCTGATTTTAAAATGTCTCTAAATTATCTTTCATTTACAATTGTTCATCTGTGGTCATTTTTAAGACTCCTGAGCTTCAGGTCATATTTTATCTCCCTATGATGCTCTAAATAGAGTAGGGGTCTTGACGTCATGGGCCACGGCTACCCATCGGTGTGGAGGGTTTATTTACTCTGTTCATGCTTTCAGGTGACGTTTCTCATGGTGTCTTGTTTTGCAGCATGTTCTGAAATTCCTAATTCCTGGGATTTTAACTGTGGGGGTCCTTCGAGGACAGAGAAAAAAGGAGAGTCCCTTCAGAGGTTGTGTATGTCCTTCTTCCAGACTTCCAGAAGCCCTGCTGCCTCCGGATCAGTTTAAGCTGCATTGTGTCCTTGGAGTTTGGGGCCAGCGTGTGGTGTGCAGGTGGGCGGTATCCTCCTGGGGGGGCTGTGAGTCCTCAGTGCCACCCCCCCCCAGCTAGTGACAATGCTGGAAATAGGCTATTCCCATCCTCGACATCAAACGAGGGGCACACGGGGGGTTGCAACCGCCCCCCTTGTGATCCGAGGTGGTCCCAGCTGCAGGTGGCAGGTCCTCGCCAGCCTCGCCATGGGAGTCTCATCCTGGGTCTTCCTCCGGCCCCTCTATACTCTGCAAGGCCGAGAATGCTGGTTTGGAAAATACTCTCAAGACAGAGCTCTACACCACGCCCCTTATGTCCTGAGTTTCTGCTTTCACTAGGTTTGGGGGGTCTCTAAGAATTTCAGTATTGCCAGATACCTGATAGGGTGAAAGGTGTCTCTTTTGCTGTCTTCCGGCATTCTGGGTTGTCTTCTGAACGAGGGTCGGGCCCAGGATCTAGTTCTCACCACTTTAATGGGGTCTAAGCAAAACCTCGCAGCACACATACCAAGCATGAGGGATACGGGATAATTAGCAATGTCATGTTGCACTAAACGTAAGAACACGCATGGATATGAAGCCGCCCGCTCTTTGGTGCCTGCGTGCAGTTTGCTTTGGGAGCCGGTGTGGGTGGTGAGAGGGCCCATCGGGGACCCCTCCTGTTTGCAGAACCCCAGAGTCTGGACAAGGTCCCTCCACCCACTGCAGGTGCATCCCCAGACATGCCCCCTGCGGAGCGACGGGCCACACCCCAGACGGTCCCTCGTCACCCAGGGTCGCCCCTCCTCCCTCACTCCAGGCCAGCTTTTGCTTCAAGACACCTCGGACCAGGAAGAAGCACGTGTTTCCGTGTGACAGCTCCCCTCCCATCACCGTTTGTTCATAAACAGAGATGTGGGGATGGTTCCGAAGCAGCTCTCAGAGGAGCAGGAAGGGAGCATCCAGCCGTGGTACCCGGTCCATGGAGCCCTCACGCAGCACCCAGCACACCTGGCTGCACGTCCTGCCCTCGAGGGGGGGCCCTGCAGCAGGAAGCTGCGGCCTCGCTGTTCTGCCTCCCAAACTGGGCATCTCTCTCTCCCCTTCTCTCTTTTTGCTGCATCCGCAGCATGTGGAGGTTCTCAGGGATTGCATCTGAGCCACACTGGTGAGCCAAGCTGCTGCAGAGACCACACGGGATCCTTAGCCCACCACCCACTGGC
This sequence comes from Phacochoerus africanus, assembly GCF_016906955.1. Classification (NCBI taxonomy): domain Eukaryota; kingdom Metazoa; phylum Chordata; class Mammalia; order Artiodactyla; family Suidae; genus Phacochoerus; species Phacochoerus africanus. The sequence goes on along the minus strand of NC_062559.1, from coordinate 1,008,301 downwards.
CACTGCGGGAACTCCCGGCGTTTCTCTTTTTATCGCCCCGTGTGAGGTGAAGCACTGAAGACCATGGACCTCAGATGCAGAAATGCACGCTTGAGAGCCGTGCTGCCTGGCACACTGGGCGGCCCACGTGTCACACCCCGGTTGCAGAGGCGGGAAAGGTTCTTTAGGCCTCGTCTTCCAGCTGCAGCTGAATACAGGAGGCGTTTATGGGCCCGGGGTCCTGTGATGCCCCCCGGGAGCAGGCTGGGCTTTGGGAGGACGGCGCTTTGCCATGTGACAATGAGGACAGGCTGGTAAAAGCCATGTCCGCTTCAATTTCCAACTCATTTTTCAAATTATTTTAATTAGATATTGTCTCCATCTCACTTACATTAATTTAATATCTGCTACCGACATTTCAGTTTTCAATTTGTTCAAACGATTTTTTTTTTCCCCAGTCTGCCTGGTTGCCTGGAGTCATTTAAACCACAATGTTTATCTGCAGCAATTTTCCGTGCGTGGGTCCCGGCAACCTGCTCGCTCAATAAACGCGAGGGGCCCCGGTGCTAAGGAGAGAGGGAAGCGTGTCTTCTTATCATTTGTTCTAGACATTAAAGTCAGCACGCAGCGCAAGGGCTAGGTGCGCCTAAGAAGAAGATTTGCCACCAATTTCACTACGTAATTGGCTTTCCCAAAGCAAATTTCAGTGAAATCTGACGAAGCTGTTTTTTTGTCTTTTTTTTTTTTTTTTTTTACCTTTTCTAGGGCTGCTCCCGCAGCATATGGAGGTTCCCAGGATAGACGTCTAATCAGAGCTGTAGCCGCTGGTCTACACCAGAGCCACAGCAACGTGGGATCCGAGCCGAGTCTGTGACCTACACCACAGCTCACGGCAACACCAGATCCTTAACCCACTGAGCGAGGCCAGGGATCGAACCTGCAACCTCGTGGGTCCTAGTTGGATTCGTTCACCACTGCACCACGACGGGAACTCCTGACGAAGCTGTTTTTATTAAAAGGTTTCTAAACAGCCAGCTTCAACACATTGTCTGACACGTCTCCGCCGTCCGACCTTGAACCTGCCCCCGAGAGCCTTCTTCCCAGGCTCTGCCTCAGTTCCAGGCCCTGGTTTTCTTACACTTTTTGTCTTTTTTTAAGTTGTGATCACAGACATGGCCGACATGCTTTTGATAAGGTGAATGGGAAATTAAATCAGGCCTCCACGTTTCAAAATGTGGGTGTCGGATGCCCTCAAATGCCTGCCTAAGAGGAGGGCATTCGTTTCATTCCTCAAGTTGATAATTAGAAACAGGCAGTTCCAAACGTCATGGTGCAGGGGTTAACGAATCCGAGTAAGAACCACGAGGTTGCAGGTTCGATCCCTGGCCTCACTCAGTGGGTTAAGGATCCGGTGTTGCTGTGAGCTGTGGTGTAGGTCACAGACACAGCTCGGATCCCACGTTGCTGTGGCTCTGGTGTAGGCTGGAGGCTACAGTTCCGATTGGACCCCTAGCCTGGGAACTTCTACTTGCCGCAGGAGCGGCCCAAGAAATGGCAAAAAAAGACAAAAAAAAAGAAAGAAAAGGCAAGAAGACAAAAAAAAAAGTAAATAAATACATAAAACAAACTGTTTTTGAAAAGTCTAAAGCCCCTAAGACAGTCACACCTAAGACCACAACCTCCAACTCACTCGAGAGCAGTACACAGCCATGGGGGCGACATGGCAGGAGATGGACAATCCAAGGACCAGGGCGAAGCATGGGAACCGGACAGCTTACGGCAAGACTGTAAAGTAAAGATACGTGTCCTCACAGCAATAAATGTAAAGCGGTCAGGAGTTCCCGACGTGGCGCAGTGGTTAACAAATCCGACTAGGAACCATGAGGTTGCAGGTTCGATCCCTGGCCTCACTCAGTGGGTTAAGGATCCGGTGTTGCCATGAGCTGTGGTGTAGGTCGCAGATGCGGCTCGGATCCCGCGTTGCTGTGGCTCTGGTGTAGGCCGGTGGCTACAGCTCCGATTGGACCCCTAGCCTGGGAACCTCCATATGCCGCGGGAGTGGCCCTAGAAAAGGCAAAAGACCAAAAATAAATAAATAAATAAATAAATAAATAAATAAATAAATAAATGTAAAGCAGTCAAATTATACTATGGGGGTTAATTCTCTCGGGTCAAACCATACGTTACCCATAGGAAACACATGTGAAGCACAGACATTCAGAAAGATTAAAAATCGAAGGAGCAGGAAAAAATAAGGTAAATATAAACAGCTATAAAGGAGTGGTCATGGTATCTTTTTCTTTAATTTTTTTTGGTCTTTTTTTTTGGTGGGGGGCACACCCACGGCATATGGAGGTTCCCAGGCCAGGGGTGGACTCAGAGCTGTAGCCGCCAGTTGTTTACACCCCAGTCACAGCAACGCCAGATCCGAGCCGCGTCTGCGACCTACACCACAGCTCGCGACAACGCCGGATCCTTGACCCGCTGAGCGAGGCCAGGGAGCGAACCTGCAACCTCATGGGTCCTAGTTGGATTCGTTCACCACTGCGCCACAACGGGAAGTCTGATCATGGTATTTACATCCAGGCAAGGGACAGCGTTTCACTTGAAATCGACGGGGTGACTGTAAATCCACATTAAATGCAATGTGCAGTTACGGTAATCAGGACCCCGTAAGTGCCAAGAAAAAACAAAACACGGCAATTACTAAGGAAGAGCAGCCATGCCTCTCGGGCTTGGCAGACAGAAGCCCTTGCCAACAGCCAACAGGGACCACTCCCGGGGTCCTGGGAGCCGTGGCCTGCACTCTGCAGGCACCGAGACCCCCACTGCAGCCCGGAGAGGGAGCTTCCGCTGCCCCAGGGCTCTGGTGAGGAGGCTGGAGGTTTCTAGCCACACATGACCCAGCTGGGAAAGGACAGGCCAGCCTCGAACCTGGTCTCCCTTGCCTGATGGGGGCCAGACAGCCCTGGCGACCTGACTCATGAGGATAACTCAGTAGCCACAGGTCAGACTCCACGGTCCAGAAACAAAGCCGAAGCGGATCCGCTGCTGGGCCTCAGAGAGCTCGTCGCAATTTCCAGAGAGTGAAAATGATACCAGTTTTGTTCTCTGGTCAGAACCCAGCAAACTGAGACCTTAAGAACCACAGAAAATAAATCCTGCCCATCAGCTGGGCATTAAAAAGCACGCTCCTAAGACATTCTTACGCCAGAGAATAAATCAAAAGTGTGGTTACAGAATACTGAGAACTCTCTAACTACACTGGGGGAGCTGCCAGAGCCCCCACCCTGTGCATGAGGACCCCCCCCCTACGCTGCCACACAACAAACACGGGCACGACAAACCAGGCTTTCATCGGCACCAAGGGTCTAATAACACTACTAAAGCTCGAGGGAAGGAAGAGAAATCACTAATAAAATATGTATTAATAAACCACACCAAGGGAAACAGGATTGATGACTAATCTAAGCCTTGATTTCAGGGGAAAAACACAAACTCGTACTGGAAATCTGATTTGGGAAAGATGAGATACTTCCAATCTAAAAATTATCAAAAATCGAAGTTCCCGCCGTGGCACAGTGGAAACGAATCCGACTAGGAACCATGAGGTTGCAGGTTTGAACCCTGGCCTCGCTCAGTGGGTTAAGGATCTGGTGTTGCTGTGAGCTGGGGTGTAGGTCGCAGACACGGCTTGGATCCCGCGTTGCTGTGGCTGTGGTGTAGACCGGTCACTACAGCTCTGATTCGACCCCTAGCCTGGGAACCTCCACATGCTACAGGTGGAGCATGTGGAAAAAAAATTACCAAAAGAAAAAAAATTACCAAAAATCAATAATGAAAAAGGAAACATAACTGTGGAAATTTAAGAGTTACGAGCTGATGATACAATGTAACGTACAAAAATTTGCAGCTCTTAAGGAATCAAATGATGGGCCAAGAAAATATAAATCACGAAACCAGTAAAGTATGAGGAGAGAATCCTGAACACACTATGAAGAAATGGGCAAGATTCTTGAAGAAATTTCCTTCCGGAGAGGCACGAGGCCCAGACTGTGAGGGAGCAAAGTGGCTTGGAGCCCCCAGGGAGGGAATGTGCCTGGACTCCTGGCAGGTCACGGCCAGGACCGGAGCCTCCACCAGCCTCCAGCCCCGCGACCTGAGCCTTGTGGGTCGATGGCCCTGCCTCTTCTTCCCTCTCAGTGGTACTTCTCCAGAGGGCGCAGGTGCCGGGATTCCAGAACCTCCTGTGGGACAGGCCCCGCTCATCCCACACCTCCCCAGCCAAAGCTGCACAAGGAGGGCTGCCGGGCCTCTGACAGCAGAGCGACTCCAGGGAGGAAGGGCCGTCCCCGCGCCCAGCTCAGGCCCCGGCAGACCCAACACCTCTCCCAAAAGGCAACTCAAAGCAGGTGCGACAGTAAACTGCAAAGCTAAGCAGAGGCTAGATGTAACCGGGGGGCGTCTAGGTGTCCTGGGGCTTGGGGATGCCTTTTGGATGCACCACCAAAAGCCAGATCCATAAGTGGGACGTTGTCACCGTCAGAAACATCTGCTCTACCAATGACACTGAAGAGAAGGGAAGGACAGGCTAGAAAAGGTTTCCAAAGACACACCTGACACAGGCCTTGTAGACACACAAAACAGGTGCAGTACATACGAGACGTACGCAAAGACGGCTTCAAACTAAACAGCAGGGAAACAAACAACCCGCTTAAAAATGGGCCAAAGACCTGAAGAGACACCCGAGCAAAGATGCACAGACGGCGCACGGGCACATGAAAAGACGCTCCAAGGCAGGTCAGCAGGGAAACGCACATTCGACGAGATACCGCTGCACACCTATCAGCAGGGCCAAAATTGAGCCACCGACAGCCCCAAAGGCTGGCGAGGCTGCGGAGCCACAGGAACGCGCATTTTGCTGCTGGTGGGAAAGTGAGATGGGGCAGCCGCTTTGCAAGACAGTGTGGTAGTGAATTACAGAACTCGACACGATTGTCCCAAACGAGCCAGCCATCGGGCTCTTGATATGCACCCAGAGGAGGTGCAAACTATGTCCACACAAAAGCTGCACATGGGTGTTTACCCACGACTGCTAAACCCTGGAAGCACCCCAGATGCCCTTCTGTGGGTTCACAGACCAATAAACGGTGGGACAACCGGACAGTAGAATGGTATTCAGCGCTGAAAAGAAAAGAGCTCTGAAACCATAAGAAGACCGAAGAAGCTTCAATACATTTACCAAGTGAAAGAAGCCAGTCTGAAAAGGCTGTGTACCATAGGATTCCAGCCACACGACACTCAGGAAATGGCAAAACTATGAGACCGGAAAAAGATCAGTGGTGGCAGGAGTGTGGGGAAAAGGGGAGGGGATGGCAGGGCCCGGGGGACTTTTAGGGTAGTGAGACTACGCGCCCATCGCGGTGGGCATGTGACATCACACACTTGCCCAAACCCGGACAGTGCAACCCCAGGAGCGAGCTCTGATTTGAGTCCCCAGCCTTTCGTCGAAGGTACGTTCCCTCGAAGTAACAACGGCACGCAGTGGATGGTAGGTCTAATCCGAATAACTTGCCTTCTGTTGGATGTTGTTGCCTGTCAGCTCTTGGCTGCCCCGGTTGCTCTCTGGGGCTTGTAAACTTTTGCAAGCGTCTTCTGACTGTTTTGCTGGGCCAGGTAGTCTCCAGAAACCATGCTGTCACAGCTGAACGTGGAGCCTCAGAGAGTTCTCGGCATAATAAGGAAAAGCCGTGAGGCGTCGAGGGAGGAGTTTGCAGGTGGCACTTGTGGAAAGACGTCCGTGGGCTTCAGCCAACAATCACATGTCACCATTGGCTCGGCAGGTGAACCCAGGGACCAGACAGACTGGGAGCGGGCACAGGGACAGCGGGGAGGGGCTCGTTAGGGAGCTCCCTCTGCTTTCCACCCAATGGTTCTGTCAATGCTCGGCTGCTCCAGAAACAAGTGAAGAGCCAGCCGGTCTTGTGTGACGTGCAGAGGACCCCGGGAGCTGTTCTGACGTCTTGAAAACCTTAGGACAAGGGCGTCCTGTGGTGCAAAGGTTGTCACTGCACAGGGACGTCCAGGAGAATCTAGAGCGATTATTATTTTCCAACATAGCTGGCCTGAGGTGTGTCTAACATTGCAATATGGGCGTCGTAAGTTCAAAACTGGGGGGTGGGCAGAGGGCAGGGCCGCCTGCAAGACATCAGCTCTGGCTGGCTCTGCGCCCTGTGCCTTGGGGCCCTTGCACATGCCACCTGCCGTAGAGAAGGAGGCGGCCGGCCAGGCTTCTCAGCAACAGAGGCCAGTGGAGAGGGGGTAGCGTCTGTCCAATCGACTCTTCAAAATCAGGCTTGCGCAGAGTGCCCATTGTGGCGCAGTGGTTAACGAATCCGACTAGCAACCATGAGGTTGCGGGTTCGATCCCTGGCCTCGCTCAGTGGGTTGAGGATCCGGCGTTGCCGTGAGCTGTGTCACAGACGCGGCTTGGATCCCACATTGCTATGGCTGTGGTGTAGGCCGGTGGCTACAGCTCTGATTGGACCCCTAGCCTGGGAAGCTCCATATGCCGCGGGAGCGGCCCTAGAAAAGGCAAAAAGACAAAAAAAAAAAAAAAAATCAGGCTTGCAGAGGGAGCCACAGCGGCGGGGGCAGCGTGAGGGGCACACACCTCTCCCACCGGAGGTGCCGGCCTCGTGGGGCAAGGATGCCCTCACCCCCGTCCTCACTCTCTGCTGGTTCTTTTCAGGGGGGAGGCGGTGGCTTAGGGTGAGATCAGGTCCTTCCCCACCACGGGCGAGGCGGGAGGCGGTGCAGGCAGGCGGGCGTCGCTGGAGCCAGCTGAGTGGGGAAACCGTTTTCAATATTTCCACCGACTGCTTCCCTAAGTCACAAATAACACAGCTAATCCACAAGGTCACTCGCTTACAAAAATCTATTTGCTCTGCTTCAGAGCAAAATGAAAATATATATTACAAATGATGCCACCAGATCAGCCGGCTCTGGGCCCAGCCATCCCCAAGGTTTCCCATCGCTGGCAGTTAAAAAATCCCTCTCTCCTTAAAGCGGTTTTAATAAAGACCCCAGAGACCGTGGACTCAGATGGACACGTTTATTTGTAACCAGGGCCTCCCGTAAATTTAGCTTAAACTGTGTGTGTTTCAGCGCAGGTCTATAAATAAAACATCATTCTGGGTTTTTCATCTTTATTCCAACACTCTGCAGAGCACAATATTAGAGCAGTTCCACTGGGAAATTCTTCTAACCCCAAGCTGAAAAAGATCAGATAAGCCACCAGGAACCTCCCATCCAGGCAGCGTAGGTGTGGTGGGCACAGCTGGCCACTCATTGCTGTGATGGGGCCTGTGACCAAGAAAAGACCAGCTGCTCGCAGGGTTTGGGGGGGAGCGGGGCAGGGCGAGCCGTGAGGCTGGACCCCCGAAGCCCCCCGTGGAGGCCAGTGGTCCCTTCAGACGACCTGGGGGCAGGGGACATGCACCCACCCTTAGCTGGAAAGCCAGGACCATCAACCACATCTTTCCCCGTGTGCCTGGAGGTCCATCCAGGGCCAGAACCACTCTCTGAAGTGTCTGTGCACGTTGTCTGAGGCGAGGCAGCCTCAGAGGCCTGGCTCCCATCACCTGGACCGGCAGAAAAAAGCCAGAAACCCCAGTTGATGTCGCCTCTGCAAACAGGTGCCAGGGCTGCTCACCAAGCTGTGGAGGGGCTGCCATGCCTGCAGCCAAATCAGGCCTCCAGTCTGGACAAATCATCTGCATGGTTTCCAATTCCGGGGTGCCTCGCAAGGCCCCCCTCCTGGCTGGTAGCAGGGAAGGACCCCAGGAAAGCGGGGCTGGAAACTTCTCCTAAGGTCCTGTCGGAAGCGGGGTGGGGGCTCCTGGGAGCCTCCTCACCAGGGACAGGGCAGAGCGTGAAGGGCGTGGGCTTCCTGGGGATGGGGTTGGGGTTGGGGGGGTGGGCTCCCTCCCAGGAACGCTGATGAAGCCTCATAAAGAACAGCCTAGGGTTTCAGAGTTGAGGCGGCCTCCGGGCTTGCAGGACGAGGTGGGCAGTGTCTGCAGAAGCAGTGGCTCCTCCGGATGTGGCTTGGACCCGTGACCCCGTCCCTGGGCCTCCCAGGCCCCCTTCACAGGTGCCTTTTATGGTCCCGAGTCAGAGCCGCGGGGTGTCTCTGCTCCCACGATGGCTATTTCCGCTCAGAAAGAAGGTGGAAGGTGGAGTCCCCAAGCTCAGAGAGGGGTCTCTGGTCCCCTGGGGATGCCAGGCGCATCCTCCGTGCCAGGATGGACGGAGGTGAGACGTCGCCGCACAGGCTCCGCCCGCGCATCCAGCTTCACAACCCTCACCCCCCTTTGGCAATGAAAACACTGAAGCCAGAAGCAAACGGGCAAATGCAGACGCTGCAGTGCCGTCGGGTCACAGGCCCTTGTGGAGTTTCTCACTGCAGTGGGTTAAAGCTCTTCCAGAAACTTCGGGATCCTCAAAGTCTAAGCGCCTGTGCCCGACGCTGGTGTCAGGGCAGCCACCGATGGCCGCAGGTCCAGCTGCCAGCCCCGCTCCTCTCTGGAGCTGCTGGGGACCCGGTCCCTGTGACCAGAGGCTGGTGCAGCGGCTCCGCCAGGGGCGGCAGGTGCCCTGGTTGGCTTTTCCAGCTATAAAGTGCACAGGGATCCCCTGCGATCTTGTTACCAGGCAGATTCTGACTCAGGAGATCCTGCGTTTCTAGCAAGATCCGGGGTTGAGGTCACAGAGAAACTGGCCCCTAATCATACCCTCCATTAAAATGATCAGGAAAAAATGAAATGGCATGTTTTAAAAAGGAACATGGAGAGGAAAAACAGGGGCGGATATTCAAGGCATTCTTCAGCAGATGGCTCGCTTGCTTGCTTTCTCTCTCTCTCTCTCTTTCTTTCTTTCTTTCCTTCCTTCCTTCTCTTTTTTGTCTTTTTGCCATTTCTTGGGCCACTCCCGCAGCTTATGGAGGTTCCCAGGCTAGGGGTCCAATCGGAGCTGTAGCCACCGGCCTACACCAGAGCCACAGCAACACGGGATCCAAGCTGCGTCTGCAACCTACACCACAGCTCATGGCAACGCTGGATCCTTAACCCACAGAGCAAGGCCAGGGATTGAACCCGCAACCTCGTGGTTCCTAGTTGGATGCATTAACCACTGCTCTGCGATGGGAACTCCCATTCAGCAGATGGCTCTTTTTCTGGGTAATTATAAAACCTCTTCTCCCAAAGACGAGAGGATTATTTCAGTACAAAACGTATTTTGTACTTTTGTCTGTCATAATTTTCAATACATGCACTGTAATTACATTATAAATTATAATTAGTGGGACAGACTTTATTAAACTCTTGGGTACCTTTGACACGAATAAGTGGATTTGGTTTACATTTATTTCATCTATCTTTTTTTTTTTTTTGTCTTTTTGTCTTTTTAGGGCCGCACCTGCAGCATATGGAGATTCCCAGGCTAGGGGTTGAATCGGAGCTATTGCTGCTGGCCTACACCACAGCTACAGCAACACGGGATCCAAGCTGTGTCTGCGACCTACACCACAGGTCATGGCAACGCCAGATCCTTAACCCACTGAGCGAGGCCAGGGATTGAACCTGCAACCTCATGGTTCCTAGTCGGATTCGTTTCCGATGCACCACAAAAGGAACTCCTATTTCAACTATCTTTGTATCTATGTGTCTACCATCTACTATGTGTCTATTTACCTACCATCTTTCTACCATCCATCCATCCAACATCCATCCGTCCATCCACACATCCATCCATAATCCATCAACCATCCAACCATCCATCCATCCACCCATCCATCCATCCATCATCCATCCATCCACCATCCATCCATAATCCATCCATCATCCATCCATCCACCATCCATCCATCCATCCACCATCCATTCATCCATCCACCCACCCACCATCCATCCGTCCATCCATCATCCACCCACCATCCATCTGTAATCCATCCATAATCCATCCATCCATCCACCTATCATCCATCCATCCATCCACCCATCATCCATCCATCCATCCACCCACCATCCATCCATCCATTCATCCACCATCCATCCATCATCCATCCATAATCCATCCATCATCCATCCATCCATCCATCCATCATCCATCCATCCACCATCCATCCATAATCCATCAACCATCCATCCATCCATCCATCCACCCACCATCCATCCATCCATTCATCCACCATCCATCCATCATCCATCCATAATCCATCCATCATCCATCCATCATCCATCCATCCATCCACCCACCATCCATCCGTCCATCCATCATCCACCCACCATCCATCTGTAATCCATCCATAATCCATCCATCCATCCACCCATCATCCATCCGTCCATCCATCCATCATCCATCCATCCACCATCCATCCATCCACCATCCATCCATAATCCATCCACCATCCATCCATCCGTCCATCCATCATCCACCCACCATCCATCCGTAATCCATCCATAATCCATCCATTATCCATTCATCATCCATCCATCCACCCACCCACCATCCGTCCATCCATCCATCAACCATCCATCCATCCATCCATCATCCATCCACCCATCATCCATCCATCATTCATCCATCCACCCACCCACCATCCATCCGTCCATCCATCATCCACCCACCATCCATCTGTAATCCATCCATAATCCATCCATCCATCCACCTATCATCCATCCATCCATCCACCCACCATCCATCCATCCATCCATCCATCCATAATCCATCAACCATCCATCCATCCACCCATCATCCACCTACCTATCCACTATCCATCCCCACATCCATCCATACATCTGTGTACCATCCATCCATCCATCCACCATTCATCTACTTAGCCACCATCCATCCATCCGTCCATTCTCATGCACCGCCTGCAGAGGACGCACGGCTCAGTCAGTGATCACGGTCCCTCCTCCCCGGAGTGTCCCGGAACGTAGAGCAGGGGAAGTGACCCACATGGCCACGTTAGAGACAGGAGAACAAAGACCCAGGGGCACGGGTAACTTGCTGAAGGTTAGAAACGAGGAAAAGCCCAGCGCCTTCCTTCAGCCCAGGCTGCCCAGCAGAGCATTCGGCCCCAGTACCTGCCCCTCTGCTCTAAGCACTCAGTTAGTGGACACCCCTGCTCTTTCCTGATTCTCTGGTCCCCTTGTGATGGGGACCCTGGACGGGGTTCTTGGGGACCCCCCCCCCATCCGTGGGGGCAAACCTCCTGAAGGCTCTGGGCCTTGGGCTGCTCCTCCGGTGACGAGGCACGGATGGCATCCTACATGCGTGAGGCTGGTCACTTTCTACACACGGAAACCCCCCCTTCCCCACTTTTGCCACCTGCACTCCCAGACATGCCGCCCCTCCCTTCATTAAACACATTTATACACAGTCCTCTGACTTCTCTTCCCACGGACCCTCCACCCCACATGGAAGGAGTCAATGTTTGCTGAAGGCGTTGTGCTGAAGGCAAGCTTGCTCAGGTCTGGAACGCAGGCTTTCCTCCTACCTGTGCCCTGGGGGTATACCTGCCGCTGCCCCCTCCGCCCAGGCCAGTGCGGGGCTCACCCCACACGGCCATGCCTGCACCCCAGCTCAGGTGTAGCCCGCATACCTGGCCACAAAGGGGATGCTTGCAGCGTCCCCAGCGACGTTGCGGGGAAGCACCGGGAGCATCGATGAGAAACACGGGTCCTGCTTTGCCTCAAGGTGACCCCGCCGGTCCTGAGGAGCAAGCCCGGGGCCCCAGAGGGATGGCGTGTCCTGGGCGCTGGCGGACGCCAGGTGGGGTCTGCCCTTTTCTTGCAAACAGGACTCCTGTGCCTGAGCCCAATTCTAAAACATCCATCATATGTAGTGTGGTCAACGAGAGCAATTAAAGCCGGCTCGGATTTATTATTATCTGATCACCAGCAGAGCAGACCCCATGTCCTGGCGGCTGTCCTGGCGCCGCCCGCTCGGGGAGGCAGCTCTGCTCAGATGCGCCTTCATGGGCCGGTCACGCACCGTCATCGGGGCGAAGTGTTTCCTTGTGCTCCCCGATGCGGAACTTCAGAGCCGTGGTGCCCACGAGGAGGGCCCTGAAAGCCCACCCCATGTCATCCCTTTGGGAGGGGCTGCCCTGGGGATGCAGGAAGGACAGGGGGCGACGGAGCTGGCCACGTCCACGGAGGCCAGACGAGAACGTGTCTCCCGTGATGGCTCAGGGGGCAAGACTGTTTGTGGATAAAACGAATATTGTCGTGGAAACGTTGTCTCTTCGTTGCCCGCGTATCCAACCGCCTTCGTGTGTTTAGAGATTTCCTCTGGCAAAAGGCAGAACCGGCTGCGCCCCACACAGGCCAGATGCCCACCAGACATGGCTCTCTCCCCTGCCCGACGGCGGGGGCGCAGGCTGGGCCAGGCTGGGAGAAGAGGGGGACAGAGGTTCTCCGTGGTGGCTGCAGCCAGACGGGGCTTCTAGACACCCGTGTGCGCATCCACAGCCGCGGTTTGGGGACCGGTCTCAGTGCCTCCTGGGCTGGGGCGCCTGGTTCTGAAGCTCCCCCTTCTCTCCCGTCTCCGCAGTGGTCAGTACCTTTCAGAGACACGTCTGCTGCCTACATCAGGCTCTGGTGCTTATCGGTAAGGATTCTGACTGATGGAAGATGCTGGGCATGAGGGGCTCCAGGTATAAACACCTAAATAACCACCCGTGCTCCTTTCTGAAAGGTTGGTCCAGTGAAGAGTTTTCGCTCAGCCGAGGAGGGCGTGCAAGCTCGGGGCCGGGGCAGCAGCGATTGGGTAGTCTTGCTCTGCTCCTCCACGCAGCACCCCCTCTTCTTCCAGATAAATGTGGAACAGACCCGCAAAGAAAGGCAGCTTAACGGGAGCTGGACTATGAGTCTCCCCAGGCATCTGCCTGGGGCGAAAGCACCAATCCTGCATCGCGTCCAAGGTCCCCGGGGCCTTGGGAGGATCTCAGCAAGTCCCGAGGGGCAGGTGCCGCCCAAACTTTAGGGGGGATGCCGTCAACCCTAGTTTTCTAGATGGCCAGACGCTTTGCTTTGGTAACCAGGGTTTGGGTTTTTTTTTGTCTTTTTGCCATTTCTTGGGCCGCTCCCGCGGCATATGGAGGTTCCCAGGCTAGGGGTCTCATCGGAGCTGTAGCCACCGGCCTACGTCAGAGCCACAGCAATGTGGGATCCGAGCTGCGTCTGCGACCTACACCACAGCTCACGGCAACGCCGGATCATTAACCCACTGAGCAAGGGCAGGGACCGAACCCGCAACCTCATGGTTCCCATAACGGGAACTCTGGTAACCAGGTTTTGAATGGCTGACTTCTACCACCGACTCTGACTCCGTGCCAAGTAAAAACCGTGGCTGCCCCGCAGAGCTCAGCGTGGTTCCCCAGCCGTACTGCATACAGTCGGCCCACCGGGCCCGCGGGTTCCACATCTGCAGGTTTAATCAATTGAGCATCGAAAGCATTGGAGAGAAATTCCAGAACTTCCCCGAAAGCAAACTTGAATTTGCCGAGCACAGTAACAACTGAGAGAGCGCTTCCGTTGTATTAGGTGTTACGGGTGATCCAGAGCTGATTTAAACCATACGACGCGTAGGTTACACACAGACACCACACCGTTTGCTATAAGGGACCTGAGCGTCTGTGGATTTGGTGCCAGTGAGGGGCCCAGGCACCAGCCCTTGTGGATTCCAAGGACCAGCCACCGAGCAGGTGCATAACATGGGAGTTCCACCCATTCCACCTGCAGGAACCTGGTGTGAGTGGCCTCTGGTTTTCTAGTGCTACATGTTATTCTGACCTATGTCAGGTTCACAGAAAACTGGAAGGAAATCAGGCTAGAATCTTGCATGTCCTTCACTCGGGTATCACCCTTTGTTCTCTTCTCCAAACTCTCTATTTACAGTTTATCTTTTTTTTTATGCTTAACCATTTGAGAGGAAGTTGCAGACATGATATCCCTTTAGCTCTAAACACTTCAGTGTGTATTCTTCCAAAACCAAGGCATTCTCCCCCATAATCATCGATCGGGAAATTAACAGCATTGATAGGGCACCGCATCTAATCTATATGGTTTGTTCAGACTTGTCCCATTGTCTCGATAACATTTTAACGACAAGGCAAAGCCTAGCGCACCCGCCCTTTGAGGTGGTCCTGCTTCCTTAACCACACTGACGCAGAGCAAGCTCTCTGGCTTCCTCGTCTCTTGTAACATTGTTATTTTTATTTTATTTATTTATTTATCCTTTTGCCTTTTCTAGGGCACATGGAGGTTCCCAGGCCAGGGGTCGAATCGGAGCTGCAGCCACCAGCCTACGCCAGAGCCATAGCAACGCGGGATCTGAGCCGCGTCTGCAACCTACACCACAGCTCACGGCAATGCCGGATCCTTAACCCACTGAGCAAGGGCAGGGATCGAACCCGCCACCTCATGGTTCCTAGTTGGATTCGTGAACCACTGAGCCACGACGGGAACTCCACATTATTTTTAAAGCGGGCAGTTCGGCTATTTTCAGCCTGCCTCTCCAAGCGAGTTTCTCCGAGGCTGCCTCAGGATGAGACGCGGCTTTGCATTTCCGCAAGGACGCCCCTTTGGTGCCACATGTCCTTCCCTGCAAGGGGCCCTCCGTCCCCATCACTGCGGGGGGGCCGCAGACCTCCGTGAGTTTAGAGTGGCGTCGGCCGGGTCCCCCCCACGGAAGTGTCACCCTGTTCCTGCTGGAGTTACCACGCAGCCTGTGGTGACAGTTACCCCTCAGAATGTGACTCACTCATTCAGCATCGAGGATTCTTGTCTGAAGCAAATACGATCAAGATTGACTTGATTTTACTCTAAAGAACATCCGACGGAGGACATGTTAAGTGTTCATTGCTATCCACGCAAATGTGAGAAACGGGCCTTTTACTCTGTGTCAGCGAGGAGGGGGGCGGCTCTGGGCAGACAAGCCCGCCCCCCTGCCCCCACCATCTGTGGGGAAGAGACATCTGCTGGGGGCTCTGCAGGCCCCCGTTCCCTCTCCTTCTGCCTCACCTGCACTGATGGCTCTGATCCCAGGCCTCTCTCCCTGCGGCAGCGGACAAGCACAGCGCCGTCACCCGTGGGACCCTCCTGCTCCACTGTAGGTCATCTGACCTTCCTCCCCCTGCATCCCGGGCTCCACTCTGCGTCCTGGACCGCCAGGAACCTGCCATTCCTCGTCCTTCCCGCAGGTCTGGGTTTCCGCCTGCTGTGGCCCCGTCCGTCACAAGAGCTTCCCTTGGCACCGGGAGAGTCTTGGTCCAAAGCTGCAGGTTCTCTTGGGATGGGCTGCCGTGAAAGCGCTTCTGTCTCCCCCTATTTGCAAGGATATTTTCGATGGACGTGTAACTCTGGGTCGACCTGCCCCACCCTGCAGAACTTTTGAGGTTAAATTGTCTCCTGGCCTCGAGTGTTTCTGCTGTGGAATGAAGGCACCTGTCACCCGTGTCACCACTCCTCAGAGAACCGTGTCTCTCTCCCTGCTGGTTTTGAGGATTTCCTGCCTTTGACATTTTAGTGGTTGGACTGTGTTATTCTTACGTTGGTTGAGCTGCTTTTTTCACAAGTCTGGAGGGGGGCGTCCATTCTCCCTCCTTCCCCCGTCTCTCTTCTTCCTCACCTGGGATTCCGATTACAGGCGTGTTAGGCCACTTGAGACCCTACAGAGAGCCTTGGCTCTGTGTGGTTTTGTCCAATTTTTCTCTATTCTTCAGATGGGATATTTTCCACTGGTCTTTCTTCATGTTTGTCGATTCTTTATTCTGCAGTCTCGCGTCTGCAGTTAGGTCCATCCAGGGAATTTTGAAGTTTGATGGGTGCTTTTCTAACATGTCTGAGTGTGTGGTAGAGGCTTCAGTCTCCTGCTGAGGTTCCCCGTGTCTCCTGTCATTATGTCTGGATTTCCCTTTGAAATCACAGCTGTTTAGGTCCCTGCCTGCTTGGTTTATCTCAAAGTTTGTGTCTACTGACTACTTTCTTTCCTTTTTTCTATTACACGTCCCATTTTCCTGCTTCTTGAAATGCCTCGTCATCTTTGATTGTATACCGGACGTTTTGATGGCCTTTCATAGGAATCTGGTCACACCCTATTAATTGCTTTTTAAATTAGAAATAACTGGGAGTTCCCATCGTGGCTCAGTGGTTAATGAATCTGACTAGGAACCATGAGGTGGTGGGTTTGATCCCTGGCCTTGCTCAGTGGGTGAAGGATCCGGTGTTGCTGTGAGCTGGGGTGTAGGTCGCAGATGTGGCTTGGATCCTGCGTTGCTGTGGCTCTGGTGTAGACCGGTGGCTACAGCTCTGATTCGACCCCTAGCCTGGGAACCTCCATATGCCACAGGAGTGGCCCAAGAAATGACAAAAAGACAAAAAAAAAGACAAAAAAAAGAAAGAACTGGGAGTTACTACGGTCTGCATTTGTCAGCACATGTTTTGCTTTCTCTAGAGCTGTTCAGTTATCCTTAGAAGGTGCAGGCACACTGTTCTGACACGTATGCTTTGCACTCACAGGTGAACTAAGCAGATACCTGTTCCTAAAGTAACACGATCTCTTTAACTCACCACCACAATGTCTTGTGCAGGGATGTTTCACAGTCACCACGCATTTTCCCGCTAGCCTCACACTACTCTGTGAAAGTCGGCAAAGGTATTTTGCCTCATCTACTTAACAAAACAAGACTGTGGGCTACGCTCTGTTTTCCTGAGGAGACAACACAGGAGAGCACAGGCCTCGTGAGCGCCGCCGCCACCATCACGCCGCGTCCCAGGCCAGACCCCAGGGGGTCTGTTCCTTCCCCTTCTCCACACACCCAAATCCTCGGTCATCCCGTTTTTCCTCTCCAACCACCACGACTCTGCCTGGATGGTCCCTGCAGACCCCTTCCTGCTCTGCCAGCCCCAGACTCCTCCTTGCTCTGCCAACCCCAGACCCCTCCCTGCTGTGCCAGCCCAGGATCTCACCCCCAACACCTCTCTTGCTCTGAAGCCGTTGGGGGTGGAGGGGAGGGGGGTGGGGGGGGAGCTCTACTTGGCACTTCTGATCGCCAGGCCCTCGCAGGATGCCCAAGGCTGCTCCCCCCACCCAAGGATTTGCGCCTCCTCGGGGAGCACCAGGAGCACTTTGCTGATGAATGAAGCCTTCATCAGCTTCTCCCTCTGTGCTGTCGCCAGGCCCCGCCGCGTGCTAAACGCACCACGCTCTCGCCCACTTTTGGACCTTTCGGCACAGGCTTGTCTCTCGCACCCCCACATCAGCCTCCTTCACCCAAGCAATGCCTCTGATCTTCCGGAACCCATGCTGGCGCCTCCTCTGGGAAGGCCTCCCGGTGCTCCATGTGCCTCAGGGCAGAGGTTCAGGCACAAGGAATCTTGCTGCGCCTTCCACATCTAAAGAGCCGAGACCCTTCGTGACGCTGCTGCCACAGCTCCTAAACACGAGTGACAACACACAAGTGGTGGCAGTCACATGCAGGCACGTGAGGTGGCCCCATGTGGCTCATCGCGTGGGGCTGCCAAACGCACACACCGACGGCCCCTCACCAAAGGCTTCCTCTCTTTTGAGAGTTGGCAGTTTCGGGAAAATTGGAGCACCCACCGTGTGGAAAATCTCACCTGAAGTAAAGGGAAAATGCTGGGGAACTACAGCAGCTGCACTGCAGTTAAAGGCTGAGTGATGTGTCCCTGGGCAGATCTCGGGGACACAGGGTTTCAGGGGCCACTGCCGGCCAGGATCCTGGTGCGACAGCTCGGCGAGAAGAGCGAGGGTCAGATATGAGAAGCAGAGCGCCAGGCAGGGCCACCTTCCACGCCCCACAGCGTGCCAGCTTGGGGATGGGACACGGCCGCCCCCGAGGGTTCTCAATGCCACACACAGATGCCAAGGCAGGACTTGGACCCAGCCTGTCTCGCAGCAAACACACTGGTAGTAGACCTGCCACAACCGCAGTTAAATTCTAAACATCTCGGGGGGCGTGGGGGGGGTGTTCGGAGTGATGGAACCACGGGGGCCGTCTGCCCCAAATTCTGCTTAACGCCAGAGACACGGCTTCCTTCTGATCCACTGAGCTGACTGCGGTCACCCGTTGATGCCAACAGGCACCCCGGGGGAAATCGCGCCTACGAGGGACACGGAGAGGTGGGGGGCCCTTCCTGCAAACGCTCCCGCACGGCCGAGCTGGAAGCCCTGAGCTTTTCCGACGAATTATGTCATCGGACAAGACTGCCTTCGCTCGGAGGTCTGGGCTGAGAAGCCACAGAGAGGGAGGGAGAGAGATTATGTTCAAAATGCTCAGGTTGTTTTTCTAGAAATATTTCCCTACAAATACCCAAGATGCGTGCAGAGCCTTTTGAGGCTTCCATTTAAATACAAGGAGAGGACCAGCCCGGGTCCTGGAGAAAAATGGCCCCCACAGAAAAGGCCACGTGGCACCTTGGACAGGTTTTTCCAGACACGACGGGGTCCACGTGTGCTCTCCCCGGCTTCACCGCCCCGGGCTCTCGGTCCCCCCGTGAACAAGATGGATGGCACCTTGATTCCCGGGAGAGGACGCCACGGCAGGACGGCGGACAATCTAACGAACCACAAGCTGGTGACGACACGAAGGCAGCGACGCGGGAGGGAAGCAGGTGGGGCGCCCCTTCCTGGGCCGGGTGTGCTGGCTGAGACCGTGGGGCACAGGCCACCCGGACATCCGCAAGGGGAGGCATCCCCGGGGGAGCAGTGGGCACACAGATCCTGGGGGGCGCAGGGAGCTGGTCTGGGCCTGCGGGGTGTCCACGCGGCTGGGGTGGTGCGGGAGGCCAGAGAGCCGGGGACATGGCCCCTGGGCCCCACGGGAGCTGGGGAGCTCGGCCTTGACTCTGCGTGGGTCGGGAGCCACAGGTGACAGTGGCCCACATGCCAGGCTTTCTGCCACATCCTCGTGTCGGCTGCTGTGTTGGGGACGTGCCCTTCAGAGACCCAAGCTGTGGGCCTTGTCTTGGTCTCTTAGTAGAAGAGACAGAACCAGGGATGCTTAGATTAGTGACAACACAAAACAGCAGAACACAACGCCGGGCAAGCTCAGCAGGGAGAGATTGGCCGAAAGTCAAACCACTGCCAGTGTAGCTGCGGGACGAGGATCCAGGCAGGGACATCAAGGGACCTGTGGGGACACGGGGCCCTGGTGGGACTGCGCAGAGGGTCTGACGGAAGACAAGTCGGGACACGGAGGCGGGAAGTGACCTTGGAGGCTGAGGGCAGAGGACGCGGCCCAGCGCAGGAGCAGCCCCCCCACCTCCTGCAGGCAGGAGGCGGCAATGCAGGTCCCCCTGACGGCCCCCTCACCTGTGTGCGGGGCCAGCGGCACGCGCACCCCCTGGGCCCGACAAGCCCCCGTGGAGCCTGAGACTGGGGGCACAGTCCGCGTGCCAGGGCTTCCAAGGGCATGGCCCTGATGCCCAGCCTCTGGGAAGGAGGGAGGTGTCCAGTGCATTTTTCTGGTCACCCACGGTGCCGTCTGACCTTGAGTCTGCTTGGGGGTGAGCACAGTGCCCAATCAGGTGCCACCTGGGACCCACCGCCGTGCCGCAGGCTCTTTCCTCCCATTCTGGGAGAAAATGTTCTGAGTGACCTCCTGGAGGTGCCCCTGGCACCCAGCCACCAGACGCGTCCTGCCCGAGAGCGGGACCACCCAGGGGGGATGGAGGACCCGCCCCGCCAGGGCTGCGCTCAGCTCCGGCGTCAGTGACAGCCAGGGCCCTGGAGTCCTCGGACTGAACGAGGATCGTGCACACGGGAAGGTGGGAGCAAGAAGGCAGAGAGGAGCCGGGTCAGGGGTGGGGACTCCGCACAGGTCACCGAGCGCCCTCGGAAAGACCACAGGTGCCAGGAAGGTGCTGGGGCCCGAGCCACCTCCGGCTTCTGCTGGAGTCTAGAACTAAGGGCACACATGGGCACGGTGGGGGGTGGTGCACATGCTCTGATGATGACGCCACTAGGACTGTGGGGACCTGAGGGCCTCTGGGTCCACTCCCACCGTGGGAGGGAGGGCCCCTCGAGGGTGGACGGCAGAACTGGGGACAGTTCCTCTGTGTGTTCGTCGCTAATTCCTCAAGGCGCATCTGGGGGGCTTCCACTTGTTTTCGGTATAACTCCATCCAGGGCAGCTGTCCTGGGGACTGCGGCCCGCCCCCCGCATGCAAAGCACCTGCGCGGCACGGGAGGCCCCGCGACAGAAAACCCTGCCCGCGTCCTGGGCTCTGGCCCCCGTGGACCAGCCCCATCTTCCAAATCACGTGGGCTGAGTCAGGGGCTGACACACTCGTGGTGCCCACGTTAACGAAGTGCAGGCAGGGGTGGCCTGTTGTCCCCAAACTGCCAAAACCTCCTTTAACCTGAGCCTTCGGGACAGGAGAATTTTACGAGGGTTTCCGAGAAAACGCTAAAAAGAGGAACCTCACAGCCATTCATACACTGCTGGGGATTTGTTTCCCCGCAGATGCTGTCCTGGGACCAGTGCACGTGCCCTCCGATTTCCTCCTCTTCTGGGCAGCATCTTTAGTTCGGGAGAAACTTCGCCCGTGTTCGCAGAACGGTGGTGAGGCCCAGGGGCTCCCCCCGCCGTTCAACGACCGTGACACTGACCCTACGGCCCGCGCTGGAAAGGGCACAGATCAGCAGCCTCTCAGCAAGGAAAAAAGAGACATTCTGCAGCCGACTCTTATTTAAGCTCAGCCAGGGCCTGGTCTCTGCTGCTGGCCCCCTGTGCTGAAGTCCGGCAGGGCTTCCGGGCCAGATGCCCTGGACTCTCCCCCAGGGCTTCAAGGAGGCCCTCTGCAGCCTCTTCTGCGTCATCCCCTTTCCCATGTGGGACTCCCGGGGCTCGCCCTGGTCCACGCGTCTGTCCGACCCCCAGCGGTTTGAGTCCGGCTGCTCCCGCGAGGGCGGGCTGGCTCCGGCCGCCTCCCACTCGCGTGCAGGTGCTGCGTGCCGGGCGGCCTGCACACCCCAGCTCGTTCCCGGTGCTGCTTCCATCCAGAACGTCTCTGGGTCGGACCACGTTCCCCAGACGCCCTCTTACATCCTCAGATCAGGGCTGTTGGTGGTTTGCTGCCCCGTTTCTCAAAAGCTCACGGCCAAGTGCCACATGCCTGCTCCCCGCCTCCTTCACCGGCCGCCGCGGCCCCTCGACGGGCGAGGGTCCAACCACAGAACAAATCGAGGCCAAGCTCAAGAGCTGGTTGCTGGTCTGCCGCTAGCCGGGCTCCTCTCAGACACCTGCTACCCGGGCCTCGCGGCACCTACAGGGGTTCTGACCGGATGGCTGTGTGTGAAGCTGGCGGGCGGAGAGGTCTGGGTACCAGAGGGCGCCAGAGGGATTCTGGGGCGGGGGGCAGCGGGGAGAGACGGGGTGGTGGGGGGAGACTGAGATGAAGTACCAACAAGAAACGACAGTTTCCTGCACCCAGAGTGCAGGCCCGGGACCCCCAGGGGAGCCACAGACAGGCTCTCTGAATGCTCTGGAAACACGCTGAGTCCTGGTGAGCCCCGTGTTCAGGGTGAGGCCAGACCTGATATTCCCCCCGCAGCCACCCCTCAGGCGCATGCACAAGGTCTGGAGCGTGTGCAGTATTTTTTTTTTTGTCTTTTTGCCATTTCTCGGGCTGCTCCCTCGGCACATGGAGGTTCCCAGGCTAGGGGTCCAATCGGAGCTGTAGCCGCCAGCCTATGCCACAGCCACAGCAACGCGGGATCTGAGCCACGTCTGCGGCCTACACCACAGCTCACGGCAACGCCAGATCCTTAACCCACTGAGCAAGGGTAGGGATCAAACCCGCAACCTCATGGTTCCTAGTCGGATTTGTTAACCACTGAGCCACGACGGGAACTCCGCATGTGCGGTATTGACTGTGACCTGCTGGCTTGTCCACAGCCCTGGAGAGCCCTCAGGGGAAGTGCGACAGGACAGGACCCCCTCCCCAGGGCTTGCCACCTGCTCTGAGGCACAGGGACCCCTCAGGGCGATGTGGGCATGAGCGTGGGGCACGCACACCTGGGGAGCAGCTGAGAGCCCAGGTCGGGGGCTGAAAACCCATCCAACCTAGGGCCCTGGATCCTGCAGTGAGTGTCCCGGGGCCCCTGCAGCTCACGGGGCTCCAGAGTGGTCCTTCCACTCCCCTGCGTGCAGGCGCGAGTTGGAAGGACGGTCGGCTGCTGAAGCGCCCCCCCGACCTGGCCCTGCCTGGACGCCCTGCGGATAGTCCCTCCTGCTGGCTCCGCTGAGCTCCGAGGCCCCAGCTCCTGCCGGCCCTGCTCCGTTCCAGGCCTGCAGACTGGCCGAGCTCCCATCCACAGATGCAGGAGGCAGTGTAGCCTGCACCCAACAGCCAAGGCCAGGGCGGCGAGCCACGGGGCTCAGACGCAGGGCTGGCCCAGGGAGAGACATATGGGGAGAGGCATGCGGGCCAGGACGGCACGGAGAAGGGGACAAAGAGCAATGCTGCAGAAACTGGGGAAAACCAGCGTTTTGAGGCAGAAAGTGCAGCTGGAAGGTCTCCTCTTCCCTCACCCGCCGACGCCACCCTTTGAAGACGCCTGCTCGCAGGCAGCTTGGCCCAGAGGATGCTCTTAAAAGGCAGTTCAAAGAGTTATTATTTTTTTAAAATGTCACATTAGTGGAGGCTTCAGCAACAGCGAAGCAGTCGCAGTTTCTAGGCTAAAAAGTGAATGTTAGGCATTTGATCTTAAATGATTTCACTCCTAATTGCCTGAAGGACCTTTAGATAGTGGGGGCTGGGAGGGGGGAAGCGAGTGATGTCAAGATGAAGAAAGGGGGAGCCGTGGGGCTGGAGGGAAGGGGTCGTGGGTGCCCCCGGAGGCCCCCGAGCACCCGAGCGCCTGGGGGAGGGGGGTGTCACACGTCCCCGTCTGGGCCCTGACCAGAACCTAAACCAGTTCCTTCTGAATCTCTCGAACCAAGTCAGGGGATGGGTCTCATACCCCATATGCTTCACGGTCATTCGATCACTTATTTCCAGTCAATCATCTTTTAAAATAAATACGAATAATACAGCGAAACGATAGATGTAAGATATGAAACTTGGGGAATTTCTGAGATTCTCCTTGAACTTGACAAAGCACTGCTTCTTTGTCCGAGTTCACATTTCACCCGGGGGGGACGCGGAGTGCCACTGGCTCGGTACAAACCAATCTCCTTTTTCTGTGACAGGAGCACCCCTCCACAGTACCTTCCAGAAATCCTGATTCTCCGAGGCCACTCTCATGCACCAGAGCAGCCCACGTACCATCGCCACAGGCAACTCGGCAGAGCCGGGAAATTTCTGTCCTAGCACATGCTTCACTGCTGATGAAGCAACCTTTATTTTTTTGCAATAATATCTTGAACTTATGCCACATCGTAAGTGCGGGGGTGGAGAAAAGCCATTCTAAGTATTCCAGCCAAAGGCACAGTCGTGTTTGTGATCCTTAAGAGTCCTTGCAGCTGGAAACCCACCAGGCCAAGGGAGCTGGGCTCACCTCCCCCCAGGGGGCCGGTATTTCTGGATCTAATCAGCCATCAGGGAGGCACTGCCAGTAATTCTGAAACACATCAACGTCTCTGAAGGCAAAAACCGGAAAGCATCGCCGGCTCGTCTCAGGTCCCCTAGGAGGGCAGCCCGGGTGTGCAGCGGCACCTGCTGCTGCACAGCGCACGGCGGGGCTCCCGTGCATGGGGGGACCGGCTCAGGCAGCCCCGGCTCCAGCCACATCCTAGCACCCAGGTCAGCTCTCAGGGCACAGCTCAGAGCGAGGCCGAGGGAAGGCGGGCATGGCCCGGGGCCCTGCTGCCCCCGGGCCTCGTCCGGCACCAAGGTCACCACGGAGGGAGGGTGGCACGTGGCCCCTCCAGGCCCATGGGGCACGGGGGACCCCGGGGGCCCCTCTGAGCTAACAGCTCTGAGACCGACCGAGAATGGGTGACATCTGCGGCCCCGAAGTGGCCTCTGCCTGCTTCTAAGGAGAGTCGGGATCAGTGGGAACCCAGGATACCAAGAAAGACACAGGCTGACTGGGATGGAAGCTCCTCTACCGCGTGAGCTGCGGGACACCGATCCCGGGGGCGCCTCAGACCCACGATGCCTCGGTCCATGACCGGGAGGCCCGTGCTGAGGCAGCCCGAGAGGCGGCGTGTCCCCCGGGCCAGGCGCCCGGCTCCCACGGGGGCTCAGCCTCGGCTCGAATCGGTCTGGTCGGCAGGTCTGAGCAAAGCGGAGCGAGCCCGGCGCTTGGGGCCCGGGGTGCCCGCCTCCCTGCAGCCTCAGCCCAGGGGAAGCAGACGCGGTGGCCGCAGCCCCCAGCCGCCACGGCCCAGGGTCGCGGCTGCCCTTCCTAATGAGAGTCTCAGCTTCACGGGGACAGCCTTTCCCACCCGGGACCTGCTGTAGATAAAAGTCTGCTGCCATCAGGGACTTGCAGAATAGACTTGTGGTTGCCAAGGGGGAGCGGGGGGTGGGGGGGGTGGGGGAGTGGGATGGATTGGGGAGCTTGGGGTTAAGAGATGCAGACTATTGCCTTTGGAATGGAAGAGCCATGAGAGCCTGATGGGTAGCCCTGGGAACTATGTCTAGTCACTTATGATGGAGCAAGAGAATGTGTGAAAATAGAACGTGTACATGGATATGTAACTGGGTCACCATGCTGTACAGTAGCAAAAAAAAAAAAAAAACTGTATTGGGGAAATAACTATTAAAAATTAAAAAAAAGTCCGCTGCCTTTCAGCTTCCGGCCTGAGCGTTGGGATTAATGTGCGTGACTCAGCCACGTTACAGGGGCACAGAAAGAATGCATTTCTTGCCACAAGCCAAGGGGGCTGTTTCCATGAGCAGCCTGGCTAGAACACCTGATGCTCACTGTCGTGATACCTGCGTCTGAGAGCATCCGGCTTTTCCAGAAGGTCCCCCAGCAAGGAGCGTCCTACCTGAAGTGGAGGCAGGATGAGCCGCCACCCCGAGGACACAAGTGCGTTTGAAACCGACACCCAGGGAGCAAGACGAGAGGGCGGGGGAGCTGGTAAGCCTCTCTGGGGGTTCAGACTTCTGACCCCGGCTCAGCCCTCGTGTGGGGACGTGAGGACCACACAGGGTGGGCTTTAGGTCTCGCCTGATGAGCAGAGTGGCGGCTGCCCCACCAGGGGCCGCCCCCTCCGCACCGCATCACAGCTCACGGTAACTGCACTCGGGAAATGCTGGCATTTCCCACCGGGGCTGCAGTATGAATCCACACGGGGAAATCCTGTAAACTGAAGCCTGGGCAGGGAGTGGAGAAGAGACTTAAAAGGAAGTATATTTATAGACTGAAATAAGAGTCAGAGTATGATGAAATAAGTTCGAGAGAAAATATTCATAATACACATGGACAAAAGATGAAAAAAGTCAAATTAAGGAATGCTTTAAAATAGTAACATTTGACACTTTCAAAGTATGCCAAGAAAAAAAAAATATTCTAAGAGAGTATTGTGAACGAGTGTTTGCCAACAGATCAGATTAACGAAGTTCACGAATTCCTAGGCAGACCACCTGCCAAGATTAAATCATGAAGAGACAGAAAGATGAACAGACCTCTAGCCAGTAACAAGATTAAATCACTAATCAAAAACCTCTCAACAAATAAAAGCCCTGGAACCGATCTAAACATTCAAAGAATTAACACCAAACTCTTCCCTACCTCTTCCAAAAGGCTGAAAAGGAAGGAACATTCCCTAACTCATTCTACGAGGCCAACGTTATGCTGACCCCAAAGCCAAAGGAAGACACTGTAAGAAGAGGGATCTAGTTCCTACCCCTTACAAATATCGACGTGTAAATCCCCGCAACACGCCACATGCAGGCAAAGGTAATTCAGGAGGATGTTAAAGGGTATTACACACCCGAGGCAAGGGGGGTTTACTCCTGGAATTAAAGGGTGGGTCTGCATCCAAAAGTCCATCCGTGCAATGCAGCACTTTGAGGGAATGGGGAGAAAAAAGTACCACACATCATCCCAGTTGATGCAAAGACAAGCATTTGACAAAATTCAACACCCTTTCATGCTAAAAAAGTTCAACCAACTAGGAGTAAATTATCTTCACAAAATCAAGGTCGAAT
Source organism: Phacochoerus africanus (assembly GCF_016906955.1). Taxonomy (NCBI): domain Eukaryota; kingdom Metazoa; phylum Chordata; class Mammalia; order Artiodactyla; family Suidae; genus Phacochoerus; species Phacochoerus africanus. The sequence goes on along the minus strand of NC_062559.1, from coordinate 982,122 downwards.
ATGAAGCTAACATTCTCAGTGGGATCAAGAACAAGATAGGAACGCGTGCTTTTCCCATTTCTAGTCAACAGCATCTTGGACGTTTTAGCCAGAGCGATCAGGTAAGAAAAAGAAGTACATGGTATCTAAATTGGAAAGGAAGAAATCAGATTAGCAGTGTCTGCAGGTGGCATGATCTTATATACAGAAAAACCTTAAAATTCCACACACAAAAAAATCCTTAGCACTAATACAGGACTTCAACAAAATTGCAGGATACAAAATCCGCATGCAAAAAGGTGTGTTTCAATACACTACCAATGAACAATCTGAAAAGGAAATTTAAAAATTCCATTTACACAGCATCAAAAAATAAACTACTTAAGAACAAGCTTAACCAAGGAGGTGAAACCGAGGAGAAACGTACGAAGTGCTGCCGAAGGAAATTTTAAAAGACACAAATAAATGGAAAGACATCCCATGTCCATGGACCGCAGTACTTAATGCTGTCAAGACGACAGAACTACCCAAAGCAATTACTCACGCAGGGCAATCTCTATCGAAATCCCAGTGACGGTTGCTGCAGGGCTCCCTTTTTTTTTTTTTTTTTTGCAGGGCCCTATTTGGGAAAGATCCATCCTAAAACTTATATAGACTCTCAAAAGACCCTGAATAGCCAAAACACACTTGGAGAAGAACAACAAAACTGGGGGACTCACACGTCCCGGTGTCAAAACCTCCGACAGAGCAACAGCAATCAAAGCAACGTGACAGCAGATGCACAGAACGAAGAGGACAGAGAGGCGCGATTTAAATCCTCACATACGCGATCAAGGGAGCCAAGACCATTCACCGGGGACAGGATGGCATTTTCAACAAGTGGTGTTGGGACAACGTGACAGCCACATGCCAGAGGATAAAGCTGAACCTCGTACGTTACATAATATACACAAGTGAACTCGAAATGGGCCAAAGACCCAACTACAAGAGGTAAGACGATAAAACTCTTAGAAGAAAGCACAGGAGGAAATCTCCACGACATGAGATGTAACAGTGGTGTCTTGGCTATGACGTCAAAAGCAGAGGAAACAAAAGAATAAAAGAGTAACCGGACTTCATCAAAATTAATACCTTTTGTGCACCAAAGGACGTCATGAAGAAAATGAGGTAACTCACAGAGTGGGAGAAATACTTTCTTTCTTTCTTTTTTTTTTTTTTTGGTCTTTTTGCCTTTTCCTAAGCCCGCTCCTGCAGCATATGGAGGTTCTCAGGCTAGGGGTCCAATCGGAGCTGTAGCCGCCGGCCTACACCACAGCCACAGCAACGCGGGATCCGAGCCGTGTCTGCAACCTACACCACAGCTCACGGCAACGCCGGATCCTTCACCCACGGAGCAAGGGCAGGGACCGAACCCGCAACCTCATGGTTCCTAATCGGATGCGTTAACCACTTAGCCACGACGGGAACTCCGGGAGAAATACTCTCGAATTACAGATCTTGGGAGGGATTAATATATGGAACACAGAAAGAACTCTTAGGCTCAATTTAAAACAAAAACAAAAACAAAAAGCCAACAACCCATTCAAAATGGGCAAAAGATTCGAATAGACGTTTCTCCCAAGGAGACATGCACGTGGTGATTAGCACACGAGAGGCTCAGCAGCGCAGTCTCTGTGAAAATCCAAATCAAACCCACGGTGAGTTACCCCTTTGCCTCCCTTAGGGCGACTTTTCCAAAAAGCCCAGAACCCAACACGTTGGCAAAGATGTGGAAGAATTAAAACCCTCACGCATTGCGCGTGGGAATGTAAAATTGCAGAGCCGCTCGGTAAAATGCTAAGGCGGTGCCTCAAAAAAATACTGAAATCGCTGGAGTGTTTGAATTGCCATATGAACATTGATTGTTTCGGTCACAAACTATTGAGTCACCACATGACGCGGCATTCACACTTCCCAGTGTAAACCCCAAGGAAACGAACGCAGGGATTCAAGACCAGATGTGTTCGTGCCTGTGTCCTGCAGCACAGCCGAAAGACGAAGCAGCCTAAATGGCCATTGATGGAGAAAGAAAATGTGGTCCAGGAGGTCCCGTTGTGGCACAGTGGTTAATGCATCCGACTAGGAACCGTGAGGTGGCGGGTTCGATCCCTGGCCTTGCTCCGTGGGTTGAGGATCCGGCGTTGCCGTGAGCTGTGGTGTAGGTCCCAGACGCGGCTCGGATCCCACGTTGCTGTGGCTCTGGCATAGGCCGGTGGCTACAGCTCCAATTCGACCCCTAGCCTGGGAACCTCCATATGCTGCGGGTGCAGCCCTGGCGGGGGCGGGGGTTGAAAACCAAAAAAGAAAAAAGAAAAAAGAACATTCAGTCCATCCACAGAGTGGACTATTCAGCCTCAAACAGGAAGAACATCCTGACACTGACTACAAGGTGGATGAACACGAGTCTCAGTGACATAAGCCAGACCCAAAAGGACAGATTCTGTGCGATCCCACTCATACGAGGTCCCCAGAGCAGTCAAACTCGCAGGGACAGAAGGTGGGGCGGTGGGTGCCTGGGGTGGCTTGGGGGATGGGGAGGCCGTGTTTCATGGGGACAGAGTCCCAGCTTTGGAAGAGGCACAGGTCGTGGAGACGGCTGTGGTGGGAAATGAGTCTGACTCTTGCTCCAAGGAAGATGTCGCTCTGGACGGCTGTGACCTGGGAGAGATGTGGGCTCAGCTCTGCACACCGCTGGGGCTCACAGCACCGGGCGGGGGCCACGGATGGACGGTCACTGGGAGGAGACGCCACAGGTGGGGTCCGTGCGGAGGGCAGGCCAGGGGATCCGACGTCAAGGGCGGGGTGGAATTTGTGTCCGCGGGGCCCCTCTGCAGACAATGAGGTGGCATCCTTGCTACAACTGGCACACAGAAGCCCCAGGCGAGGCCCGGTGGAGAAGGGGCTCCGGGGAGTCCGACCAGGGTCTGGGCCAGGCGCCTCCGTCACTGGGTGGGCCTGGCACCACTGAGCTGTGCACCGGAAAACGGTCAGCGTGGCCAATTGTGCGTGATGTGTATTTTACCACAAAAATCCCAAGTGCGGGCAGATGCTGCAGTCCCGGTCTGGGGGGATCAGCACAATCGCTCCGAAAAAGAATCGGTGAGCGGCCTCGGGCTCCTTAAGGCAGAGAGGGCTGTTGACCGTATAATTTCAATTTTGAAACGGCATCTTCAATGCCATGAAGGCTTTTAAAAAATTGTAGTAAACATGAGTTATAGAAAAAAAAGGCTAACAACGTGGAAATCACTGGGTACACGATAACACATGCAGCACACAAAAGACTGCCCGAACTTTTATTTTATTTATTTATTTACTTCTCTTTTTGCCTTTTCTAGGGCTGCTCCCGCGGCATATGGAGGTTCCCAGGTCGAATCGGAGCTGTGGCCACTGGCCTACGCCACAGCCACAGCCACAGCAGGATCCGAGCCGTGTCTGCGACCTGCACCACAGCTCACGGCAACGCTGGATCCTTCACCCACTGAGCGAGGCCAGGGATCGAACCCGCCACCTCACGGTTCCTAGTTGGATTCGTGAACCACTGTGCTACGACGGGAACTCCATGACGGCAGGAACTTTTAAAGGGCCCTGGGTACGCTTCTCATGTCCTGTTCAGGGGAAGAACCTGGAGCTGAACTTGCCTAAAAAGTGTGTTGTTCTCACTGTATGAAAATGCAGACGCGCGAAGCTCGGGAAGGAAATTCAGAGCAGTGGAGAGATTGCAAAGATGAGGTTTTTCTTTCTCGTCCGGCTTTTGCTCCAAAAACTTCACAATGGCACCTCCCATGCACACCGAGGAAAATTATTAGGGAAAGTTGTTTAAAGGAACAGAAACAAGGAAAAGCGGGAGAGGCAGCAGGTCCCAGGGTCCGGAGACCTGAGCTGCAGCCACTCCGCAGCAGGGGCCCCGGGTCGCCACTACTCTTGTTCAGTTTCCTGCTGTGCAGGTGACATTCTGGAAGACAGTCCTGTGTGCCACGATGTCTCATGCCACCCTAGCTTGAGTCCCCCACGGGTCACCACGGGCCAGGGCTGTGGGCTGTGGAAAGGCTCTCTGAATCAGTGTGGACGCCCAGGGTGCAGCCGAGTCCGGGGCCCTGGAGCGGGGGGCACCCCTGTGACTGCTCCCTGGTGACGAGGGCTCGGGGCCATGGTGCCTACAGCTGGGGGAGAATGTCACTGAGCGGTGGGTCCCTGTCGTGGGGACACAGACACACGGGGGGGTTTTAGCAACAGTTTAAGTCAATTAAGGAGAGAAAAGTGGGACCTTTCCTTTTTTCAAAGGATCACAGCATCTTCTGTTTTTCTCTGAGGCTGAGAGGGAAGCAACACGCTTTAAATATCTGTTTGTGGATTAGCGTATCAGGCCAAAAATATTTGGGCGTTTCCTGGTTGGGATGGAAAGTGAGGGGCTGGTATGGTGAGATTTGCAAATTTAAATGTACACATTTAAGAGTAGGGGGACACGTCTGTTTTCAATTTCCAGCCCTTCGGTGTGGATCTGACACAGGACTGTTCAGGAGCAGAGTGAGGGCAGGGTGTCAAGCTCTGTCACCAGCAGGTGTATTGCCGAGCTGAGCCTTGTCATCTGAGCGGAGGGCACGGGGTTGAGCACTGAAGCCCAGGGCCGCTCCCTTTACTCTGGACAGTATTCCAGATGGTGGCTCATCGTGCGTGTGTGTTAAGACAGGCTCCCTGAAGCCAGAGCCAAGCCTCCCTGTCATCTGCAGCATCCGGAGTCCAGCACAGGGCAGGAAATGGCTTAACACCTGCGAGGGTGGGCAGGAATCTTCTGGAAGGGTCTGGACGGCAGCCTCGGGAACAGCAAGGCCCCTGACATCTGCTTTTATTACAGCTACCATGGGGAAAAGCTCAAGATGAAGCCATCAGGAGCGACCTCAGCCAGGCCTGAAGGGTTTACAGAGGTTGCAAAGAGGGGTCTTGTTTCAGGGGGTGCCCCGAAGTTCTGTGCACCATGGGGCCGGATAAACCAGATGTGATGGTGACAGACCACCTGCTGGCAGGTGACACGCCCCTTCCACGGGATGGCACACACAGGAGGCTGACACACACAAATGCTCACCCGGGTCCAGTAATCAGCCAGTGCCCCTCTGAGGCTGCTGGGCACGTGTTGCCTGGGGGGCAGGGGTGCGGTCTCGGCGCAGAGCCCAGGGGAGCTCGGATATGAGCAGAAGCGGGCAAGGCTGCCCCCCGGAAAGGGCGGGTGAGAATGTGGGATCTAACCGTAGGCACCAGGCTCGGAGTCATCCGTGGTTTCACTTACGAAAAGCATCCCTGGTTCTGAGACCAAAATAATTAAGAATCAATTCAGTTTTATTATTTCTCCTTAAGCACTGGGGCTGTGGCTAAGGCTCAGTTCTTAAAAAGAACTGCATGGATCTGTGTGAAAGACGTCAGCTCAGCTGCTAAATAGCCCATTAGCTTGGATGAAATGACTTTGCATTTTCTCTGAGAACACGTGCCACAAACACCAAGAGCCGCTGCTGTGCCCCTTGCAACCCGCCTGAGAGCTGCGCCGCCCCCGGGGCCAGGTTCTCACGCTCGTGCCCAAAGCGCGCGAGGCCTCTTGCAGCCCAGACCCCCTCGCTCGGCACCGGCCCAGAACGTCCGTGGCGAAGCGGCCAGGTCTGAATTCGTTCTGGTCACCAAGTGACTTCCATTCACCGTCCAGTTTGATAGGACTGACCGCTGCCCAGACAAAATATAATTTCTACTACTGAATCCTATTTATATGTTATTTGTCCTGGTTAAGTTTAATCAATATTTATTTCTGAATGAAGACTATTCTCAATCGATCTCATTCTGCACCTGTAAGAGGCTGTTAAAGGAACTACCACATGCGAGAAACTCATGCTGCTCCTGGCCCGCCCTCTGCGCCTCTCCAGGCCCAGGGCACCCCAGGGGCGCTGGGTGGAGGGGGCCTGAGCGCTGTGCTGGCTCCCCGCCTGCCCCCCGGGGCCCAGCCCCTGGGGTCCCCCACATCCTTGTTCTGTAAGGACACCGGACCAGCCCGGGCTCCGGCCTGTGTGTGCAGTGGGGTGACTTGAAGGGTTTCGGGGTGCAGAAGCCAGACCCCACTGCCTGCAGCCTGTGCGTGACTCTTGGGTCTGGGCATCAGCATTTGAAAAATCTTCCCGCTCAGGGAAGTCGCCAGCACACGCCCTCACGCCACGCACCCCGATAAGCTCGAAATGTCGCGTTAAAGGCTTGACCCTAAGACACAACACCACAAAACTCCCAAAGAGACCACAGGCAGACCCTGTACTGACGTTTCCTTCGGCCCGTCTCCCGAGGCAGCAGAAATAAAAGCACAAATAAGCAATGGGACCCAAGTAAACTCATCAGCATCTGCCCAGCAAGGGAAACCGTGAGCAAAATGAAAAGACAACCACGTGGAAAGAATGGAAGCACAGCATCTGCAAATGATGCGACCGATGAGGGCTTAGTTTCCAAAACACACAAACAGCTCGGGGAAGTCAACATCAAAAAAAAAAAATAAATAAAAAAATGGGCAGAAGGCCTAAACGGACGTGTCTCCAAAGAAGACATACATTCGGCCAACGGGCCCCTGAAAAGACGTTCAACATGGCTAGTTATTAGAGAGCCGCAGATGAAAACTACAAAGAGGCACCACCTTACACACGTCAGAAGGGCCATCATTGCAATGTCTACAAATAAGCAGCGCTGGAGGGGGTGTGGAGAAGAGGGAGCGCTCCTGCGCTGCTGGTGGGAAAGGAAGCTGGGGCAACCACCATGGAGCATGGAAGGGAGGCTCCTTAATAAACTACACGTAGAACCACCATAGGGGCCAGCAATCCCACTCCTGGGCATCTACCTAATCAGAATCATATTTAAAAACATTTATGCTCCCCCATGCTCATGGCAGCACTAGTTGCAACAGCCAAGAGCTGGAAGCAACCTAAATGTCTATGGGTGGATGAATGGATAAAGAAGACGTGGGGTATATACAGAGTAACATACGTGGTCTATAGATTTACATACGTGTGGGGGGGGTGTGTATATACACATGTGTGTAATATGTGACATACATAAAATACACCGTAGAATATTACTCAGCCATAAAAAAGAATGAAACCATGCCATTTGCAGCAACTTGGATGGATCTAGAGATTATCACACCAAGTGAAGTAGGTCAGAAAGAGAAAGACAAATACCATATGATGTCATTTATATGCGGAATTTGTTTAAAAACGATCCAAATGAACGTATTTACAAAACAGAAAGATCCGCAGACACAGAAAAAAAACTTGGTTACCAAAGTGGAAAGGGGAGGAGGAAAAATTAGGAGAATGGGATTAATAGACACCCCGCCACACGTGAAACGAGCAAGGACCTTCTGTCGAGCGCAGGGAACTACTCAGTATAAGGGGAAAGAATCGGATACATACATATATGTCTGAGTCTTTGCTGTACACCAGACACCAACAACACAGCTAATCAACTACACTCCAAATACATAAATAAAAATAAATAAAAGATCTTCCCACAAGCTCCCGTTGTGGCAGAGTGGAGATGAATCCGACTAGGAACCATGAGGTTGCGGGTTCGATCCCTGGCCTCGCTCCGTGGGTTAAGGATCTGGCGTTGCCGTGAGCTGTGGTGTAGGTCGCAGGCGTGGCTCGGATCCCGCATTGCTGTGGCTCTGGCGTAGGCCAGCAGCTGCAGCTCCGATGAGACCCCTGGCCTGTCAACCTCCATGTGCCTCGAGGGTGGCCCTAAAAAGCAAAAAAAAAAAAAAAAAGATCTTTCCACATGATCCCTAAGAGCAGCGAGAGCTGGAACGCCTGGATGAGACAGTCATTACGCCCTGAGGTCATTCGAGGGCCCCGACGTTCTGTTTCTGTGTCACTACGAAAACTACAGGATAGTTTGAATTGGTCGAGCCAGTAAAACTTGAGGACAATTTGGGCTTGAGAGGAATGAATCTGTCTGGATGGCAGCGGATACACCGGAAGCTGTCCATTCTGCTGACCTTGGCCAAGCCGTCCATTCTGGGGCCCCGGGCAGAGCAGGGGGGCTGGCAGCGGGTCTTTTGCCCCCAGAGTCAGAGCCGCCGTCTTGCACGTGGAGCTTCGACCCCCCTACCCCCATCCCCTGCCAGCCTGGCCGCTCCTGCCGCCCTGGCCGCAGTATTGCTGTCCCCACCCTCCGCTTCAGCATGTCGCCGTCTGTATTTGTGATCTCCTCTTGCTGTTTCTTTTCTTTTCTTTTTTTGAAAGGCATTTCTTTCCTCTTTTTTTTTTTTTTTTGTCTTTTCTAGGGCCTGACCCATGGTACATGGAGGTTCCCAGGCTAGGGGCTGAATCAGAGCTGTAGCTGCCGGCCTACGCCACAGCCACAGCCACGCCAGCTCCTTAACCCACTGAGCGAGGCCGGGGATTGAACCCTCAACCTCATGGTTCCTAGTCGGATTTGTTAACCACTGAGCCATGATGGGAACTCCCGTGCTCTGTTCTTAACCACACATGTGGGACTGGGGTTGGGTCTGTGGGCACGTGGTTGTAAGTCGGGTTGAAAGGTGACGTACCCTCCAATGTGGGAGGCCCGAGGGCGGGCGCAGGTGCTCAGAGGGAGCCCTGCGGTCAGCGGGACTGAGCTGGGGCTCGGAGGGAGCCCCGCCATCAGTGGGACTGCACCCCAGCCCCAACAGCGCCCAAAGAGGTTTTCTCCCATGTGTGGTACCTCGGCGAAGCCTGCAGAACCCCCTCCAGGGGGCCATGCATGAGGGCAAGGCGTGGGTGGATTCAGAGCTGACAGAAGCCCGTCTACCCGGAGGCCCGATTCCAGCGCCAGAGATCTTTTGGCCACAGGGACCTGCCTCTCTCGAGAGCTGCCTTGGCACCTGTAAAATTCCCTGGAATGACTCTGAAAGCACATTCTTCCCACTATTCTCGAGGCCCCTGGGAAGGGTCGGCGCCTGGTCCCCAGTGACGTCCCCCCGCTTCCCCCTCTGCTTCTTGTCACCGTCGTTAACAGTATTTCTAAAAAGGACTGGAGGCTGAAAAGTCTGCGTGTGACCCTGTATTCACGTTCCACGGCTGCCCTAAGGAGTTGCCACCACTGTAAAGGACATGAGCGTGTGGCTCTGCAGGTGCGGCCGAGCTGGGTCCTTCCCGAGGCTCCTATGAGGCTCCACGTCCTGCCTCGTCCAGCTTCTCCGGGTCCCCCCCTGACCCCGAGCCATCCTTCAGCAGCACGGCTCCCGACAGCGCCGCTCCGTCTCTGGTAAGGACCCTGGTGCCCGCCCTGGGTCTGTGGGCATAACCGAGTCTCAGGGTCCTGACCTGAATCGCACTTGCGGAGTCCTGGGGCCACTGAAGGTCCCTTGTTCACAGCAACTGGTGACCAGGATGAGGGCACCGTGGGCGCAGGCGAGAGGGCAGTTTCCTGGACAAAGCAGATGTGTGTGTGGGGTCCCCAGGGCCAGGGTTGCTCCGTGTCCCCACACAGACAGCCTGGTCCTCAGACAAGGCAACGGGCAGCCACGGCGCCCTCCTGCTCATCCCCGCTCGGGGGCGGCTCCCCCAGGCATGAGACTGAGCAGGGTAAGTACACAGGACCCCGAGGGGGTCACAGCAGTGCCAGGCCTGCCTGCCCTCCTCCTCTCCCGCCATCACCCAAGCTTCCCACCCCCAGGGCCTCAGGCCCACGCGGAGAGGGGGTGAGAGCTCCCTGTGGGTTTATACCCCAGGCGCGTAGCTGGTGAGACCCTAATAGACGGGGCTGGCATCTGAAGCTTGGGCACCAGGGGCCCTGGTGCCCCAGAGGTGGAGAGAAGGCAGAGGGCTGGCCGCTCCCAGCTGCCCAGACTGTCCAGGCAGAGACGTGCCCCAAAAGGTGCCAGAACAGAGGAAGCAGGGAAATAAAGGAGGGAGGGGGTGGAAACGGGAAACAGCAGCTCTGGGGGTTATCAGCAAAGATAAAGACGAGCCTCAGGAACAAAGGGCATGCAGGCCCCTCGGAGTCCAAACCGCAGGTGCCCCTCCGTTACTTAAAGGCTGAGACACAGAAGCAACCAAGGTGACTGCGGGTTCTGCGCTGCGTGGTGGGGGAGGGAAGGAGGCGGGCAGGGCCAGCGCGGTGCAGCGAGAGGCGACCCCAGGGGCTCGTGCTGGCTCAGCTCTTCCAGGGGACCTGTGCTCAGAGCTTTAAGGCCACATTAGTGGCAGCATTTGTCTCCCACGCTCTCAGACAACGGCCTCCTGCTCCCCCAGGACCAGCTGCAGTGAATGGTCGGGTGGGGGTGCCCGCCTGGCCCGTGGGGGCCCCACACGCAGGGCTGGCTGTGCGGGTGCCGTCGAAGGTGATGAAAACAACTAACTGCACGACATTCTGTGGTTTACACGGTACCTGTGCCCGCCTGCCACCGTCTAACGCCAATTCCCTGTGAGAAGCAGACATCACAGGCCAGCCCGCCCCCATCACAAAACCCCGAGATGTCCCTGCGAGGCCCCGTCTGCTCCGCACGCTCCCTCCATGCGTGGGGTCCTGGCCATGCCCCGGACACAGGCCCTGCTTCTCCTGCAGCAGAGCAGGCGACACTGTGGTCAGCGGCCAGCAGGGAGCTCGAAGCAGCTCAGGGTTTTTGCTGCAAAGTGGGCTTGGCTTCCAGGGGCTTCTGAGTGGGAAGCAGGAGGGCAGGGCTGCACATGAGGTCAGGGGCGGGGCTGGCACGGTCCCATTTCCCAGCCCCCGAAGTCAGGGCTGGTCCAAGGGGACTGTGCCCGGGGCAGGGGGTGGGGGGGGTTCCAGTTCTCAGAAAGGGGGCCGACTTTCGTGCCTCCGTTTCTCTTTCTCCCGGGGATGGAGCTGGGTCCTGCCCCACACCGGCTCTCGGGCTCTGCGGGTCCAGGACCACCAGCAGAGATGGAGGATCTGGACCCCAGGATGTAGCCTCGAAGTCGTTTCGCGTTTTCAAGTGAATCCCTGACACAATTTTACTTATTTTATTTTCCTGCATGTAGAGAAGAAAGTAAGAAAAGTGAAAACGCCAAGTGAGAGGAGGAGGTGGGGAGAAGCCCGCTGTCCCCCGTCCCTGCCACCCCCCAACGAGGCTGCCCTTCCCCAGCTCAGGGAGGTTGCAGAGACCACCCTGCCCCCCGGGGAACAGAGTACTTTCCCTTTTAAATCTGCCCTGTTCAGCCCTCCAACCCAGGCTAAGGGGTGAGTCTGCGCCGCCCCCACCGCTGAAGGGGCACGAGGGCTTCTCCTCCTCCGTCCAGTCAGGTCCCCGCTGGCTCTCCAGCTCAGGGCTGAAGGGGAATCTTGGCAGGGAAGGCCTGCCCGGGAGGGGGGGCTGACAGGCCAGTGCTTCATCAGCCCGCCTGGGGACACCGCGGGGACCAGGGGGTAACCATGGAAACGAGGGAGCAGGACTAGAGAGGAGACGGGCTGGGCAGGAAGGTTTGAGAATGAGGTCTGGATCCAGGGGTGGACGATGGGAGGAGGGTGGGCTCAGGGCTCCGGAAACGAGCCCTGGGGGCGGGGGCAGCCACCGTCGTGAGTCTGGTTTCAGGAGATTCAGGGCAGAAGCCGGGGAGCTGCCCCGCGGTCACACGGCTGGAGGCGTGCATCCCTCGGGAGAGCCGTGGCTGAGGCCGGCTGGGACCCCCTGGGCCCGTGAGGGAGTGGTGGCCTCGGAGGGGCCTGCAGGGCTGGGAAGAAAGGGGCCGGGGGTGGACACAGGAGCAGCCAGACAGGAGGATGACTCGCAGGGCCCAGTAAGGATGTGGGTGGGTCAGTGTCCACGGAAACAGCCGCGGGGGCGACGGCAGAGGCCGGGCCCTGGGAAGCACAGGAAAAGCATGACTCAAGGCCCAGCCGGGTCTTCGGATGGCGCGGGGGGCAGAGTGGAGGAAATCACACTTGAGGGACAGCTTCCGTCCATTGGCAACCTCTGCCCCCGACGTCGCCAGGAGCTAAGGGCACACACGGGGAGGGTGGAGCTGGGGACTCTGGCCAAGGGCGCTCGAGGGGACGCTGAGTCAGGCTCTCTGCCCAGAGTCACCACCCCCGACTGTCCAGGAGGTGAAGGTCGTGCCGCAAGACAGGAACCAAGAGCCGTGAGGCTGGGGCGGCAAGAACAGCTTCAGCCGTGACCTGGTGCCGGACGCTCCCCCGGGCCCGACGGCAGAGCTCTGTCCACCCAGAGCCTGGACGCTGGCCCTGACCTCGCGCCACGTGTCCCTCCCCGCTGGGCCCACCCAGGCCACGAAGCTGCTCGCACCCCAGGCCAGCGCCCAGGCCAGTAGCTCGGCGTGGCTGAGCCTTTCTCGGGGACCCCACAAGCCCAGCGGCGGCACCTGCTCAGGGCCCCACAGGGCTGGCAGGGGGTCTGCAGAGACCCTGGTTTCTGTCCATTCAGAGGGGGTGCAGCCCACAGGCCCCTCGGCATCCTGTCCCCCTCGGCATCAGAGCCCAGGCTACCTTCTGGCTCGTCCACCTGGCAAAGTCCCACCAAGGCTGGACATGGGAGAAAGGCCACCTCTCCTGGAGCCCCTCAGACAGGGTGCGGGGACCTCGCGCCGCCTTGGGCATCTCCACGGTCTCGGGGATACATTGTCCCTCATCCTGTGTGTGCAGCTCCTCCCTGGCCCCCCAAGGAAAAGGACAGGGTCCTGCTCGACTCTGCCCCCCCACCCCCCGCCCCCTGAACACCTGCCGCAGGGCCTCCTGCACAACCAGCACCGCGGTTTGTATTCAAAACCTCTGACGTGGATAAAAGCATTTTTGAAGGATTAACCCCTCGAAAAATTAAGCATTTTTTCCTAACCCAGCATGATCTCAAATCTGAATACCTCTTGTGGGGGGGAAATCAACAGAAAAGTAAACGCCAGCTGGTGAGCTGGGGACTTGCTCAGCTGCCTCCACCAAGTTCAACGCCGACACTTCGAACAGAGGAGACTCGGGTTGGGGGATTTTGCGAAAGCTCTTGCTGTCATGAGTAGAGATCTCTGGGTTTCCAGCACCACTTGGAAGTAATGACTTAATCATTATTAATTCCTCTGGCACTTCCTGTGATAACATTAATCACAGCAAACTCATTCAGCGCAAATGGAAACTCGCAGGCCCGCCCGCGACGTCCCCCAGCAATCCCGCATAATTAACTGGAGCACCAGGTAGAAGTGCCACCGTGCCTACGATGAAGTGCATTTCTCACTCACTTTGATTAAGACACAAATCCTGATAAAGAAGAAAATCAGGGAGGAAAGAAACGCACACCCTCCTGGGATCCGGTGACGCCGGCCGGGGCGAGGTGGCCCGGACCACACTGGCCGCCAGGGCTGAGCTCCTGGGGAGGGGAGCCTGAAAATACCTTTTCCGGGGCTCTGATTTATTAACTGCATATGTACAGTAGCAGCATAAAAGTGTGTATTAAACTCCAGCAAAATGAAAGAGATGCACACTCAGCATACACGAAGGAAATGCATGAAGGCAGATTTTTTTTTTTTTTTGGTCTTTTTGCCTTTTCTAGGGCTGCGCCTGTGGCATATGGAGGTTCCCAGGCGAGGGGTCCAATCAGAGCTGTAGCCACCGGCCTACACCACAGCCACAGCAACGCGGGATCCGAGCCGCATCTGCAACCTACACCACAGCTCACAGCAACGCCGGATTGTTCACCCACTGAGCGGGGCCAGGGATCGAACCTGCCACCTCATGGTTCCTAATCGGATTCGTGAACCACTGAGCCATGACGGGAACTCCTCAAGCGTGTCTTTCTAGGGGTGACAGACCTTCGTGGAGGCACCTGGCATGTAGCAAATAAGGCCTCAGACCTCAAAGGGTGAGGCCGAGCTGAGTGACACCCTGGATGGAGCTTGTCACTTGGCACCAGGCGGCTGTGGCCCCTCCAGGGGAAACCTCTGGAAGTCCAGGCTGGGAACGGAGGCCCCGCAGAGCTGCTCGGGGCCAGGGCAGGTGGACGCCTCCCACAGGACAGGCCTGCCCGGCTCCCGGGCTGACAGCCGACAGGATGGACCCGCGAGTCCCCTTACCGCCGTTGACCCTCTGCTGCACCGAGTTTACAAATCAAACTGCATCGCACGGGCACACACGGGCACACATGGGGTTCGAGGGGCTCCTATCACCCTCGGTCTAGGGCACCCACGGGGGTCTGGCACTGATTCCCCGAGGACAAGGGCCCAGCTGCATTGTTCAGGGCCATTTTACAAAATAACCTGAGGCTACGCCGAGAAGACCAATGTGGGGCCTGAGACCCATGCAAGAGACGCCCTAAGTCCCCGTGGGTCTTACTCTGGAGCTGACAGCGCATCTGCAACAGCGGATGCTGGTGGGACCCCGCCGTCCCTTGGGCTGCGACGGCTCCCTGAGCGGGAAACCCCAGTTTCCAGGTCGTGGGAGCTGCCAGTCTATGCGACGATGAAAGGTACTGTGAGACTTTTAAATCCATGCTTGTTTTTACTACCAAAGTGAAATAACAAAAAAGGCAACAAAGATAAAACCCATTTACTCTGAAAAGACGATGCAGACGAGCAAGGGTCCTTTAGGGCCGGACCCTCCCCGGGAATGTGGCTTGGAGGGTCGGCGTCTCAGCAGGTGGGGCCTCTGCTGGGCTTTTCTGCAGAACAGACTCTGGAGGACGCATTTACAAGGAGCTCCCTCGGACCAGGCTCTTTCCTCTGGGGGCAGCTCGGAGGGTGGGCGCGAGGCCTGGGACCCCAGGGCGTCTGGTCCCTCCACTGCAGAGGCAGGCCACCTTCACCAACTCGGTTTCTGATCTGCTGCAATTCCCTAGGCAGCTTCCGGGAGGGATTCTAGATCGCAGCCCACCCCCCGCAGGACTTGAGGATCTGCCCAGAGGTCGGAGCCCGAAGCCCTTCTGGCGGGAGAGCTCCGGGCACTTCCGCGTGGGCGCACCGCCACGGCAGAGGGACGCGCCCCCACCCCGAGTTTGGACCTTCGGTTTCAGCCACCAGTGATCTGGTTCATCTCAATGGACCCTGGGCCCCCAAGGAGGCCTGGTGATGGGGAAGCTGAGGGGGTGGGGGCTGGGGGACAGAGCTGGAGGGGACCCGGGTGTCTGCGGGTGGGGGAGGGGTGTCCCCAGAGGCTGGTGCCGGGCCAGTGGGCAGTGCCTCTGGGTGGACACAGGAGGCCCTGACCCGGTGGAGGCGACCTCAGGGGGTGTCCTGAGCGTCACTGCCCCCCTCTGCCTGGTCAGAGGCAGGCTCTCACCCGGGAGGAGAGTAAGGGTGGCAGGTCTGATGCAGGAGATCCGGGGTGACAGCCCTGCCCACCGGAGACGCCCAGAAGCACACGGCCCCCACGCGGGGCTGGTGGGTGAGCAGGGCAAGAGGGGCGGGTGAGGGGCATGGCCGGCCTGAACGCTCAGTCCGGGGCTCCACCTGCCCTCGGTTCCCCAGGGCCTGTCCGTGGCCCTCCCCGCCCTGCCCATACTCTGCCCACCACCACGTCTGAGCAACTGTCTCCGTCTGTCCCCCCCCACCAGCTTCTGTCCTGCATCTGCTGACTGAGCGCCAGACCTCATAACAATGACCAAGGCGTCCCCTCCCGGTCACCGAGCCTCCCGATCTCCCTGCAACACGGCTCAGCGACTCTGGGGCTCCAAATTCGGTGCCCGTCATCCTCCAGAAACGCTGCTGGAGCTCGTCCTTCCAGGGTCCCCCGCCCAGAGCACCTGCTTCCTTTCACACCCACATGGGTCGGTTACTAAATTCTGCGTCTGCTTCCTCGTCTGTGAACGGAGACAAGGGGCTCACGGCCTGGCTGCACCCCCAGGAGCACGAAGGCTCAACGGGCCCAGGTCACGCCCATCTGTGGCCACACTCAGCTCCAAGGCCTCGGCACAGACGCTGGTCTCCATCTGAACTCGCCTCTTTCCACGGCCCTGATTTCAAGTGTCCCGGTGCCTCGTGCGGGCCCGGGACCCGGATGCCAAGACAGCCCCGTCCTGGAGAGGTTCGCATCCATGGACAAGACAAAGGCACACAGGCTGGCAGCACCTCCGGGTGGTCAGAGCCACGGCAGTGTGGACGCACGCGACCGTGTTGCACACGCCAGGCGGGCTCGGTAGACGCTGACACAGGCTCGCGACGCTCTGCGCTCATGTGAGAAGTGACGCTGGAGCAGAGGAGGAGGCGCTGGAGAGACCGAGAGACCCCCAGACGCGGGGCTGGGCAGCCGAGGGATGACCCGAGCATCCCTTTTCCCGCCAATCCCGGCCGGGCGGGAAGGACACCTGCTCAGCTGCCCTGCCCCACGGGCGAGCCTCCTCCTTCAGACCGCCTCTGATGGGCACCCCTTCCTGACGCAAGGCGCCCGCAGGGCCTGACCACGACCTCTGATGTGCCACAGCCCCCTCCTCTCCTGGCCTCTCCCAACGTCCCTGCACACGTCCCACCCTGAATGGACAGAGTCCAGTCCCCGAACCCGCTGTGCTCGTCCAGAGGCCCCGGTGCTGTTTACACCTCAGCCCCATCGGCCGCACGGCCCCCCAGGGCCCTCTTCTCCTCCTTGCCCTCCCGGGGCCAGCGCCCCGCCGCCTCACCACTGTACTGCTGCAAACCCTGCCTTCTCCGGGGTCCTTTGTGTGCCTGCTGTCACCTGCCTGCCGGGGCCCAGGACCCCGTCCCCAGACAGATTCCTCTCTCTGCATCCGGGAGACCGTTGCCGTGACCTTCAAGATTGGATAAACATGCGCTGAGCTCATCTAAATACTCTCGATTGGAGAATGAAGACAAAACATTTAAGGTGTAATTAACACAGCTTTTGTTTTCAAACATATCTGACGCCTTTGGCGTCAGTGGGAGCATTTCACAAAGTCATTAGAGAACACGAAAGCCTTCGCGTAAGCCCCGGGATCGCTGAAGCCAGGTTCAGGGTAAGAAAAGTGGGTCGAATCGAGTCAGAGGTCATTAACAGACGTCACTGATGTCATGAATGGTTCTGGATGTCACTGCATTTCAAAGGCGCTGATAATGACAAACAGCTATGGTTTTAATCAAAAACCATCAGTAGTTGTGGAAAATGAAATAGACTCGCAGATAGGAACCGGATCAGTCGGGGGGTGAATTAACGAAGGCGCACTGACTGGGCACAGCTACAGGGCTGGGGGCTCTTCTGGGCTCTGGGTCCCAGCATGGCCCCACGGCCGGTGGCACGGACCTCGGCAGGGACAGCGTCTCGGGTGCTCAGAGAGCAGGTCAGAAACTGAACGAGGTAAGTGGGGCGGTGGCAGGGCTCTGAGTGAGTGACAAGGGCTGCTTGAGACCCGGAAATTGCGAGAGGCCAGGGGTGAGGGGGTGGGGTTGGATGGCCGATGCCAGCGACAGGGCTGGCCAACCCCAGGGCCCTGGGGGATGGGGTAGAGGCAGGGGCAAGTCACCGGGTGCCGGGCCTCAGGAGGACAGGAAAGTGCGGCAAACCCTCTGCAGCAACAGCACCGGGTCTGATTCTGCTCCAAAGACCCCCGAGGTGGCCCCAGGAAAAGCAGAAACAGTCGCTCCCCCAAAGCCCGGACGTGCTGCGACGAGCTGGCTGGCAGGGCAGGGCTGTGGGTGAGGGGAGGTGGCATGGTGGCCTCGGACCCCCGGTGACTCCGTGAACACTTACGGATTAAATTCAGGCAGATGTGCTAAAGAGAGGTGCTGGGTTGGGGTGTTTTTTTTTGTTTGTTTGTTTTTGTTTTACTGGTACCTTCTTGCAGAGAGAAAGGGCTGATGGTTGGCCCCCGGGGGGCCATCAGCCGGGACTTCCTGCTCCTGTCCCGGTGGCTCTGTGCCCAGGGCCATGGGCCTCTGGCCTCGCTCTGCAAACAGCTCAGGCTGCAGGGGGCTGGCCCCGTGGCTCCACGTGGGCTGTGCACTACGTGGGACGGGTGAGATTCATCCACTTTCTCCTGACCTTCCTTTCCAGGGGCCAGGGCTCTCCTCCTAGAGAATGCAGATCCAAACCCTCCCCGAGCAGAGGGAGATCAGAGCCCGCCGGGCACTCGGGCTGGCACCCCGGTGCTCTGCCCTGGAGAAGGCTGTGCGCCGCCGCAGGGCCGTTTGGCCACGGCAGCTGCAAGGTTTGTGCGAATGCCAGGAAGGTCTTCCTCCGCTGTCTTTAACGAACCCCCCAAAGTCGCACACCCGGGAAAACAGAAAGCGGAGCTGAACTTCCTGAGAAGCTGAGGGCTGGCCACGCTGCCACATTTCAAGGCCCGCGGCTTTACAGAGCGAGTCTTGGGGTGCCCAGGTCTGCGCCCCGGATGCTCCTACTCAGACGCATCCTCTCCTGTTCGGCCCTGTTCTGCGGAACCGCGCGCCTCCCCCAGGGCCCCTGCAGCGCGGCCACCTCGGCCTGAGAGGCTCTGCTCTGATGCTGCCATGGCCCTGACCTGCACGGCCGCAGTGGGAGGCTGGGCGGTTCCACCCAAAGGGGCCTGAAGGTCAGGAGGCACAGGGACCTGCTCAAGTCCACTCGGCCAGAGAGCGGCTCGACTGAGCGCGTGCTCTCTGGGTGACACCCTCCTGCGGTCCACGGAGGGGAACCCGCACGGCCAGGTGTGTGCGCCTACCACCCGCATGGCCTTGTAGGGCCTGGGTGGCAGGGACCTCTTCTCTGTGCAGGCGGAGTCTCATACAGGACCCGGTACACAGTGGGTGGTTAATGAGTGTCTGCTGAATGGGTAAAGAGAAAAAGGAGAGTTCTGTAAATGTTTGAAACACCCACAGGGCAGGAGGGGACATTACTTAAGTTAGCAGGGAAAGAAATTCCTAACAGAGGAGTTCCCGTCGTGGCGCAGGGGTTAACGAATCTGACTAGGAACCATGAGGTTGCGGGTTCGGTCCCTGCCCTTGCTCAGTGGGTTAAGGATCCGGTGTTACCGTGAGCTGTGGTGTAGGTCGCAGACACGGCTCGGATCCCGCGTTGCTGTGGCTCTGGCGTAGGCTGGCAGCTACAGCTCCGATTTGACCCCTAGCCCGGGAACCTCCATATGCCGCAGGAGCAGCCCCAGAAAAGGCAAAAAGACAAAAAAAAAAAAAAAAGAAAAGAAAAGAAAAAGAAATTCCCAACAGAGAGACATGCTAAGCGTGACACACAGTTTAAAAAAATATCGTCCTTCCTCTCGTGGTTGTTCCTGGGAAACCACAGCTCTGGAGACCTCGGAACCTCTGAGAAAACACTCTTGGCACAGCTGTGGCTAAAGCAGCAACACCAGTAAAAACAGTGCCGATGGCGCGGATGAGGGGATGGTGCTGCAGTGGTGATGGTGACGGCGGGGACGCCGCTGCTGGTCATGGTGACGGCGGCGATGATGTGATCATGTGATGACGATGATGACGGGGACGTGGTGGTGGTGGGGGGGGTGACGGCGATGACAGCGGCAGTGGCGCGATGGGGATGCTGCGTCACACTCGCAGCGCCGCTCTTTTGCGGGGTGTTGCCTCGGTACGAGTCATCCAAGTTCTGACATCACATGCACCTCATCGAAATCCTAGGAGGAAGCATGATTCTATCTCACATGTTCCAGATGGAGGAACGGTGTGACTTGTCTGAAGGTACCTGTCAACGTGTAGACCAGCTGGCGTTTTGCCCCGGCAGCAGAGGGGCGCATCTTTTGGCGCCTTTGTTTACTGGGGTGGGGGGTGCGCTGAGGTCTGCACATTGCTTGGTTCTGCTCCCTTCAGGAGGCGGGGTCAAACTCCCTTCCACTGAGCGGGGACCTGGACTTCAGACCTCAGGGGCAATGAAGAGAATAAACTGGGAGAGACGAGGTGGTGTGGGCTCTTGGACGACCTGTTCCTGGGCAGCTGGCTGCCCTGCCGCGAGCACGCCTCTCGGAGGCTCCTGTGATGAGACCTTGTGCCAACAGATGTGCGAGGGCACATTCCCGGAAGCAGATCCAGCCCCAGCCAGGCCTCCAGTGAGATCTGAGCCCAGGTCCCAGCCTGATGACATCTCCCTAGAGGCTCTGAGCCGGAGCCCCCAGACGCGGCAGCTCCTGGACGTCTGACCCGCGGAAGCCCCAGGAGGTAACGAAAGCTCGTGTTTCGAGCTGGCGAGTGTAGAATGAGCCATCATGCAACTTTAGATAAGACGACAGTACACTTCCTTCGTGCACGAAAAGGCTTCCAGAAAGCCCTGAGAGGACCGCCGTCGAGTGTCCCTCACCCTGGCGGACGTAAGTAACAGGAGCCTCCTCTGGTGAACGTCGGTGGCCGTCCCCTTCGGTTGACCTGGGGAAGTCAGAGTCCTGGCAATGAAGAGGTGCCATCCCATCGCTGCGCCCTCTGGGCAAAGGCTGGAACCTGGAGACACGGATGCGGGAACTCACGGGCATGCAGCCTGTGACTCTTCGACCCGTCAGGGGCTAGGCTGGACCTGAGCATTTCCAGTAGCCCTGGCCTGGGTCGGAAATTCCTAAACCAGACCCTCCTTTTGTTCCAGGGAAGGACGTTCTTCAAGAATCTTAGACATGCCGTCGAGTTTCCCCAAAGGCCGAACTCAATCACCCCAGCTCTGCGCAGAGGGGCTTCAGGGCTGAGCGCACCGACATTCCCGGCGAAGATCAGCGCTGAGCCTGCAGCGGCCCCGGAGACGGGCGGCCTCCCCCCTCCAAGGGGGCTGAGAGCAGGGCAGTGACACGAGGGCCAGCATCTTCCTTTGGGACGTTAACAACGAGCCGGTGCCTTTAAACCAGGACCCGACTCCAGCCGCACCGGGCTTTTGTGGCTAAAGGCAGAAAAGCGAAGCAATTTGCTTCTGCAAGGACTTCACCTGCACAGACTGTCATTTCAGAGTCTGTACAAATGACACAGGAAGTCAGAGCACAACGGGAACAACATCCAGCCGGAGAGGCAGGAAGGGCCACGCGGAGGCTGGCGCATCAGGTACGGTGGCTCTGCCCCAGCGCCTCCCATGCCCCATGTACCCCCATGATGCAGGGACCGATGCCACGGGGCCCTGGCCTCAGGCAAGTTCAGAAACGTCACGTGCAGCAAACAGGCGCCCGCGCCCACCAGCTAAACGGCCTTGACCCCAAGAGTGACCTCAGACCCCGAAAGAGCCCTACCCTCCTTGTCTTCTTACAGGACTGCAGGGGGGCTGTGCTGTGACCAAGGGCCACCAGGAGCCGTGGGCGCTGACAGGCGGGGAGCTTCCCGTGGCATTAAGCGTTCTCCCCAGGACAGATGGAACTCACCAGGGGAAAATCAGCTAATACGTTTCAAAACACGAGAAAAGATCTGACTCCAATCATAGATAAAATGGGAGATGTTAAAAGAACGATCATTTAGTTGCAAAACTTCATCATTTTCTTTGTTCTGGAAAGACTGTTCCCTTTGACTTTCTTTACCTCGGGAGTCCTTCCTTTCTCTCTTCGTTAATAATTCAGTTTTACCAAATTAAAAAAAAAAAAACATCAGTATACCAAATGATTTAACGAGCCAATGCTCTAAAAGTCTACTGGCTCATAACTTGCCAGGACCTGCATGTACTGCGCAAGCGAGGCGGGCTCTAGAACCACCTGCAGGTATCACGAGCAAGGCACGTCCAAGTGGATGAATCGACGGCACTCTTGGAGTGGCACAGTTCTGAGCTGACTGTGACCTCAAGTTAATACACCTGCAGCTCCCCATCCAATGAGGCAATTCTTCATGGGTTTCTTAAAGCCGTGGTTCTCCAAGTTTAGCCTCCAGACCAGACGTGGCCAGGGGATCCCCAGAAATGCAAATTAGGGGCCCCGACCCCAAACTTCGGAAGCAGGAGCGAACCCACCAATGCGGCTAAACGTGGAAACACCCCCTGGTACCATATGAGATCACTTCTATCTGGAATCTAATATATGGCACAAATAACCCTTGGCACAGACAAGAAAATCATGGACTTGGAGAACAGACTTGTGGTTGCCAAGGAGGAGGAGGGAGGGAGTGGGATGGATTGGGAATTTGAGGTGAATAGATGCAAACTAATGCCTTTGGGATGGATGAGCAAGGAGATCCTGCTGTGTAGACTGGAACTGTATCTAGTCAGTTATGATGGAGCCTGATAACGTGAGAAAAAAGAATCCACACATGTATGTGTAATTGGGTCGCCATGCTGTCCAGCAGAAAATGGACAGAACACTGTAAACCGGCTATAATGGAAAAAAATAAAAATCAGTATATATATTAAAAAAGAAGCCCCATTTCGCCCCTTGCAAAGAGCACAGGGCCTCCAGCAGAGTCCATACAGCCCCCAGGGTGGGTACCCGTCCAGCAGGGGCTGGTGCAGCTGCGAGGGGCTCTCACACAGATGCCTAAGGACAGAGCATGCTGGCCCCCGCACCGATCGCTCTCCTTGCGACTGCTGGCCGCCACGGGCCATTTGTGTGGTGAGGCTTGGGAACGTCACAGGTCATGACACAGGTCAGCAGGTGCCACAGTGGCTCCAGAGATTAGAAGACAGAGCTGTGTCACATGCGCTCGTGAAGCCGAGCATGAAGAAAGGTAAGGCGCGACCACCTATGGAGACGGCCGTGACCATGTCCCCTTGTTACTTGGAAAGTGGCGTCCGGGTGAGGGGGACTCCCTCTGAAAGAGCATCACCTGTGTCTGGGTATGTCCCCACCCTGAGTCCCACCTGACAGGGCCACCCGGCTCCAGCCGGATCTGAGGACCTGGGCTGGGCTGCCCCTGCAGGGCCCTGGACATGGGCCCAGGATGGGCTCCGAGGCGCTGGGCCCTTGGGGTCTCCGCCTGCAGCCGGTGGCCTGGCCTGGCTGTCCTCAGTGGCAGGAGGGCCTCCGCTTTCTGACGCGATGGGAAGCTGAGACTCCGGTGTCCCCAGCTCACCCACGCGCCAGCGCCCTCCACTCATGACCTGTGCCACGCGTCCCCTCCGTGTGTCCAGGACGGCTCCCAGAAGTCCAAGGTGGCAGGTCCCACACTCATGTCTGCCTTGGGGACTCTCACATCTGAGAGGCACTTGGTCCCCCAGGCACGCTGTTCCCCTGGCTCGAAGGCCGGCTCGCTGTCCAGGCCCCTCACAGCTCTCATGCCCTGAGCTCTCCAGGCTCCTCCGGCACCCAAGCCCCCCACCCCCCGTGCCGCACTCGCCCTCCCCCCCCGGAACACCCAGGCTTCCCACATGCCAAGTCCCGCCCGTGTCCCCAGGCCCACGGCCCCTCTGTCCCCTGAGCCCCAACAGACACCCATCTCGACGGCGGTACTTCCAACCATCCTGGAAACTTGCCATGGGCTCACTAAAAGCTCCTTTTTCAAAAATTAATGAGGCGTTCGGGGCCAGAGTTACGTTTACACCACTCAGTACGGTCGGCATAGAAAGCCTGCCTCTAACGGAGACTAAATAACTTAATCACGACCAATCAGTCTTTCCTCGGGATGAAAGCAGAAGCTGCCTCATTCCGGACCAATTTACGGCTCGAAACCAGAGAGGCCAAAGCAAAAGCCATTTGCATCTTGCAGGTTTTGGCACATCCGCCTGTCGACACCACACTTCTGCGCAGGAAGCTATTCTGAGCACGTGGGTGCTTTCAGAAATAATTTCTATGGAAAACAGCAGTCAGGCAGTCATACAGGCCCAAGGTGACCTCATTACCAGAATTTGTTCTAGTTGTCATTAGACATATCGCACGGTGTCACTCAAAGTGGGAAAGAACGGAAAGGGACCGACACGGAGCACCAGTGACGAGAGCCATGAGGGCTGCGGCCGGACGGCGGGGGCCTCGGGCTGGACGGGACATGGGCGGCGCGTGACAGCACCCACCTCGGACCCACCACGGTGGGCTCCAGGGCGCCAGCCGTCGTCCCCTTCAGTGCTTCCTCTGGGGGACGCCGCAAGCGTGTCGGCCACCCTCTGCAGAGCCAGCTCCACTCTTGAGCGAGGCCCGGGGTGGGGGGACGATGTGGGCGTGGGGCCATCATCTCAAGTCACCGAGGGCACGACCAGCGAGATGTCCCAGGCTACCCAGGATGGTTCCCAACCACCCTCCGCCACCTCCTGCGAAAGCACCCAGGATGACAAGCCCCCCCGCCCAGGACCCAGAGCTAAACCAGGCACATGGCTCCACGCTGATCAGAGAACCGTGAGAAGCCTCACACACCTGCCGGAGCCGGTGGGGCAGGGCAGGCGTTTGCTCACCTTTCTCCTGCTTAGTTTGAGGAGCTCTGAGCTGCCAGGGGCAGTTGTGGAGCTGGCACCGCCGGGGCAGAAGCCACTTGACAAGTGTCACGTGCTAAGGAGCTTGGAGTGTCCACTGTGAGGCCTCAGGCAAAACTGCCAGGAGGTGAGGTTTAGCTCTGCGTGGCTTTAAAATCACAGATCTGTGCAGTTCCTGTTGTGGCTCAGTGGTTAATGTATCCAACGAGGAACCATGAGGTTGCGGGTTCGATCCCTGGCCTTGCTCAGTGGGTTAAGGATCCGGTGTTGCTGTGGCTGTGGTGTAGGCCGGCAGCTACAGCTCTGATTAGACCCCTAGCCTGGGAACCTTCATATGCCCTGGGAGTGGCCCTAGAAATGGCAAAAGGACAAAAAAATAAAATAAAATCACAGATATGTTGGGGTTTCTGCTGTGGCTCAGCAAGTTAAGAATCTGACCAGTGTGCACGAAGATGCAGGTTCGATCTCTGGCCTTGCTCAGTGGGTTAAGGATCCAGAGTTGCCATGAGCTGCAGTGTAGGTCACAGGCGAGGCTCGGACCTGGCATTGCTGTGGCTGTGGTGTAGGCCGGCAGCTGCAGCTCCGATTCAACCCCTAGCCTGGGAACTTCCACGTGCTGTGGGTGCGGCTCTAAAAAAAATAAATGAAAAAGTGACAGAACTTTGGAGAAAAGACCTGAGAGCTGCACTTGCCCAGAGATGAGAGATGCAGAGGCCGGGAGCCGCAGAAGCCAGGAGCCACGGATGCCTGGGGTCCGGGTGCAGTGGTGACAGGCGAGCTTGGGGCTCCAGGGCCTTCCGTCTTCCTTCTTTCTCAGAGCCTCCCCGCAGCCCACAGGCTGTGCCCTGTCTCCCCGGCCAGCACCACCCTCCTGACGCTGGTGCTCTGCGGGCCCACCCTGCCCTGGAGCTTCCGCCACTCAGCTCGCAGCCCCGGCTTCGCTGTGGACAGCGTTTGACGGGCTGTCTTGCCGAGCCCTCCTTACCTCCCCAAGTCCCGTTTTCCAGCAACACCCTTGTGGGTTTCCAGCTCACCCATCATCACAAATCAAACATGCGATTCAAACACACCCTCCAACCTGAACTCCCACCTGTGTGCTAACGCTATGAACCTTAAAAAAGGCAAATCCCCTGGATTAGACTGTTGGCAGGACAAACTTGGCACAGCTTACTTTGTCCAGATCTTTTTATTTTTAATTTTTTTTTTTTTATGGCTGCACCTGTGGCACACGGAAGTTCCTGGGCTACGGATTGAATCCCAGCTGCAGCTGCTACCTACACAGTGGGTATCACCTACACTGCAGATGCGGTAATGCCGGATCTTTAACCCATTGTGCCACAGCAGGAACTCCTGTGGGGATCTCTTTAGAAGGACAGTGGTTTTAAGAAGAGGGCAACTCAGTGGGCAGAAGGCAAGGGTGGGAGGGAGAAAGGGGAGCCCCCACGGTGGGGGAGTCCCAGCCTGGGCACTGCCCTTGTGCAGGTTGCTGCAGCTCCAAGGGCTGCTCTTGGGGGAGGGACAGAGGCAAGGCCTCGGGGCCTCAGATGCACAAATGCCGCCACCTGGGGGGTCCACAGGTGAGGTCCACCCGAGAGGGGCCCAGATGCTGGCTCTCCCGTGCCTGGCAGGCCAGGGCCACTCCCAGGGGGTCGTGGAGTCCCCAGCACTCGCACCACACTGCTGCTCATGCTGCAGGACACACCCCATGCCAGTGGATCTGGGGTCTCCCCAGCCCCACTTCACAGATGAGGAAGACTGAGGCTCGACGCTCAGGAAGGAGCAGAGAGGCAGGCATGCAGGCTGCCTGGGTGCCCCCGTGGCCTCACCCCTCATAGCATCTCTGTGCAAAGGGCTTGCACCCCCTCTGCGCTCCACACACCCAGAGGTGGGAAGAGCTGCAGTGACACTGTGGGTAACGCCCCCCCGCCCCGCACCCCCTAGTTAGTGCTGCCAAGAGCCTAGGGGACGGAGGGTCTCAGATAAGTCACTACCGATGCCCTCTGGACAAGTGCACGCCTTGGAGTCCCACGATCTGGGACCTGGTTCGAGGCCACGGTTCGCGAACAAAGCACAGCTGCCGAGTGACCAGAGACGGATGCCAGCCCAGAGCCAGGCCCTTGGGAGCTGGGGTAATTCTTTCTCTGCGACAGGGAGCAGACCTGAGATGGGAAAAGCAGCAGGCACGGGTGTTCAGGCCTCCTGCAGGGGCAGGGGCAGGGATGGGACAGCAGGGAGGGAGAAGGCAGACAGGGAGGTGGGGAAGGGGCTGGGCTCCAGCGTTCGTGGTGGCACGGAGAGCAGGGCCTGTGCCACCGTCACCCTCTCACAGAGGCCGGGATGACAAGCAGCCGTCTGGCTGTGTGCATGGGTTTCTTGTTTACTTCCCCGGGGAGTCGGTGCCTCCAGCCGAGCCCGGAAGACACGGAGGTGCCAGCAGAGCGCCACAGAGCTGCCCCCAGCGGAAGGCGGGATGGGTCAGGTCACAGGTATGGAGCGAAGGGCCTGCCCCAACCGTACCAAGGGACATGGCTTTCCCGAGACCGGAAAGCTACCGCTTCAGCCCCGTGTCTGTGGCCCATCAGCCGATCTGACCCCACGGTGCCGATGAAGAGTCCAGAGACCAGACCTGGCCATCGCCAGAGCCCCACCCGAGGGGCACTGCTCCGAGGCAGGTGCTCGTCCGCAGGTGCCTGGAGCGTGAAGACCGCAGCGAATGCCCAGCTGGTGGGGCTGCAGGGGCCTCGCTGCGGGAACCTCACCGCCTCAACGCTCCTCAGAAGTGAGTCTGGCTCAGGAAGAGCTCTGGGGCCTGGGACTCGGGGTCCAGCCGTCCAGCGGCCGGGCTCAACACAAGCCCGGGTGGGGGGCTCCCTCCACGGATCCACCTGCAGGGCCCGAGACAAGCCGGGGCAGCGATGGGGCCCGGCCTCCGTCCCTCCCGGCCCCCTCCCTGCCTGCAACGCGGGAGCTGTAGCCAGGCCTGGGCGGGGGGTGTGGGGGGTGGTTCCGGGGTTCAGCTTGATCTGCCAGGAAGCACCCAAACGGCCTCACGCACCCTTCGAAACCCCACGGGCACCCGCCCTTCCGAGATGACACTCAGATTCTCCTTTGACAAAGGGTTGTCCGGAGGGGGGCGGGGGGCCAGTTAGCCGTAGCCTCCGGGTCTCGTCACCAAACCCTCCTGTGCCAACTCCTCCTCGGCCTCCCCAGCTCCCTGGCACTGGGTGCCACCCGGCGGCACAGAGTCAGGCTGCTTTTGCTCTGGAGACCTGCAGCCACCCCCTAACCCTCTCCCTGCCCTTGGTCTTGGGGAGCCACGAGATTGAGATGGGCCGGACTCAGGCCGGCACATGCCCCCCGGCCCCTGGGCATCGTCTGCCTGGGAGAAGGATGGGGCCTGGAAGGAAGGAGGTGCCAGGCTCCACTTGGGCAGGTGCCCAGGTCGGGGATGCCGCTCAGGGCCCAGCATCCAGGGGGAGGGAGTGTGGCCCAGGGGGCCCGCAGGGCCTGAAAAGAGGCCTCCCCACAGTGGTGCCAGGTTGAGGCCGCATCCTGGGGCCAGGGAAGGGACGAAGTTGCCCCCGGCCGGGCACGCAGGGGCTCCAGATGGTGTGCAGAGTGAGCAGCGCACGCTGTTCCCTCAGGCCAATGGCCCCCTGAGCTTGGTGCAGGACACCCTGTAGTCTCACTTCTCAGCTGGATACACCAGGAAAAGTGTGCCTCGCCAGCGTCCACGACACCAGGGTCCCCGCTGCAAGAAGGCCACGCGACGCTGAGAACGCTGGTGGCACAACAGGGCCTCGCGCTACACGTAGAAACAGAAGAGCAGGAGCTCCCGGTATGGCACGGCGAAAATGACCCCGGAACCATGAGGTTGCGGGTTCGAGCCCTGGCCTCGCTCCGTGGGGTAAGGATCTGGCGTGACAGACCCGGGGTTGGCGGCTCCCCGTGGAGCCTCACTTCCAGGAAGGCAGGCCTCTGCTGCAGGCGGGGCGGAGGCCTGGGTCACCCCCTCCCGGTCCCCACCCAGCTCTCAGACACATCACGGCAGGTGTGCAGCCAATGGGCCATGTGTGGCAACCTCCGATTTCTGATGGCTAGCTCAAATGCATCTTCCCACAATATATTATGGGCTGCTCGAAAGATGTGGCATCCAGCATAAATAGATTCAGATGCCACTGAAGAGCAGGCTTGCCGTACTGGTGAGCCAGGGCAGGGGAAGGCTAAGTCCAGGACACAGAAGATATTATAGATTTTTTTCCAGGTGGACTTGATGGCATTGAAAATATTAGTATCTGAGCAGCAGTGAGTGTCTGTGGGAAAGACCTACATGGCAGCCCCCCACGCGGTCAGAGCCGACATGCTCACTGCGGGTGTCAATTTTCTTTTCCTTTCAGAAAAGTAATTTCCATGATGTATCCACCCAGGACCGGGGCTGCGAAAGAGAAACCACAGCAGGAAAGCTCCAGGGCTCCCGTCACGTAGCAAAAGCAGGAAAGATGCCCCTGTCATCCCTGCAGCCTAAAGAACTGCAGCCCCACCAAGAAGAGCCCTGTCCTCCTGAGCCCACCCCTCCTGCAAGCAGGGGCCCCGGGGACGGACCCACTGCCAGGGAGGCCTGGGGACGGGACGGACCCACTGCCAGGGAGGCCTGGGGACGGGACGGACCCACTGCCAGGGAGCCCTGGGGACGGGACGGACCCACTGCCAGGGAGCCCTGGGGACGGGACGGACCCACTGCCAGGGAGCCCTGGGGACGGGACGGACCCACTGCCAGGGAGCCCTGGGGACAGACCCACTGCCAGGGAGCCCTGGGGACGGGACGGACCCACTGCCAGGAAGCCCTGGGGACGGACCCACTTCCCATTAGGACCCGGGGCCAGAAATAGAAATTTCAAGTTTCTGGCCGTAGCCTAGCGTTGTCCACTAAGGAGATGGAAGGACGTAGAAGCCAGCGGAAGGGCCTAGAGCCAGAGGCCCACCCGCAAAGTGACCACGGCTTGGCGGGACACAAAACTAATGTGGTCTCAGCGACCGTGCCCAGGCCCCATGTCACTTGTCACCACACGCGCAGCTGTCGTTTTGCTGCCCCGTGATTTCGTGCACAAATACAATTTACAAATGAAACAGCTTGAGATGAATATTTGCTAGAGTCGTGATACTGTTGACTAGCCCGTTAGGTGTTTCTCCGAAACCAGCAGATCAGACCTGATAGTCCAGTGTCACCTTCGTCCCTTTAAACAGTTTCGACGCAGCATTACTGTACCCAGGCCGCCAACGACCTGCGCCCGGTGGGAGCTGTCACAGCTTGGGGGCAGGTGGCGCTGCTCCGACCAGGCAGCTTTGCCGGGTGGCAATGACACCGGGGGTCCTCTCCTTAAAATGGATGAAACACCAACCAGCCGATGCAAAGCCAGCATCCGGCCCCAGGAGGAGAACTCGGGGCAGGGGTGGGGCCTGCACCCTGAACGGTGGCTCCCGCGTCTGCACACACCACCTGCTCGTTCCCAGTGTCCAAGGCCGTGCCCCTGACTTTGCGTGGCCTGGGCGAGTTGTGCCCTTTCTGTGCATTTACTTTCATCAGACAACCCCAGGGCCTGCTCGTCGCTGGGGGACTCTCTGACCAGGCCGGCTGCCCCTGGGAGGTAAGAGTGACCAGTGGCACAGGGAGAATCGCCAGCTCAGGTCAACGGGCATCTAGGAACCGCCATCTGGAACCCTGACCCCAAATTCCCGTGGGGCAGCAGCTACAAGGTTTCAGGGTGCCCTGAGGGTTCCTGGGGGGTCGCTGCTGGGAAGGCACCAAGGGCCCTGGGGAATCCAGCTGGGGCTCCACGCAGCACACAGGGCTCCACTCCCGGGAGGCGAAGGGTGGCACCTGCTCCCCGCTACCTGCGCAGAGGGAAGCCGCCCGTCTGGCATATACTCAAATGTCAGGAAAAACAATTTTAAAGTTAGAGCATCCAGAGTTCCTGTCATGGCTCAGTAGAAACAAATCTGACCACTATCCATGAGGACGTGGGTTTGATCCCTGGGCCCACTCAGTGGGTTAAGGATCTGGTGTTGCCGTGAGCCGGGGTGTAGGTCGTGGATGTGGCTCAGATCCTGCGTTGCTGTGGCTCTGGTGCAGGCTGGCAGCTGCAGCTCTGATTCGACCCCTAGCCTGGGACCTTCCATATGCTGCAGGTGCGGCCCTAAAAGGGCCAAACATAAAAATCAGAGCATCCTTCAAATACACAGTTGGAGTAGTAACAACCCACTGGTTGGATCAAGTGGCTTTGGTGAGGGTCACATAACACCCAGATTTCTATGCGTGGACACTTCAGCTCCTCACTCTGCCTGGGTCCTTCCCTCCCACGGCCACGGCTGAACCTCCAGCAGAACCTCAGGCACAGACGGGGGCAGGGCCTCCCCAGCGATCGTGGCCTTCACGCATCCCAGGGGCCCACTGGGCTCCACCCTGCTCCCCAGTGCCCCTGTGCAGCGCCCGATGCTCCACCTTGTCCCCACGTTACTGGGAGGGACCTGTCCCCAGGGCTGTCCCCAGAGTCCAGCCACAGCTCCTGCAGGCTCCTCACCCCCCAAGGAGGGACCTTTGAGGTCCAGGCCACGCTCTTTCCTCACAAAACCCCAGTGCACTGCGGTCGGGGGTCCAAGGCTCTGGTCCCTTTTCTCTGATGAGCAGCTCCACCTGGCTGAGTCAACTGCAAAGTCCCCTCCATCAGGGTCAAGGCGAAAGGTTGTCTGTGAGGCGTCTGCCCTAAACGCGACAGCGGGACCCCACAGTCTGCGTGGAGCCCGTCAGCGGCCTTCTTGTCCCCTGCATCCCCAACACACATCTGAATGCCTGCGGCTTCTGCTCTCACGAGGATGGGCTGGGAGACCCGGGAGACTTCCTTTTTTCCCTCTCCCATCTCCCCAAAGGTGTTTACTGACGGCTCTGCCCCCATAAACAGAGAGCAGAGAGATGGGTCTCGCCCTCACGCAGCTTCTATTTAGGGGAGACCGGGAACAGCCACTGGGGAGCTACCCTTGGGACCATGCTGGGGACCTGGACGGGGCTATCAGCGAGCCACCGGGGTCTGGGGGCTTCCTCGAGGAGCCGGCAGGGATGCTGGGGCGGAAGGCAGGCTAGTGGGCCTGCAGGGGGGAGGGCAGGGGGGTTGGAGACGCGGGGTCAGGAGCGGCTGTCCTTGCCCCCCTCTAAAGGAGCGGCTGGCAGGCTGGCGGACTCCCCGCCACCGCATCAGGGCTTCCAGACGCCCAGCCCGCAATCCCGTTCTGCTCCCGGCCTCAGCCTGGAGAACCTGCCATGCATTGCCCCCAGCCTCCCCAGCCCAGGCAGGGAACAGGGGAATGAAAGAAGCCACACGGCCGCGAGGGAAGTCCACGGAGGCGACCCACTGAGAGAGGGATGGCTGGAGAAGACGCGTGACACACACACAGTGGAGTACCCCTCAGCTGCAAAAAGACACGCGAGTGCCATTTACAGCTACATGGGTGGAACTAGAGATTCTCCTACTGAGGGAAGGAAGCCAGAACGGAAAAGACAAAGATCATCGGAGCATCGAAACTACGGAACAGAGGATCCTGCCTAAAAAACCCAGAAACAGATCAGGGCCAAGGAGAGCAGACTTGGGGCTCCTGGGGGGAGGGGAGGAGTGGGATGGATGGGGCACAGGGAAACGCGTGTGCCTGGGTCTCTTGGCTCAACAACGGAACTGGAAGAATCCTTGTAAGTCAACAATGCTTTAACGTGCAGAAAGAAGAGAGACACACAGGACTCGCAGCACTTCTGGTCCGAACGAGAGCCGCCCGCGTGTGGCCCGTTCCCCGAGGGACAGGGAGCCATCAGCCAGCTGGGGCCCGCGGAGCCGAGACCCGGCTCAGTCCCCTGCCTGCCCAGCGGGAGAGCGGGGCCCTCGGCCTTTATCCCAGAGCAAAAGGCAGGTGCACGCGTCCCTCGGTGGCTCAGTTTTGTATTTTAGGTGAGGCTAAGGGCCGGTGAGGTTTGGGGTAACCTGGGTGCCCAGCCGGGGCCGTCCCGAGAGACAAATTATTAAAACAGGGAAAGAAAATCTTTTCCCCCGCAAACACCACTGACCTGTTTCAACACGTGCCCTGACTGTGACGCTTTTGTGCCCATGACGTGAGATGGGAAGTGACTCTTTTTTTTTTTTTTGTCTTTTTGCCATTTCTAGGGCTGCTCCCGCAGCGTATGGAGGTTCCCAGGCTAGGGGTCAAATTGTAGCTGTAGCTGCCGGCCTATACCAGAGCCACAGCAACGCGGGATCCGAGCAGCATCTGCGACCCACACCACAGCTCACGGAAACACTGGATCCTTAACCCACTGAGCAAGGCCAGGGATCGAACCTGCAACCTCATGGTTCCCAGTTGGATTCGTTAACCACTGAGCCACGATGGGAGCTCTGGGAGGTGACTCTTGAGTTAGCACGGAAGCCACCTCTGTGCCCACACTGTTCAATTTCAATTTCTTAACGTTCTGGGCTCATCATTTGTTCATCTGATCAAGAGCTTGGTAATTAATCTCCCCCAAAGCTCTCCACACGCAAAACACCCATTTTTTTCACAGGAAACACCCCCACGAAGCGGCATTTTAGGAGCCGGGGTCCCTGCTTCCCATTCCGAGGTGAGAGCTCTTCCCCTGGACCTCGGAGGTGCCCCGGCTTGACCAGCAAACCTTCCAACATCACAACAGTGGCGACAAGGAGGTCCTTCTGGGTGAGACCTTGGGCCCCGACATGTCCATACTCTGCAGGCCACCTGCTTCCCCTGGTGTAGACAGAGCACAAGGTGCCCACGGGGTCCTGTGGAGACCCCTCCCTTCCCCTCGCCCTCCTCCCCGTCCCCTCCTTCCTCAGGGGAGGGAAAGAGTGAAACTGAAGGCCCCACGAGTGCAAAGCATGCACGGTGAAGCTCCACCGCCCCGTCCGTCTTAGCTGCAAACGCTTCACCGTGTCACACTGAACCAATGGGCTGGAGCCGCGGGCCCATCCTGGTTATTGCAGCCACCGCGACACTCATGCGGGGACTTAAAGGGAAAACCAAACCTCGGCCCCTCCACCCGAGCGGCCCTGCGCCAGGCTGAGCAGAAGCTGTCGGGGCCGGCGTTGCGGCCCGGGGCCGGCGGTCTGCAGCGCAGCACCCCTCAGCCAGGGACAGCACGGCGGAGGGACGTCAGGGCGGCGAGATGCAGGAACGCTGAAATGTCGGGGACAGCGGCGTGGACAGGAAGGAGAGGAACCATCCCACGGCCCACGTGCAAGCGCATCGGCTGCGCGGCCCGGCCTGCTCCTCTCCCTCCTCACGACCTGTCCGACCCAGTGGCCAGTTTCTGTGGCTCTGGCGGCGGGGAAGGGCCCGGGATTGCAACGTCGGCTGTGCAGGGTCAGGGCCACCCAGGCCCCGGCCGGCAGAGTTCTCTGTCTGCGACATCACAGGCCGGGCCAGGCTCGGCAGACCCAGCACTCCCACGTGGGGCATGGGCTACAGCGCATCATGGCCTGGGGGGGGGGTCCCCTTGCTGATGCTTGTTCCCCCCCCAGCCCCCACCACTCCGTGGCCCTCCCCAGCGCCGGCCTCACGCCCCGTGTGTTGGTCCACCTGCATCTACCCTTCGCATAAACAGCAGAACCATCGTTGCAACTCATCTCCCAAAGGGCAGCCGCTTCCTGGTGACCGAGCAGTGAGCTCCCAGCCTCCGCGCCCACCCGGGTTCCCAAGACGGCAGGTGGCGGTCGCTCCCCCCCTCCTCTGCGCACACTGGCCTCCACCGCGGAGGTCACAGGGTGGGTCCACCCTGCCTGGATGACCCTGTGCCGGGGTGGGAAACGAGCCACCTTTGGGAGGTGGTCACCCCGTGACCAGCACTCTGTCACCTGGGATGGAGGGAGACGGCCCCTGGGACAAGCCCTGCAGGCCTCCGCCAGCCCCTGGGGCCTCAGGCTCTCACCAGAGCTGCGGGGCCAGGAGGGCCCTCCCTTGACTGGTCACTGGTGGGGTTGGCTCCCAGTGTGACCCACAGTGCTGCCATCTGGGGACCCGGGGACTCTGGCCAGGCGGCTGAGCAGCAGGAGTGGGTCCAGCCTTTCTGGCTTCGCTGGGGTGCCCACATGGGGGCAGCGGCCTCCCCCAGGGGCCCCCAGTCTTCCCCCTCAATGGTGAAGGTCACTGATAAAGCAGAATGCAGCTCTCCAGGCACCTCCGTTTCACTTGCTGGTCTAATTTCGGGAGAGCATCTACTGATTTCATCACCATGGCCAACTTAATCAGAAACTTCATTCACAATTCTTTCTTTTTTTTGCCATTTCTTGGGCTGCCCCTGTGGCATATGGAGGTTCCCAGGCTAGGGGTCCAATCGGAGCTGTAGCCACCGCATCGCGGGATCCGAGCCGCGTCTGCAACCTATACCACAGCTCATGGCAATGCCGGATCCTTAACCAACTGAGCGAGGCCAGGGATCGAACCCGCAACCTCATTGTTCCTAGTCGGATTCGTGAACCACTGCGCCACGCCGGGAGCTCTTTCATTCATAATTCTATCCGCTGCAGAAACCACTTGCAACCTCCTGTCGCAGCAAATCATCTGCACCTCGTTCCCCATCCCGTTTCTCATTTCCCCAAGTTCCAGAAAATCGACACGGAGCCAGAATGAACTGCGGTTACGCGGAAGCCATGTTTTAGTTCCTTGTTTAAAAAGCCTTCTGCCCTGGAGCCTGGAAAAGGCATAAATTGCTGTGGAAATGCTTCCAGTGCCGAATTCTGGGGTAAAGAATGGATTTTATCATCAAAAAGAGACTGGTGGTCATGTCGCTGCCTGAGAAAAGTATGCAGGGTTCTGGCGAGCTTGTGGCCGTCGCGTGTCTCTGGAAAAGTCCACCTGTCCCATCTGGCCCCAGGAGACAGGCTCAGACGTGCACCTGCAGGGGCTGTGAACTGGACACGGGCCCTGCCTTCTGCCTCCGCGAGGACGGAGTCGTGGGCCCGCAGCTGCCGCCCCGCAGCTCCCCCTGAAAGGAGCTCAGGGTGGGATCAGGGCTGAGTGCTCTGAGCTCCGGGAAACCTGGCAGAACAGGCCTTCAGAGAGTTGGGTATCTTCAGGAGAAGATGTTATGAGCCCAATTTTTGCATCTCCTCGTCTCGAGAAAAGCCCTAAAACTCCATCGTGGTGACGTCTGCTCCTGGTGACTGGCCGTGACCTTCACAAGACCCGCTGCAAACTTCTGTAAAGCGTACTCTCTGCGTGTACCCTCCCCTCTGCCCGAACCACAAACGCACCGGCCGCCCCTGCCTCCTCGGAGCCGGGTTTCAGAGCTCCCGCTCTGAGACGCTGCCTCCTGGGCTCTGGGCCTCATTTTGCCCCCACCAAAATGTAACTCTCAACTTTTAGGTGGGGCATTTTTTTTCTTGATAGGTCCTTCACCCCTCCTGACGTGGCCTCGGTCTCCACCGCGGGGCCACTTCTCTTGGTAGCAAAGAGAAAGCTAAGGAAGAATTGCACGCTTGGCTCTGATGAGCGCCTCTACACACACACACACACACACACACACACACACACACACTTAAAAAACCCACTCCTGGCCTTCACCGTGGTTTTGCTGCTTGTTTATGCCATGTTTCTCTGAGATGACAGAAGCGGGCAAATGCTATCACGTGGCCAAGAGTTTAATTTCAGGGCCATGTGATACAACCTGCTTGTGTGGGATATATTTACCCCTTTGCTTTTTGAGCACCCTAAAGTTGCTTCCATTTTTTTAAAATTCATGGCAAATATGATTCCTGGAGGTTTTATAAACCTTGTCCTTCAAGCGAATAAATATAAATGTCACTCTGTGCCTCCGAGTTCACTTTCAAAGAACTGGCTGGAGAAGGATTCCTGCCACTCCACCAAATCTCGGTAAAATGCTGATTTCCCTTCTCACGACAGTGGAGATGCTCAGGATGGTGGTTTTGGGGCCCTCAGAGCGTAGGATGTGCTGCAGAAATGCTCACAGCCTCATCGACAGAGAAACGAGAACCTTCCGTCCCCAGAAGCCACAGCGTCTGCCGCTGGAGGAGGTCAGGGGTCTGGCATCCAGGCCGCGACAGGTGCCCGGCCCCAGGCTGCCCGGCCTCGTTCTCGAGGTCATAGCAGCTTAAGGTACTGGACACAGAAAGGGTCGTTCTGTTGTCTTGTGTTGGTTTCTTCTAGAAAATGCAGAGAAAATTCACTAAGCCCTGGCTGGAATCCACCGACCCAACCCTGGTGGGAACACGGAGAAGTCACCCACCCAACCCCGACGGGAACACGGAGAAGCCACCCACCCAACCCCGACGGGAACACGCAGCGGTGAACAGGCCACTTCGGACACGGAGAGGAGATCCGCAGCGATGGGTCCTCACGCTGCCAGTCGGGCAGGGCAGAGCTTGGGTCAGGAAGTGGCCCGGCCGGTCAGCCACGCAGTCACCCCCAAGCGCTGGGGTGTGTCCGAGGCCTCGGCGTTAGTGTGCTTGGTTCGACGTGCTTGCATATGAAGTACCGGCAGCTGGAACATGTCACAGCAGCAAGCGCCCTGCAGCCGCGCCTCTTAATTCCACTTGGACAGACGGGGATGGAAGCCACTGCCTAGAGCCGAGCGGGTCTCCCCACGGGGCCTGGAACTGCATTTCTTAAAATACACCCCCACATCCCATCATCTCTGCAGAAAGCGGGGCACTCACTGCGGGGGGACGGGGTCCCGAGGAACCCTCCTGCATCCGCGCCAGCAGCTGCCCCCCGCCTGGTGCTCTCGCGGCCCTGCCCTCAGCACCCAGACCAGGTGCTCCTGGAGGCAGGTCCTCCGATCTGGATCCGGCCGCGTGTTGCCCTGGCGCCAGAAGAGGAATGACTCTGTTTCATGGGCAGCGTCTGCAATCACACCCTAAAGAGTCCAAACCTTGGTCTGCCCCCTTGCTCGGTTCGGCCCCGGCACGGGGGTTGGCGTCTGGGCGGAGGCTCCCTCTGGCACTGGCGCGTGTCCCACATTCTGTGCCAGAAGAGCTGGTCCCGGGCAAGATGTGAGGAGCAAGCTGTCCCCGACGGTCCACTGTTCTGTCCCTGGATGGTCTCTTCCTGATGGACCCCTGGCCTGCAGGTGCCAGGCAACAGAAGAGCAAATATGGAAGACCATAGAAAAATCCAGGGTTGAGAGATGACACAGCTGTACCTCATTTATTCAGCATCGGTTAGGTAAAAAAGTTATTTCAAATAAACGTATTTCCAGGTACTTAAGTGTGCCTGCACAAGCACCTGTGCAAAAGGCCAGAAATGGAAGTCTACTTTAAAAATATTGCTAATTCTGGAGTTCCCATCATAGCCATCATAGTGGTTAACGAATCTGACTAGGAACTATGAGGTTGTGGGTTCAATCCCTGGCCTTGCTCTGTGGGTTGAGGATCCGGCGTTGCCGTGAGCTGTGGTGTAGGTTGCAGATGTGGCTCGGATCCTGCGTTGCTGTGGCTCTGGCATAGGCTGGCAGCTACAGCTCCTTTTGGACCCCTGGCCTGGGAACCTCCATATGCGGTGGGAGCAGTCCTAGAAAAGGCAAAAAGAGAAAAAAAAACTATTGCTAATTTCTCTGATGCCTCCAGCCCAGAAGAAGGAACAGAAACAAATTTGTTCTTGATGGCTCGGAGCCCTCACTACAAATATTAGCACAGTGCTCTTAGAGCTGAGACGCCGTGGGACAAGGAGGCCGTCCCCACTTTCCAAATGGTCCCACCTGACTGTGGAGAAGGAGGACCACCCCAGACTAATAGCATCCTTCTGGTTTGAATGAGACCCTTTTCCACACATAGAAGGTTTTAGAGGTTCACCAATTTATGAACGCAGATGGGATCATGAAATGCGACTGTCGAGGCACCCTTGAAAATGATCAAAAACGTTCATTATGGGGTCTCCATGGTGTTGTCACCCACACAAGATCCTGTCTGTGTGTCACTGCTAAAGAAAAAGAAACTTGCCTTTGTGTGACAGTGTCAATGATTCTCCACTGGCCTCTGCTTCCCCGTGATGCCCAAAGATGGGGTGTTTTACAGAAGAACAGCACCATAATTTCAATCTCCCAGGTTAAGAGCTGGTAGAATCTGCTTCTCTGTTATCTTCGTTTTTGAAACCCTTTATTGGACTGGTTTTTTAAAGTACCACCACCCTCATTCACAGGTGCACACGTGTTTTCGGTTCAAAGCATCCATCCAACAGGGAGAGAGGGTACATGTTTAAAAGAACCCTGAACAATCAGATTGTGATCATGACCAGAATAACCACATCTGGTAACAGAAAACCATACAGGTTAGGCTAAGGACATACTTGGATGATTGGGGTATAAGCAATAGGCCAGGAGAAATAAAATTAAACCATACAAGACAAACACAACCATTCCAAATCTACAGGATGCAGCAAAAGCTGTTCTTAGAGTAAAATTCATAGTAATACAGGCCTTGCTCAAAAAACAAGAAGAGTCTCAAATAAACAACCTAACCTACCACCTAAAAGAATTAGAAAAAGAACAAACAAGACCTAGTGTCACCAAAAGGACAGAAACAATAAAGATCAGGGGGGAAATAAATAAAATAGAGATTAGGAGATCCTACTGTGGCATAGTGGGTTAAGAATCCAACTGCAGTGGTTTGAGTCACTGCAGAGGTGCAGGGTCGATCCCTGGTCCAGTGCAGTTGGGTAAAGGATCTGGAGTTGCCATAGCTGCAGCTCAGATTCAATCCCTGGCCCTGGTACTTCCCCATATGCCATGGGTGTGGCCATAAAAAAACAGAGATCAAAAATCAATAGAAAAAATCAATAAAACCAAGAGCAGATTCTTTGAAAGGGTAAACAAAACCAACAAACCTCTGGCCAGAATCACCAAGAAGAAAAGAGAGAAGACCCAAATAAACTGGAAATAAGAAAACAACAAATACTATAGGAAATACCCCCCAAATGTAAGCAAATACAATGAATCATTATATGCCAACAAATTGGATAACCTAGAAGAAATGGACAAGTTTCTAGAAACATACAGCCCACCAAAACTAAATCAAGAAGAAATGATAGTTTGAACAGACCAATCACTAGAAGTGAAACATAAGCTATACTTTTTTTTTAAAATCCCTACAAACAAAAATCTAAGAGCCAGATGGCATCACTGGGAAATACACAAAAGCATACAAAAAAAAAAAAAACTTATACTGATCCTTCTCAAATTATTCCAAAAGATTAAAGAATAGGAAATATTTCCAAGGTCATTCTACAAAGCCACTATCACCTTGATATTAAAACCAGAAAAAGACACTGCCAAAAAGGAAAATTATAGGCCAATATCTTTGATTAATAAAGATGCAAAAACCCTCAACAAAATCTTAGCAAACCAAATCTAATGGTATATTAAAAAAAATTACACACCATGGTCAAGTGGAATTTATCCCAGGGATGCAAGGATTTTTTAATATCTGCAAATCAATGTGATATACCATATTAACAAATTGAAGAATAAAATGCATATAAAGATCTCAATAGATGCAGAAAAAAAACTTTTGACAAAAT
This sequence comes from Phacochoerus africanus, assembly GCF_016906955.1. Taxonomy (NCBI): domain Eukaryota; kingdom Metazoa; phylum Chordata; class Mammalia; order Artiodactyla; family Suidae; genus Phacochoerus; species Phacochoerus africanus. The sequence goes on along the minus strand of NC_062559.1, from coordinate 942,363 downwards.
TCACTATCTATTTATGATTTAAAAACTCTCCAGATGTAATCACAGAGGGAACATGCCTCACATAAAGAAGGCTGTTTAGGGTAAGTCCACAGCTAACACCAGACTCAACAATGAAAAGCTGAGAGCAATTACTCTAAGATCAGGAATACGACAAGGACGCCCACACTCACCTCTTCTATTCAACACAGTACTGTACGCCCTCATACCATACACAAAAATAAATTCAGAATGGCTTAAAGACTTACAAATAAGACATGACACCCTCAAACTCCTAGAAGAGAACACAGGCAAAACATTCTCTGACAGAAACCATACAAATGCTTTATTAGGTCCGTCCCCCAGATAATAGAAATAAAGGCAAAAATAATCAAAGGGGACCTAATCCAACATAGGCGCTTTCACACAGCCAAGGAAACATAAACAAAATGTAAAGACAACCTGCAGAATGGAAGAAAGGATCTGCAAATAATGCGACCGACACGGGCCACACTTCCAAAATACACACATAGCATGTATAACTCACTATTGAAGAAACCAAAACAAACAACCCGCTCGAAAAATGGGCAGAAAACCTAAATAGACATTTCTTCAAAGCAGACACAGTGATGGCCAAAAGGCCCATGAAAAGATGCCCAATATTGCTAATTATTAGAGAAACGCAAATCAAAACCGCAATGACCTATCACCTCACATCCATCAGAACGGCCGACATTAAAATATCTACAAATAACAAATGCTGGAAAGGGCGTGGAGAAAAGGGAACCTTTCGTAAACTGTTGGTGGGAATGTAAGTTGGTGCAGACACTTACGGAAACCATGGGGATATTCCTTAAAAAACTGAGAAAAAGGCTACCATGTGATCCAGCAATCCCACTTCCAGACATATGTCTAGAGGAAACTCTAATTTGAAAAGATACATTCACCCCATATGTTCACAGAAGCATTACTTAGACTGGCCAAGATATGAAAGCAACCTAAGTGTCCACCAACAGATGAATGGATAAAGAAAATGTGCTGCAAATGGACTATTACTCAGCCCTAAAAAAGAATGGCATCATGCCATTTACAGCAACAGGGATGGACTTAGAGACTATCTTACTAAGTGAAGTAAGTCAGACAGAAACAACTACCATATGGCATCATTTACATGTGGAATCTAAAATATGACATAAATGAACCTATCTAAAAACAGAAGCAGACCCACGGACATAGAGAACAAATTTGTGGTTGCCAAGGGGGAGAGGCGGTGGGGGGAGGAAGGGATGGATTAGGAGTTTGGGATTAGCAGATACAAACTACCATATATAAAATACTTGAAACAACAAGATGCCACTGCATAGCACAAGGAGCTATATTCAACACCTTGTAATAACCTATAATGCAAAAGATTATGAAATTGAATATGTATGTGTATGTATAACTGAATCACTTTGCTGCACACCTGAAACGAATGCATAATGAATCAATCATACTTCCGTTGAAAAGAAGAATACAAAACAACAACGACGCAAGCAGGAACCATGCCTTGTCTTCTGTCAGCTCTGCTGCTTCTGGGAACTGGGTTTGCAGACACAAGGTGAGCCAGGGACCAGCGGTGAGAGCGGACCGCTGCCTTCATCCAACTTGCACCACAGAGACATTCCGCGGAATCCAATGAGACAATGAAAGAACGTGTGTGTGCAAAAACAGCCTTATTTTCTTTTCCCGTTTTTTCAGGACCAGGATGTGGAGATAAAGGACCCCTCCTGCACTGTTGGTGGGAAGGCAAGTTGGTGCAGCCATCGTGGAAAACAGGAGGGAGCATCCTCAAATAATTACAAGTAGAACCACCAGCTGGAGTTTCTGTCGTGGCGCAGTGGTTAACGAATCTGACTAGGAACCCCGAGGTTACAGGTTCGGTCCCCGGCCTCACTCAGTGGGTGAAGGATCCGGCATTGCCATGAGCTGTGGTGTAGGTTGTAGATGCAGCTCAGATCCTGCGGTTGCTGTGGCTGTGGTGTAGGCCGGCGGCTTCAACTCCGATTTGACCCCTCACTTGGGAACCTCCATGTGCTGTGGGTATGGCCCTAGAAAGCAAAAACATACAAAAAATTTTAAAAAAGAATAACATTATTTTTTATGTCCAGCTGGTTTAGTTAGGCAAAGGTTTTATACTAAGGTGCCTTTTCCAGCTCTTTCTCAGTCTAACCTAATTCTAATAGCATAGAATTCTTTTTTTTATTTCATTTTCCTTTCCTCCTGTTTTTCTGTTTAGAAAACTATAACAATAAGAGATTAAAACAGCCCTTCTGTAACTTACCAAGGATTTCAGATACAACCTGGGACAAAGAATAGAAGCCTTTACTGCATATGGATGAATTCAAGGTCATATGTCACTGCAATTTCTGCTTTGTAGACAGTTATTTATTGGGTAATTATTAGATAATTGTTCCCTTTCCAGAACCTTCCCTAAAAGACTGTAGGTGCACAGGGGGAAGGGCCCATAGCTCATTCCCTTGTGTGTTTTCCATAGTGTTTGATAAACACTTTTCACAGAGCACATGTTTAAAAATACCTGCTGAAGGCATGAGCAGATAAATGAAGAAACAAGGAAGAAAGTCCCGAGATCCTGTGTGATCTGCAGAGTTAGAGTCACCTGCATTTTTTTTTTTGTCTTTTTGCCATTTCTTGGGCCGCTCCTGTGGCATATGGAGATTCCCAGGCTAGGGGTCGAATTGGAGCTGTAGCCGCCGGCCACAGCCACAGCCACAGCAACGCAGGATCCGAGCCATGTCTGCGACCTACACCACTGCTCCCGGCAACGCCGGATCCCTAACCCACTGAGCAAGGCCAGGGATCGAACCCGAAACCTCAGGGTTCCTAGTCAGATGCATTAACCACTGAGCCACAGTGGAAATTTTCAAAGCATGACGCTCACGGTGGAGCACTGGGTCTGTCCTCACAGAGAGCTGCCCCATGAACAGGAGGAAGTGCATGGGGTTGGCAAAAACTTAGCCAAAGGAGAAAAAAAATTTTTTTTAATTTTTTTATTATGGTTGATTTACAGTGTTCTATCAATGTCACCTGTACAGCAGGGACCCAGTTATACAGGAATGTACATTCTTTTTCTCATGTTATCTTCCATTGTGTTCCATCACAAGTGCTTGGGTAGAGTTCCCTGGGCAGCACAGCAGGATCTCATGGCTCATCCAGTCCAAACGCAATAGTTTGCATCTACTAACCCCCGACTCCCAGTCCCTCCCACTCCCTCCCCCAGTTCCTCGGCAACCACAAGTCTGTTCTCCAAAGTCCATGAGTTTGTTTCTTTTCTGTAGATAGGTTCATGTGTGCCATGTATTAGAGTCCACATATAAGTGATATCATACAGTGTTTGTCTTTCTCTTTCTTTTTTTCTTTCTTCCGTTTTTTAGGGCTGCACCCGTAGCATATGGAGGTTCCCAGGCTAGGGGTCAAATTGGAGCTGCAGCTGCTGGCCTACACCACAGCCACAGCAACGCAGGATCTGAGCCATGTCTGCCACCTACACCACAACTCACGGTGACCCCGGATCCTTAACCTACTCAGCAAGGGCGGGAATCAAACCTGTGTCCTCATGGGTGCTAGTCAGATTTGTTAACCACTGAGCCATGATGAGCACTCCTGTCTTTCTCTTTCTGACTTACTTCACTTAGTATGAGAATCTCTAGCCCATCCATGTTGCCGCAAATGGCATTATTTTGGGTTTTTTATGGCTGAGTAGTATTCCATTGTGTATAAGAACCACATCTTCTTAATCCATTTATCTGTCCATGGACGTTTAGGTTGTTTCCATGTCTTGGCTACTGTGAAGAGTGCTACAATGAACATGGCAGTGCAAGCATCTTTTTGAATGGAAGTTTTGTCTGGAGAGAAGCCCAGGAGTGGGACGGCTGGGTCCCATAGGTAGTTCTATATTAGTTTTCCAAAGTACCTCCATTCTGTTTTCCACAACGGTTGTACTGTGGAATTTACATCCCCACGCACAGTGTAGGAGGGTTCCCCTTTCCAAAGGAGAAAACTTACTATAACCACCCATGCTCCAGCTTCAGCAAGGCTCCCACCGCTGAATGGCAGGCTTCGTGAAGGCAAACTCCTCCTTGAATATTCCACATCAGAATCCTAGCCCAGTGCCTTCTCTTTCAGCCAGTCAGCTCGTGCACAGATTAGGCAAGTTTCCAAGATACTATTCCACTAAGCAGGACTTGTGGGGTTATTGGCCACGGCTGAACATCTCCCTTTCATCCACCGTTATCCATTCCAACACCCTTCCAACCATCATCCAACCATCATCCATCCGCCATCCTTCCATCATCCTTCTGGCCATTACCCCCACCCTCCTATCCACCATCCATCCATCCAGCCACCCACCCAGCCATCACCCATCTATCCATCCACCATCTATCCATCCATCCATCCACCCAGCCATCACCCATCTATCCATCCACCAACTATCCATCCATCCATCCATCCACCCAGCCATCACCCATCTATCTATCCACCAACTATCCATCCATCCATCCATCTATCCATCCATCCATCCACCCAGCCATCACCCATCTATCCATCCACCAACTATACATCCATCCATCGATTCACCCAACCAGCCACTCATCTATCCATCCATCCATCCACCAAGCCATCACCCATCTATCCATCCACCATCCATCCATCCATCCACCCAGCCATCACCCATCTATCCATCCACCATCTATCCATCCATCCATCCACCCAGCCATCACCCATCTATCCATCCAACTATCCATCCATCCATCCATTCACCCAACCAGCCACTCATCTATCCCTCCAGCCAGCAACCATCCTCCCAGCCACCCATCTATCCATCCACCCACCAACTATCCATCCAGCCATCCACCCAGCCATCACCCATCTATCTATCCATCCACCAACTATCCATCCATTCACCCAACCAGCCACTCATCTATCCATCCAGCCACCAACCATCCACCCAGCCACCCATCTATCTGTCCATCCACCACTATCCATCCAGCCAGCCACCCATCTATCCATCCATCCATCCACCCAGCCATCACCCATCTATCCATCCACCATCCATCCATCCATCCACCCAGCCATCACCCATCTATCCATCCACCAACTATCCATCCATCCATCCACCCAGCCATCCCCCATCTATCCATCCACCAACTATCCATCCATCCATCCACCCAGCCATCACCCATCTATCCATCCACCAACAACTCCACCCATCCATCCACCCAGCAATCACCCCATAAGATGGGTGATGGTCTGGTGTTTTTGGGGTGGAAAAAAAATGGATGGATGGATAGTTGGTGGATGGATAGATGGGTGATGGCGGGTTGGAATGGATGGATGGATAGTTGGTGGATGGATTAGATGGGTGTATGGCTGGGTGGATGGATGGATGGATAGTTGGGGGATGGATAGAGATGGGTGATGGCTGTTGGATGGATGGATGGATGTTGGAGGGATGGATAAGGGGTGATGGTGGTTGGGTTGAATGGATGGATAGTTGGTGGATGGATAGATGGGTGATGGCTGGGTGGATGGATGGATGGATAGTTGGTGGATGGATAATGGGTGATGCTGGTTGGGGATGGATGGAGATATTGGTGGATGATAGATGGGTGATGGCTGGGTGGATGGATGGATGGATAGATGGTGGATGGATAGATGGGTGATGGCTGGGTGGATGGATGGATGGATAGATGGGTGGCTGGGTGGATGGTTGGTGGCTGGATGGATAGATGAGTGGCTGGTTGGGTGAATGGATGGATAGTTGGTGGATGGATAGATGGGTGATGGCTGGTTGGGTGAATGGATGGATAGTTGGTGGATGGATAGATGGGTGATGGCTGGGTGGATGGATGGATGGATAGTTGGTGGATGGATAGATGGGTGATGGGCTGGGTGGGATGGATGGATGGATAGTTGGTGGATGGATAGATGGTGATGGCTGGGGTGGATGGTAGGGATTGGATAGATGGGTGGCTGGTTGGAAGGTTGGTGGCTGGATGGATAGATGAGTGGCTGTTGGGTGATGGATGGATAGTTGGTGGATGGATAGATGGGTGATGGCTGGTTGGGTGAATGGATGGATAGTTGGTGGATGGATAGATGGGTGATGGCTGGTTGGGTGAATGGATGGATAGTTGGTGGATGGATAGATGGGTGATGGCTGGGTGGATGGATGGATGGGGGGGGTGGGGATGGTGGAGGATGGATAGTGGGTGATGGCTGGGTGGATGGATGGATGGATAGATGGGTGGCTGGTTGGAGGTGGTTGGCTGGATGGATAGATGGGTGATGGCTGGTTGGGTGAATGGATGGATAGTTGGTGGATGGATAGATGGGTGATGGCTGGGTGGATTGATGGATGGATAGTTGGTGGATGGATAGATGGTGATGGCTGGGTGAGGATGGATGGATAGTTGGTGGATGGATAGATGGGTGATGGCTGGGTGGAGGGATGGATGGATAGTTGGTGGATGGATAGATGGGTGATGGCTGGGTGGATGGATGGATGGATAGTTGGTGGATGGATAGATGGGTGATGGTGGGTGGATGGAGGGATGGATAGTTGGTGGATGGATAGATGGGGTGATGGCTGGGTGGATGAGGATGGATAGTTGGTGGATGGATAGATGGGTGGATGGCTGGGTGGATGGATGGATGGATAGATGGTGGATGGATAGATGGGTGATGGCTGGGTGGATGGATGGATGGATAGTTGGTGGATGGATAGATGGGTGATGGCTGGGTGGATGGATGGATGGATAGTTGGTGGATGGATAGATGGGTGATGGCTGGTGGATGGATGGATGGATAGTTGGTGGATGGATAGATGGGTGATGGCTGGGTGGATGGATGGATGGATAGTTGGTGATGGATAGATGGGTGATGGCTGGGTGGAGGGATGGATGGATAGTTGTGGATGGATAGATGGGTGATGGCTGGGTGGATGGATGGATGGATAGTTGGTGGATGGATAGATTGGGGTGATGGCTGGGGTGGATGGATGGATGGATAGTTGGTGGATGGATAATGGGGTGATGGCTGGTTGGGTGAATGGTGATAGTTGGTGGATGATAGATGGGTGATGGCTGGGTGGATGGATGGATGGATAGTTGGTGGATGGATAGATGGGTGATGGCTGGTTGGGTGAATGGATGGATAGTTGGTGGATGATAGATGGGTGATGGCGGGTGGATGGATGGATGGATAGATGGTGGTGGATAGTGGGGGATGGCTGGGGGGATGGATGGATGGATGATGGGTGGACTTGGGTGGATGGTTGGTGGCTGGATGGATAGATGAGTGGCTGGTTGGGTGAATGGATGGATAGTTGTGGTGATGGATAGATGGGTGATGGCTGGTTGGGTGAGGATGATAGTTGGTGGATGGATAGAGGGGTGATGGCTGGTTGGGTGAATGGATGGATAGTTGGTGGATGGATAGATGGGTGATGGTGGTGGGTGAATGGATGGATAGTTGGTGGATGGATAGATGGGTGATGGCTGGGTGGATGGATGGATGGATAGTTGGTGGATGGATAGATGGGTGATGGCTGGTGGATGGATGGATGGATAGTTGGTGGATGGATAGATGGGTGATGGCTGGGTGAAGGGATGGATGGATAGTTGGTGGATGGATAGATGGGTGATGGCTGGGTGGATGGATGGATGGATAGTTGGTGGATGGATAGATGGGTGATGGCTGGGTGGATGGATGGATGGATAGTTGGTGGATGGATAGATGGGTGATGGCTGGGTGGATGGATGGATGGATAGTTGGTGGATGGATAGATGGGTGATGGCTGGGTGGATGGATGGTTCTGGAAAGACGGTCGGCTGGATAGGGAATAAGATGGTGAAGGCTAGATACAGATGGGTGGCGGGGATAAGGGCTAGGATGGACATGATTAGAGGATCGTGGTAGGCTAGGAGAGATAGGGTGCTTGAGGGGCTGGGTGGGACAAAAGGGATGGACAATAGGCTGGCAACGTATGAAATGGCTGGAACTCAGCTGGTGCTGACGTGATAGTGGCGTGGGCAAGAATAGGATGGATAGGTTGGTGGAATGATACGCAGGGAATTGCTGAGCGGGGTGGACTGGCTGGCATGGCTAGTTTTGGTGGATGGATCGACTGGGTGAGGGCTGGTTGGGTGCATGGCTGGCTCTTGGTGGATCGCTCGGCTGGGTGCTTGCGTGGGTGGCTGGAGGGATTGGCCTAGTTTGGTGGCTGGCTAGATGGGTGATGCTGGTTGGGTGCCCATGGCTGGAGAGGTGTGGCTCGCTCGCTGGGTGATGCTGGGTGCTGGCTGGCTGGATCGCGGGTGGCTGGTTGGCCGGTTGGTGGCTGGATGCTAGATGAGTGGCTGGTTGGGTGTGCCGGGGATGGCCTAGTTGGTGGCCTGCTCGCTGGGTGCTGGCTGGTTGGGTGCCTGGATGGCTCGTTTGGGCGGATGGGCTGGATCGCGGGGGTGCTGGCGGCTGGTTGG